>NC_064850.1:77492881-77832881 GCF_024139225.1 Suncus etruscus
ATGACAAGATTAATCCCCAAATGATGGCACTTAGGAGTTAGATGGAACTGGATTGCAGGAAGCAATGGAGTAAGGGTGTCAGAATCTGTCATGAGACCTTCAGCAGGGGAACGCTGCCACTCTCAGGTCAGGTTGACTGGCAGCCATACGTGTGAACAAAATTCATGACAAGAAACTTTTCTTAGGACAGGGTCAAAAGAAAAAGTGCCTTGGGCAAATTCATAGTGAGAGAAAACATAGCTTGTTGATGACTCGAGACAAAGGGTATCAGGGGCGCTTATTAAGGATCCTTGCCTGGGGACTGGGGGAAGACTAGGAGGAGTACTTATGCAAATAGGATCAAGATAATAATCTAAAGAAAGTGTTCCTTGTCCAGAAATTGAGGTAACTGAATTACAAGGAGAGGGTAATAGGGAGGAACAGTTTGTCCAACACAGGGTCCTGGCAAACAAACAAAAGAAGTCTAGATAGGGGCCAGAGAGATAGCAAGGAGGCAAGGCATTTGCCTTGCATGCAGAAGGACCGTGGTTAGAATCCCGGCATCCTAGATGGTCCCTGAGCCTGCTAGGAGTGATTTCTGAGTATAGAGCCAGGAGTAAACCCTGAGCGCTGCAGGGTGTGACTCAAAAACTAAAAAACCAAAAAAAAAAAAAAAAAACAACCAAAAAAGAAGTCTAGATACTTAAAAATGTCCTTTCACAATAAAGTATCCAAAGACTGAATATTTTACAATACATTTATATTAAATTTATTGTTAAGTTCAAGGAGAATAAAGGAAATTCTACATCATTATTATTTTATTTTGTTTTAGCCACATCCAACAGTGTTCTGGCCTTATTTCTGACTACACTGAGGGATTACTCCTGGTAGAACTTGCAGGACTAGACAGGGTACTGGAAATCTAACCAGGGTTGGCTGTATGCAAGGCAAGTACCCTATCCACTATGTTATCACTTCAGCCTATGAAGTCCTGAATTTTTTAAAAAGACAGAACCAAATTCAATTACTCTGACACTGTGTGTCAGTATAAATTACTGCATCAGAGTTCACCTGGCAGTGAAAATGTGGTCAGAAACCCTGATATTTTACTGTCTTGTTAGGAACAGAAGGTTCTTTTAGTTCCATTAAGTTTTATCTCATTTAACTTGCTGCGTATATAAAAAATATTTTTTCCAGTGCATTGATAGGGCTTTATTACTTCAGATAGAGGGCTCTATGAATGTATTTCTTTTCAAGGACACATTCGACTGTAGTAAAACATCATGTTTCTTATATGCATAGTGTAAAAGTTCTAGCAGCTTCCTACAGTATTTTTCTCATGGATTAATTATAATAAGCATTGTAATTAAGCATACTGGCATATTTTGATTGTTTTTAATAAATAATGTCAACAAAAATTGTTTCTTGGATGTGACACTAATGATCACTAATAGCCAGATCACTAGATTTATATCAGAAATTCTTGGCTTAGCTTCCCTATGAGAACAAACTACAATGCTATAAATGCAGATAATAGATTAAGATTTTTCTGCAATTGCTTTATTATCATATGATAATCCTCAGGATCTCATAACAGAAGCATTCAAGAAATCAAGTATAGCTCATAGGTGTTTTATGTTGAAAAATTAAAAGGTGAAAATGAAATACAGAGAACAAAATTTAAATATGATAGGTAACTATGTTCAGTCAAATTTTAGAAAATATTAGTATAATTTGGACAAAATAAGAAATTACACTTGTGATGAATTCTAAAGCTTTTAGAATCTTTAGGGTTCTAGAATTTGTGCTTTTTTTTTTTTTTTTGGTCACATCTGTAATTCTCAGGTGTTACTCCTGGTGGTACCCAGGGACTATATAAGATGCTAGGAAAAAAAATGCAAGGCAAATGCTCTACTCACTGTACTATTGCTCTAGTCCTAGAAGTTTGCTTATTAATACTCAAAGTGGTCACACAAATGACTCATGTTGATATGACTAGTTACTCCAACAATGTAACAGTGCCGAAACTTAACACTCTTTATGATCACATCATGTTGTTATTTGTCTTTACAAAATTAAAAAAAAAAGCACCTTTACTTTTTTTGGGTGCAATTTTCCCCTTTCTAAAAATCAATCTTTCCATTTCTTTTACATTCTTCAAAGTCTTCGAAGTTATCAAAAATTTCTGTTTAGACTCAAAGTAATTTTTTTTTTTACAAAAGGTAAAAGATATTTGATTTTTATTGAAAATATTCAAGGCAAGTTCTGTAAGTTTGCTCTGGATATCCAAGTGGTGACACTGATTAAGTTCTTGCCAAGAAGAAAGAAAGGGTAAGATGCAGATGGCTGCCAGCAACAGCATATGTCTACATCATCAGCGTCAGGAACACATCTTGCATATTGAGAAAAACTATTCCCATCCTCTGGACAGAGTTTGGCAATATTGAGAAATAAACCGTTTATTCTCAGGATCCTATATTTACCTTTTATTTCTGTAATTTTTCAGGTAGAGTGAGTGCCTTGTACTATACTCTGGTTCCCTAAAGTTAGGAGGCCCCAGCTGCTCTGTGCATTTGAAGCAATTGGGAAGCAAAGCCCCTCAGCTATGAGATCAGCACAAACCAGAGCTAGCCACTTCCAACCAATAGTGGTCTTATGGGCACCCATTAGCTTACCTTGACATTTGTCAGGAACATTTCCAGGGTCTTTTTTCCTTGACACAACACCTTTTTTTTTAAATCATAATAAATATCTTTAATCATAATAAAATATCCACCTCAAGGAGGTACATAAATATCATTTTGCAAACACATGATGCATGAAGGAGCATAACACACCATGCAGGCTCAGCAAAAATACTGCCTCTAAATTTTCCTGAAATTCTTCCATCCTATTCAAGACTCATTGATTCTTGCCTTGGAAAGTCAACCTGGGTCCTGTTCCATAGTTGCTTTCCTTTTTCTCTAGCTAAAGCCTTTTTCTTTTTTTTTTTTTTTTTTTTTTTTTTTTGGTTTTTGGTTTTTGGGCCACACCCGGTAACGCTCAGGGGTTACTCCTGGCTATTCGCTCAGAAGTCGCTCCTGGCTTGGGGGACCATATGGGACACCGGGGGATCGAACCGCGGTCCATCCAAGGCTAGCGCAGGCAAGGCAGGCACCTTACCTCTTGCGCCACCTCCCGGCCCCTAGCTAAAGCCTTTTTCAATAGAAGTTTCTCAACCAGGACAGACTGATAGTACAGTGGGCAGGGCATTTGTCTTGTACTTGGCTAGCCTAGATTCAATCCCAGAATCCCATATGGCCCTTCCACTCTGCTAGGAGTAATTCCTGAGATTAAAGCCAGAAGTAAACCCTGAGCACCATCAGTAGCTGCAAAACCAAACAAAATAACTCTCTTGTTTTTTCACTACATGACCTTTAGATTTCCATCCTAGAACATAATGACACTTGAATTAGGACCCCTGGAGGTCTGGTGACTGCATCACACTCAGTTTCTCAGTCATTTGTATGTTTATTCTGTGCCAATTATTCTGATTTCACCTTACTGGGGAAAGTAAAGCAACAGTTTTTATTGCAAAATAAAATATTGGGAATAAGACTATGGAGATTTTCTGCTCCCTGACTTGTTAAGGAAAAGCATGTGGTCTGATGTGAGTAGAAGCAGGTTATATGATGATCTACTAGCATAGGAGTAGGATGAGAAAGAGATAAAGCTGAAAGAGCTGGTAGGTAGCAGAAAATATATTAAGGACTGTGCATTAGACAGAGGAACTAGAAGAAGAATCATTTCCGTTCTCCCTCAGGACACACTGTACTGTGGGCAGCAACATCTCTCCTTTTTTATTAATATTTTTATTTAAACACCTTGATTACAAATATGATTGTAGTTGGGTTTCAGTCATGTAAAGAACACCCCCTTCACCAGTGCAACATTCCCATCACCAATGTCCCAAATCTCCCTCTTCGTCCCACCCCACCCCCACCTGTACTTGAGACAGGCTTTCTACTTTCCTCATTCATTCACATTGTTATGATAGTTCTCAATATAGTTATTTCTCTAACTGCACTCATCACTCTTTGTGGTGAGCTTCATGTCATGAGATGAATCTTCCAGCCCTCCTGTCTTTTGTCTCTGAGAATTATTGCAAAAATGTCTTTCATTTTTTTGAAGACCATAGATGGGTGAGACTATTCTGCATCTATCTTTCTCCCTCTGACTTTTTTCACTCAGCATAATAGATTCCATGTACATCCAGTTATAGGAAAATTTTATGACTTCATCTCTCCTGATGGCTGCATAATATTCCATTGTGTATATGTACCACAGTTTCTTTAGCCATTCATCTGTTAAAGGGCATCTTGGTTATTTCCAGAGTCTGGCTATTGTAAATAATGCAATGAATATAGGGTGTGAGGAAGAGATTTTTGTGTTCCTAGGGTATATCCCTAAGAGTGGTATAGCTGGATCGTATGGGAGCTCAATTTCCAGTTTTTGGAGGAATCTCCATATTGCTTTCCATAAAGGTTGGACTAGATGGCATTCCCACCAACAGTGAAAAAGAGTTCCTTTCTCTCCACATCCCCACCAGCACTGCTTGTTCTCATTCTTTGTGATGTGTGCCAATCTCTGTAGCGTGAGATGGTACTTCCTAGTTGTTTTGATTGCATCTCCCTGATGATTACTGATGTGGAACATTTTTCATGTGCCTTTTGGTCATTTGTATTTCTTCTTTCACAAAGTGTCTGTTCATTTCTTCTCCCCATTTTTTGATGGAGTTAGATGTTTGTTTCTTGTAAAGTTCTGTCAGTGCCTTGTATATTTTGGATATTAGCCACTTATCTGATGGGTATTGGGTGAATAGTTTCTCCCACTCAGTGGATGGCTCTTGTATCCTGGGCACTATTTTCTTTGAGGTGCAGAAGCTTCTCCCATCTGTTTATCTCTGCTTCCACTTGTTTGGAGAGGCAGCAACATCTACATTTACATGATGTTATCACAAAGCAGCATGGTGAGAATTTTAGGATAAGTTGAAATGGGCCTGCCTGCATTTGCAGCAGAGGTAACTGAACTAGGGTCCCTGGGCCCAATCTAATTTCTAGTTTGCTTTTACATCATAGCAATCTCTCTCTCTCTCTCATCCCCTCTAGCAATGCTTAGGAGTTATTTCTGGCTCTTTTCTCAGGAATCACTCCTGGTGGTTTTGGAGGGAACCATCTTGAATGCTGGGATCAAACTGCTGATGCTGGGTCAGCTGCATCAAGACAACTATCTTACCCACTGTGCTATTTCTCTGGCTCCAATGGAATATATTTTAAAATGACTACATAAAACTCTAATATCAGTGTCTACAAAAACAGTTCCATTGGAACACGTTTATTCTCATTTGTTATAAATCAACTGCTTTGCTGTGAGGATGGAACTGAGCAATCTTGAAAAAAACCATATGGCTCACAAAATCTAAAACATTTGCTATCTGGCTCTGTTTAGAAAAAAATTGCTGAGTCCTATTTGAAGTGTTTCAAACACAAAAGATTGAACACTAAAGAGAAAATCAGAACAGAATGGAGCCCTAGAAAGACAATTGAAGGTTTTTGGACATTAGTCCACAAAAACACATCAATTAAACCCTAGAGCTTATTATCTTATAACATTTTTAAAAATTAAAACATGCGGGGCCGGGAGGTGGCGCTGGAGGTAAGGTGCCTGCCTTACCTGCGCTAGCCTAGGAGACGGACCGCGGTTCGATCCCCCGGCGTCCCATATGGTCCCCCAAGCCAGGAGCGACTGCTGAGCGCATAGCCAGGAGTAACCCCTGAGCGTTACCGGGTGTGGCCCAAAAACCAAAAAAAAAAAAAAAAAAAAAATTAAAACATGCTATTTTGGGGTGGGTTTTCTTATTCTGGTTTTTGGGCCACAAGCGGTAGCACTCAGGGGTTACTGCTGGCTTTGAGCTCAGAAATTGCCCTTGAAAGGCTTGGGGAAACCTTATGGGATAACAGGGATCAAATCTAGGTCTGTCTCAGATCAGCTGTGTTCAAGGCAAACACCCTACCGCTGTGCTATTGCCCCAACCCCCTAAAACATGCTATTTTTTCATATGAGATGTAAATCATACACATACATGGAAAATAAATTTTGGAAAATCTTGAAAGATCATACTGACAATTGTGGCTGACATGTATTTTCAAAATCAGACATTGGTTGAAAAATCAAATGAAAAAGGAATACTTGGGGCCGGAGAGATAGCAGAGCGGCGTTTGCCTTGCAAGCATTGGATCCAGGACCTATGGTGGTTGATTCGAATTCCGGCATCCCATATGGTCCCCCGTGCCTGCCAGGAGCTATTTCTGAGCAGATAGCCAGGAGTAATCCCTGAGCACCACCGGGTGTGGCCCAAAAATAAAACAAAACAAACAAACAAAAAAAGGAATACTTCAGAATCAAGAAATAAAAAGTCCAAATAAATATAAATAAGTTGCTAAAATATTTTAAATTGTTAAAAAATTATGGACTTATTAGCTAGGCTAATTACATATTTCTCTTTTTGTGGATAATTTAAAATTCTTTTAATAAAACTATCAGCACTACTTTATTCTATGCCTTTACATTTTTAAAAAAGCAATTTATTCCTTAGACTCACCAAAATTATAATCTTATATTGACTCAATTTAAAATGAAAATTAGGGCTGGAGAGATAGCATGGAGGTAAAGCGTTTGCCTTGCATGCCAAAGGTCGGTGGTTCGAATCCTAGCATCCCATATGGTCCCTTGAGCCTGCCAGGAGCGATTTCTTTTCTTTATTTTTTTTTATTATTAATTTTTATTTTTAATTATGAGAACAAAGATGCAAAAAAAAGAGGACAAGGTAAAGTTACAGTGGAAGGACAATCACCCATAAACAGAATTCTCAGTAGTCCCATTGCTGATATCTTAACTTTGAACTTTCAGCCAAAGAACATCAAGAAAAATAAAACAGAACCCATGTATAATTACTTTGTCCCTCAAGTCCCCAGATTATAGTACAAAATATTACTTAGCAGCACACAAAGCAATCTAAAGACGTAAAACTTATGTAACTCCTTAAACATTGAAGGCAAAGTACTTTTTTACATTTCCATGCACATGCATATTAGTTTAAGTTAACCTCAAAAGTTTAAGTGGGTTGTTTTTCTTAAAGATTAGAGACAAAGGAGCACAGTAAAAATGGTGTTCGAGTGGCAATTATTGTTTGCATAGGCCCATCAAAATATGAGGGACATGGAAAGGAAAAGCCTTGACCTAAATACAAGGAGACCCTAGCCCTGAAGTTTCCTGGCATAAGACCAACTCTAGGCTCCAGGCAAACTAGTTTGTCTAATCCAGGTCATTGTCTGTAGTGCCAATACACTTTTATTTTTCACACAGTCTCTGTTGTTGATATCATGTTTCTGTATTAAAGATCCTGGAATCTGCATATCCTATATTGCAGTCAGGATGGTGCAGAGTGTCCTCTCGTTTCACCTCACAATTAAAGGGCAATGCAGAAAACCCTGTCCTGTAAGCAGGTCGTTGTTGTTGTCAAGTCTTCTTAGTGTTAAGGAAAATCTCTTTTGAGCAGGTTGATGTCAGAGCAGTGGTAGTGTCTTCCCTGGTAGAGGATTGCTTCCAGGTGTTGTTATAAAAAACCTTAGATGTTTCATAGATAGCCTCCCTGGTTCAGGGGTGAATGGAGATGTCCATTCTTCTGAGGCCTGTGCTAGGTCATCATATCAATGTTCAGGGTGTAAGGCCCCATTGCACTATGAGATTTGTGTGTTCCAATCTCTATTAGATAAGAACTTACTTGCATGTATAGTATTTTCCCATTTTAATGTGCCTATGAAAACAAGGAACAATGCCACGTGGTGTTATCAGCACATATGGGGGCCATAAGAACAAGTCCAGCAATCCCCATGACATGGTTCAATCATAAGCATTAAACTGAGGGACTCTTCCACCAAAATTTTTTATTGAACAGCTCTCAAAGAGAATACAAGATAAACAGTGGGTAGAATCGTCACAGTAAAAGAATATTTAGAAACAGTTATAGCTGTTAAAGAAAATACACATAAAATATTCAAAAGACATATGTGTCCATTTTATGTCTTTTGAAATAGTTGGGGGTTGTTAAATCTAATGCACGACTTTGGTCTATGATTAGAATTGTGTAGTACTGAAGTTAAAAAGGGTAAATGTGAGGTACTGATGGTTGGGGATGGGAGAATTAAGGAGTAATGCCAGGAGTGATTTCTGAGCATAGAGCCAGGAGTCACCCCTGAGCACTGCAGGGTGTGACCCAAAAACCAAAACAAACAAACAAAAAGATGAAAATTAATAAATTAAAAAGGTCTGGTTCAATCAAAAGTGAGTAAGGATAAAATAAAACAATGGATAAGAGATTGGTTGGCTGTGAGACCATAGCTGTTTAGTAGCTCATAACTGGGACTATCCCTCACCAAAGTGCCAGGAGTAAGCCCTGCTTATAGGATGGTGTGTCCCTCCCCCAGAATAGCTCAGAACAGTCAGCCTCTCAGCTGATATTTTCTGTCTCCCCTGGGATAGGAATTATCTCAACCAAGGACATTAAATTGCAGAGTAACAATTATTTCGTGCAGAAGGAAACTCACTGAAAAGAATTAGTTGCTTATGAAATCAGTGAAAATGCTGGTAAAATAGATTTGGAATTAATCTTTGGGAATGACCACAGGACACAGAAGAACTTTCTAGCACAATCACATCTCACTCTGACATGGCCCTAATACCACTTGCTTCACTCTTTATATGCTCCCTCTTCCTCTGTGTTTTTGGAAGTTCTTGCTGAGACCCCAGCCTCGGCCTCCTTAATAAAAAAAATACTTAGTTCTACCCCTGCCAGACATGCTGAGAAATTCTTATGAGGCAGAAGTAGTGGCTGGCATATGTTAGCTGAGTCATAAGCCCTTGCTTGATACTTTGAATAGAATCATCAGAATACTGTTTAGACCTCCTGTAGCTTGGAACTCCACCTTGATTACACCTAAAGCTTGAAGAACACTGAGGGAAGAAAAAAAACAAATTAGGGAACTCAGTCATTTCAACAGATGGGGGACTTTAGGTAGGTAGACCTACTTCAAGAACATCAGAACTTTCAATGCTGGACTAGAGAGATAGTATAGAGGTTAAAGCACTTGCCTTGATGTGGCTAACTTGGGTTGGATCCCTAGCACCACATTTGGCCTCCTGGATACCACAAGGGGAGATCCTTTAGCACAGACACAGGAGTAAGTCCTGAGCACTATGCATGTGACCCTTTCCCACAAAAACTTTTGATGCTGCCCAAGGATGACTTAAGAGCAACTGGGGGCAGGAGAGATAACATAGCAGGCAAGGTGCTTGCTTTATACACAAATGACCTGAGTTTGATTCCCGACACCCCAGATAGTTCCCCAAACTCACCTGGTATAATTTCTGAGTGAAAAGTCAAGAGTAAGCTCTGAGCACAGACAGGTGTGGCCCCAAACAAAACAAAGATCAACAGAGAGCAACAGACTTCTTAGTGTTCATTGAGTTGAAAAATTATGAAAAAAGTAATAAATAATTCATTTAAATAGAATCGAAAGAGTTTAAAAATGTAGAATGGTACAAAACAAAAATTGAAACACAGACTTGAGAACAAGGCACATGATATCATAAAGAAAAGGTTATAGAAAAGAAATTTAGGGCCAGTGAGATTGTACAGTGGGTAAAGTGCTTGCCTTACATGTGGCTTACCCAGGTATTATGTTTTTTTTTTTTTTTTTTGGTGTTTTTTTTGTTTTGTTTTGGTTTTTGGGCCACACCCGTCGGTGCTCAGGGGTTACTCCTGGCTGTCTGCTCAGAAATAGTTCCTGGGGGCCGGGCGGTGGCGCTGGAGGTAAGGTGCCTGCTTACCTGCGCTAGCCTAGGACGGACCGCGGTTCGATCCCCCCGGCATCCCATATGGTCCCCCAAGCCAGGAGCGACTTCTGAGCGCATAGCCAGGAGTAACCCCTGAGCGTCACCGGGTGTGGCCCAAAAACCAAAAAAAAAAAAAAAGAAATAGTTCCTGGCAGGCATGGGGGACCATATGGGACACCGGGATTTGAACCAACCACCTTTGGTCCTGGATTGGCTGCTTGCAAGGCAAATGCCGCTGTGCTATCTCTCCGGGCCCAGGTATTATGTTTTTTATTTGCTGTTTGTTTTTTGTTTTGGGGCCATACCTGGCAGTGCTCAGGGGTTACTTCTGCTCTGTGCTCAGAAATTGCTCCTGGCATGCTCGGGGGACCATATGAGATACCGGGAATTGAATCCAGATTAATCTCAGGTCGGCCACATGCAAGGCAGACATCTTACCGCTGTTTTATCTCTCTGGCCCTTACCCAGGTTTAGTCTTCAACACCTAATGTGGTCCTCTGAGCCAGAATAAGCTTTGAGCACTGAGAAGAGAATTAAAGAATTTAATGAACCATAGCAAGAGGACCACAGTAAATGGAACAACCTCTAAATTGTAGGAGTTCCAGAATAAGAAAAAAAATTTAAAAAATAATAGTTAGAAATGATAATTGGTGAAAGCTTTTCTATCTAAGGAGAAAAGTCTGTGCACTGATCCAGAATGCTCAAAAAGTGACAAAACAAACCCAAACAGAAGAATACCAAGATGCATTGACCTTTATGGCAAGAACCAAAGAGAGAAAGAACTACTTCAATGGGCAAGAAAGATGTAAAACCTTAAATACATGGAAAATTAGATAAGATTCATGTCATTTTCAAATGGAAATCTATAAGCATGAAGAGAATGGAATGGTATATTTAAACCATCAAATATAAAGAATATAAGTAAGGAATATACTGAATATAAAAAACCTGTAACCAAAAATCTTGCCAGATTATTTCTCTGATTTTAAGAGAGAGATAAAAACACAATTGAAGAGGCAAAAGAGATAGCACAGTGGGTAGGACATTTGCTTTGCACATGGCCAACTCCAGTTCCATCCCCAGTATCCCTTATGGTCTTCTGAGCTTGCCAAGAGCAATTTCTGAGTACAAAGATGAGCAATTTCTGAGTGCAGAGATGAAAGTAACCCCTGAGTGCCACAGGATGTGACCCCAAAACTAAAACAAACAAAACAAACCTACAATTGAAGACATTGGTTTTATCCCAAGCAGCTCAGCAAGAAATACTAAATGACTCATAAAAAAAACCAATATAAAGCCAAAAAATGACCTGAATCCTCATTGGAAAATGGCCACAAACTTCTTCATTTCAATAATCTTCCTAAATGTTAATTGATTAAACTCTCTTATTATTTGGAATGGAGTGGCTGGGAGGATCAGGACACACTATCCTGCCTTCTATTGCTTGTAGGAAACACTCTTGAATTCCTACAATAAGCCTATTGAAGGGGCTGAGAGAAAAGAGAAAAAAGAAAAGAGAGAGAAAATATAGAAAACAATCATATAAACCAATGCAAGCTAATGGTAGATTACAAAGGCAGAGACAGCCATATTGTATCAGACCAAATATCATGCAAGCTAAAAATGTAATAGGTAGGGCAGTACATACTAGTTAAGGGATCAACAAATCAAGAGAATTAACTCTTATCAACTTTTATACACCAAGTGAAAGGGCAACAGAGTTTATAAAGCAACTTCTAACAGATCTGACAACTCAATAGTTGGAGACTTTAATTCTCCACTTTCATCATTAGACAGAACAACCAGTAAGAAATCAAGATCCCTGAATGAGGACTTTGAAATATTGCAATTAATAGACATATACAGGAAACTTCACTCTAAAATTTTTAGTTTACTTTCTTTTCCCATGCACCTGGAAATTCTTCAGGATAGAAGACATGCTGGGGGAATAATTCAATTATCTATAAAATTATAAAAAAAACTTAAAATATCTTCTAAGATCACAATGCCACGAAGGTAGAAATTAATCATAAAAAGAAAATATAAAAAACTTCAACATTTGCAAATGAACAACATCCTGCCAACTAAAGTGCTGGTCTGTCTTCCCTTGTCACTCCTCCTAGATCTTTTCTAAAAGCATCTTTAAGGAGTGACTCAGAAAATTTTCATATGATCAAAGCATTGGATTAGCCACTTTAGGTAACTGAATATTCTTAGAGAAGCCTCATTTGCCACAAGTTTATTCTGTGAAACCAATTTATCTGTGTAATTAATGCCTTATAATCAATTATAATCAATTAACCTCATTAACAGAAAATAAGTTCCTTGAAAGAAGCATTTGACCTACCTTCTTACAGAGTGCTATGTGAGAATATAATGTTTAAATGTCACATTTTATGTTAGCTATCAGTTGTTTCTCACTGGAAGAGTATTATAGTGCTATAAAAGATGTTTATGAGCTTACGCTATTGGAAATATTTGTGCCCTGTAATCATTAGAATGTAATTTACTTTCACATGGACATCAAATGTTACCTCAAAGACATCGAAAAAAATCCGTCTTAGAGGCATTAGTAAAATACAATTTTTTAAATGATAGGAATATGAAGTAAAATCAAATTCTCAATCTGAGGCATAATTCATTTATATCTATAGAGCATTTTAAATTATTGATCTTTTGTCATGATCTGTAGCAGTTGTCCACTTAAGTTAGAGCATACAACTGCAATGACTACCCACTCCCAAAATGCCATTAATACTTTTGAAATATCTGCAATTTGAGATGAAGTTTTTTTGTTTTTTTGTTTTTTGTTTTTGGGCCACACCTGGTGATGCTCAGGGGTTACTCATGGCTGTGTGCTCCAAAATCGCTCCTGGCAGGAATAGGGGACCATATAGGATGCCAGGGGATTGAACCACAGTCTGCCCTAGATCAGCGCATGCAAGGCAAATGCCATTCCACTGTGCCACCGCTCCAGCCCCTGAAGAGATACTTTTGCTCAGATATTTTTTTTTTTAGTATTCCCTGACAAAGACTACTGTAATATAAAATTTACCCTTAATACTGGTCTGAGAATGGGGAATGCACACCCCAAATATTTAATTTTTCTTTCTTTCTTTTCTTATTCTTTTGTTTAGTATTTAGGCTATGCCAAATGACGGTTAGGAATTACTCCTGACTCTGGAATTATTTAGGAATTACTTTGGGCAGTGCTCCAGAGACCATATGGTATGCCAGGGATTGAATATGGCTCAGCTTCATGTAAGGCAAGCACCCTACCTGCTCTACTATTGCTACAATCCATATTTAATTTCTCTATGGTTGCTAGACAGTTACCAAAATCATGGTGGCATATAACAACTGAAACTGGCAATCATACTGTAGGGTTTGGAAAATTCAAACCAAGGCATCCAGAGATTTGTTTCCTTCTGGAGGCTAAAGATTAATTATTTTTCCTGCATCTATCATAGCTTTTGGAGGCTGCCAGAAATCCTTGATGTTGTTTGCCTTAGAGACTCAAATATCTGACCTTATCTTCATATCACCTTTTTTTGTTTTTGTGCCTCAAACCTCTGTCTTTTTATAAGAACACCTGGCCCATCAAATCAAGAATGAACTTGTGTAAAGACTCTAGTTTAGTGCTTCTGCAAAAATCCTTATCTCAAATAAGGTCACATTTATAAACTCCAGGAGTTCATACACAAACATCTTTTTGGAAGGAGTGAGAAGCAGTATTCAACCCACTACATCCATGGAGGGTGATAGGCAAGATAAACTTTAACGGAAAGCAAATGCAAGAAGATATCTTTAAAAAGCAGCAACAAAACTCTAGGTTGGAATTGGGAGAAAAGTTGCAAGTGAAAGTAGAAGTAATTTTCATTTAATTTGATGGGTTGATAATGTATGAAATTCTTTTCAATCTGACAAATCATTGACTCTGGTGCTATTGGTACTATTTGGGAGCCTTGAAATGAACCACTATGTGAGTGTTGTTTTATCTGACTCAGCAGTCAATTATATTTTTTAAACATCTACCTATTTAAAACACTTAATAAGCATTTACTATGTTCTAGGAACATAGAGTTCAACCTTCTCAAATGTCTTGTTTGAATACTTTTTACATTCTGCATTGGGTTTGGCATTAGGTGGGGTTGCCAAGTCAGTCCTTAGATTACAATCAAATAGAGTCCAAATTACCCTATAAAACTCCTAATGACATCTATAGAGCTCACAAGATTTTCTCTGAATAAATAATTTAAACATAATAAGCAAAGAATGAAGATTAATGAGTGCATTCCAGGATGTTTAACTTTCTTCTAACATTTTTTCAATTGACTTATTTTCCCTTCACTGAGTTAACATTGTACATGTATTTCATGTTGTAGCTGTACTCCACAACCAAAGGATAACTGCAAAATGTAGTAAGTAGAAACTTCCTAAGATGTGTGATTGAAAGAGCTATGAACCTGGGATGGCTATGAACAGGGATGACAGGATTTCTTTTCAAAATTAGTTGTTCCTTTTCAGAAGAGACTCCTGCATCCTTCAAAATACTTGGCTTTCCTTATAGTTGTGTGTGTGTGTGTGTGTGTGTGTGTGTGTGTGTGTTTGCATGCGCATGTATGGTGGTTGGTATTGAACCTCAGGCCTTATACATGCAAAGCATGTGCTCTACAACTGAGTTACACACCCTATCCTTATGTTTTATTCCAATAATGACCACAAGATTTTGAAAACAGTTTAAATATTTACTGGAATATCAGGAAGGTGCAGCAGAGTAGTCTATACATACTGTGTAATCATGTTTTATTAAAATCGGTTCTCTTTCCAACAACTCCCACATTATTCTTAATTACTTAAAAAAAATTTTTTTTGTTTGTTGTTTTGGGTCACACCCAGAAGCACTCCTGGCTCAGTGCTCAGAAATCATTGCTGGCAGGCTTGGGGAACCACATGGGATTCTGGGACTCAAACTACTGTTGGTTTTGGGTTGGCCATGTGCAAGGCAAACACCCTATTGCTGTGTTATTTCTCCAGCCCCTTAAAATTTCTTAATACCTGCAAAATCTTTTATAGTTTGTCTGCATTTTGATTGTTGTCTTCTTCGGGCTTTCTTAATCTCCAATTTCTACCCTCTTTAAATGTAAATAAAATAGACTTAGTTTTTTTCTTCCTCCAATCCCACTCCCCTCAAGCAATTTTCTTGACCACTCTCACCTCTTCAGTCAGATCCACAAAGCACAAGGCAAACAGAAAATTCATAATTAACCAGAATTTGAATAAAAGAAATCTGATATTGCTAATTACTAGGCTGGATAATCTTGAATCAAATAAACATTAACCCTCTGAATCTCTTTTTTTTCTTACCTTATAAAACCATAGTATTTAGGTAAAAAAATATTGAGAATTCAGTGAAATAAAAAGCTATTTTCATTGTTTGATTTGCATTTTCTTTATAAGTGATGTAGAATGTTATTTTATCTTACAGGAGGTCATTAAGTCATTGTCAGGAGGTTTAGTAAGCTCTTGTTTCTAGTTAGTTGTTCAATTTTTCTGTGTTTTTGAACATTAGGTGACTTTAGATTACTCATTGGCAATTAATATTGGTGTGTTTCCTATGGATTGCTAGCTTTCAGTTGAATGGCTGGTATACTATGATTTTTCACAGCTTGGTTCACAAGCCTTTCAAGAATAGAGTGAGGTTAAATGCAAACATAGTGACTGTGTTCTTGGGGCTTAAATAAATTTTTTAATTCAATCACTATGAGATACTCATTTACAAAGATCTTCATGATTGATTTTAGGTAATTCAGTGCCCAGCACTTATCTCTTTACCAGTGCACATTTCCTGTCACCAGTGTCCCCAATTTTCTTCCCATCCTTCCCCCTGCTCTTCCTCACTTGCCTGCCTCTATGTCAGACATTTCTCTCCCTCCTTTTCTTTCACCTTTTTCTCCTCCTCTTCTTTTTGTTCTTTTTCTTCTTATTTTTCCTCCTCTTCCTCTTCTTCCTCTTCCTCTTCTTTCTTCTCCTCCTCTTCATCTTCCTTTTCCCCTTTTTCTTCTCTTTCTCCTCTTCCTCTTCCTCCTCTCCTCCCTTTCCTTCTCCACTATTTCTCGTTCTCCTCGTCCTCTTTCCTCCTCATCTTCTTTCTTCCTTCTTCTTCTTCTCTTCTTCTTCTTCTTCTTCGTTCTTCTTCTTCTTCTTCTTCTTCTTCTTCTTCTTCTCTCTTCTTCTTCTTCTTCTTCTTCTTCTTCTTCTTCTTTCTTCTTGCATATGCATGACAAATATTGGGGAAATTAGAACGGGAATTCATTTGGCAGTAGAGATACAGGGGGTTCTCTGCCCTTGAAGCATACTGTCATGGAGACCAACTACAGGCTTCATACTCACTCATTTTACACACCCCAAGATCTTTTTTATCACACCGGGAAACTTTCCACTTAGATGTGGGTGATGATATCCTGCCTCTGTAGCTGGAGCCTCTTGTTATTTGTGTAGATCATAGGTGAAGGGCTAGGAGAGAGTTTTTCTTTATGATTCTAGTTCTGTTCTATTACTGTAATCAGTCTTCTGTAATTAGTGGGCTTGATTTTTGTTCAGATCCTAGGACAGAGCCTAGGGTATAGTCTTTCAGCATGGTTCCAGAATTTCTGCTCAGTAGCATTTGTCAAAGTCAGATCTCTGAAATTAGAGATCTTGGTTTTTGTACAAATTCTAGGCTGAGGCCTAGGGTAGGAACTTCCTCATTGGTCCCTTGATATATTCTGTCCAGACCATGTTTGTCAAAGTCAGTCTTCTGTAAATAGTAATTTTGGCTTTTGCTTAGGGCAAAGGATGACATGTCTCCCAATTGTATCATACCATTAGGTAAAGAGATAGGGCAGCCCTCTCTCTAGTTAAAGCATCTATGGGTTTTAAGAAAAATAAGAGATATGGGCCTGGAGAGATAGCACAGCGGTGTTTGCCTTGCAAGCAGCAGATCCAGGACCTAAGGTGGTTGGTTCGAATCCCAGTGTCCCATATGGTTCCCCGTGCCTGCCAGGAGCTATTTCTGAGCAGACAGCCAGGAATAACCCCTGAGCACTTCCGGTGTGGCCCAAAGAAACGAAACAGAAATAAATAAAGAAATAAGAGACGTTATTCGTATTAATGCCCAGCAACATAGAGATGACCGGCTGGAAGGACTGGCTCAAGATTTGGAAACTCACCACAAAAAGTGGTGAGTGGGCAGCTAGGGGAAATAACTACACTTCAACTATTATGACAATGTTAATGAGTGAGAGAAGTAGAATGACTGTCTCAAATTTCAGGCAGGGATGTGGGAGAGGAAGATGAGGGACATTGGTGTGGTGATATTGCACTGGTGAAGGGAGGTGTTCTTTTTATGGACTGGAAATCCCAGCTACAAATATGTTTGTAATCATGGTGGCTTAAATCAGATATTATTTTTAAAAAGACATATAAAGAGAGGCAGAAATATGATGAGTTCATGTTCTTGGTTCTATAAAAATAGGCGGGGCCTCTATCTAGAAGTTATAAATATAAATAAAAGAAAAAAAAGGAAAAAGTGGGGGCAGATGTGGCGTTTTTTGTTTTTGTTTTGTTTTGTTTTCTTTTCTTTTTGTTTTTGTTTTATTACATAGGCACAGTAAATGTTGGGGAAATTAGAAAGGAAATTCCTTTGGCCTAAGATATACAGGGTGTCTCTAACCTTGAAGCATGCTGTCATGAGACTAACTACAGTTCCATCCATGTTGTTGCAAATTGCATGATTGTATCATCTTTTTACTGCTATGTAGTAAGAAATTCTATTTTCTGGGCCCGGAGAGATAGCACAGCGGTGTTTTGCCTTGCAAGCAGCCGATCCAGGACCAAAGGTGGTTGGTTCGAATCCCGGTGTCCCATATGGTCCCCCGTGCCTGCCAGGAGCTATTTCTGAGCAGACAGCCAGGAGTAACCCCTGAGCACTGCCGGGTGTGACCCCCCCCCAAAAAAGAAATTCTATTTTCCACAGGGGTTGGAACAGCCAGCATTCCTACCAGCAGTGGACGAGTTCTCTGTGTCAATATAGATTGTTCCCATTATTTTTGATATGTGCCATCTTCACTGTTGTAAGATGGTACCATATTGTTGTCTTAATTTGGATTTCCCTAATGATAAGTGATGATGAACATATTTTTAATGTGTCTGTTGGCCATCTGGTTGGTCTTCCTCAGAGAAATGTCTGTTCATTTCTTCTCCCTATTTTTTAATGTTTTCTTTAGGTTTTGTGGTGGCTCTTGTCTTTTTTATAAAACCTTGGAACATGGATCACATTTGTGTGTGTGTGTGTGTGTGTGTGTGTGTGTGTGTGTGTGTGTGTGTGTGTGTGTGTGTGTGTGTTTTTTGTTACACACACAGCAGTGCTCAGGGGTTTATTCCTGGCTCCAGGCTCAGAAATTGCTCCTGGCAGGCACGGGGACCATATGGGATGCTGGGATTCAACCGATGACCTCCTGCATGAAAGGCAAATGCCTTACCTCCATGCTATCTCTCCGGCCCCATGGATCACTTTCTTTTACCACATATTTCTGCATTTTTCTGTAAAACAAAGAATAAAGGAATAAAGAAAGGCTGAGAGCCAAGGACCAAGTGGTCTCAGATGCATTGGTGGAGAAAAAAAATAAGGACAGAACTAAATATCCAAGCCAAAATCAACAATAGAATCAAGAGACCTAAACTTTAATAATCTAAACTAAAGTAGTTTATTCTGACAGGCCAGGGGGCAAAGTGTGGTGGTTTAGAATGCACTCTAGGTTCATTAGTTGAGGTAAGTTGATGCTGGTGGTGGGAATGGCCCTGATTACTGTAAATCTGAAATTCAACTATGAAGGTCATTGTAGATCACAATAATTTCAATAAAATAAAATAAAAAAGAAATGCAATGTTGTCTAGAAGTAACAAGAAACAAAAAATTATAAGGGGAAGAGAATAATAATAATGGAAACAATAAGTTAGATATTGACTAAATTTCTATTTAAAATTGCTGTAAGAATCTCATGTATAAGCATCATACACTGAAAACAAAAATACATAAAAGAAATAATACATCAAAAAAATAAGATATTACTCAAACATCAAAGAAATATTTCAAAGAAAAAAATAATTTTATTTTCTTGTTTTCATCTCTGATCCAGTACTCACTTTGTTTTAATGATTCTGTGCTTCTCCTTCCAGCCAGTGATTTTTAGGTATATACTAATCTGAACTGTGGAGAATGTTTTCTTTGAAAATAACTATTTTGGTTTCTTAAAGAACCTAATAAAGGCTTCAAAAGTGCTGGCATTTGTTACTCTTCTTATCCAGCTAGACTTAAAAGCTATGCATTTTAATGCTTCAGCCAGCAAGGAATTGACTAGTTGTTATTGTTATTATTATTATTAATTATTATTATTAGTTTATGGGCTTCACTTGGTGATGTTCAGGGGTTACTCTTGCCTCTGTACTTATGAATCATTCTTGGAAGTGCTTGGAGGGCCATATGGGATCCAGGGATAGAACCTGGGTTGGGCATGTGCCCTACCCACAGTGCTATTACTCTGGTCCTTTATTATTTATGATTTTTTCTTTTGTTTTACGAGCCTTAGTTTGATCCTATTTTTGGGAAATGGGAGGAATGTGGGGGAACATTCCCATCAGTTCTGGGTAAACCATGTGGTGCAAGGCTTGAATTCAGGTCCTCATACATGCAATGCAAATGATTCTCTGCTGAGTTCTATTTCAGGACCGACAGTTATGATTATCATTATTCAAGACTAACAGTGGATACAGTGTGGAGAGTAAAAAAAAACTTAGAACAAAGCCCTGACTTCTGGGCCCTTAAAGTGTACAAAGTAATAACTTTAATAATCTAAAATGAATAACCTTAGGTTGGCATTTAGAAAATGACATAGCAGTCAGCATGAAATATTTGCTGTCACAAAAAGTGCCAACTGTTATGAAATGGTTTTGGTGATTGTTATGACCTTTTCCAAATAGCAATGACTGTCTATTTGTGATTTCTGCATCAATGAACTTTTTAAAAATTTCAAACTAAAAAATGTAACATGCTTTCTTTATAGACCACCTCTATTCAATCCAGGCAATGCATATAGTCCACAGGCACTACCAAGAGTTATCCCTGAACTCAAATCAAGGAGTAAGTTCAAAGCAAGGTGGGGTTTTCCCATCCAAAATAAAAATATGACTTCTTTTAATTTCAGAAAAGATTATAGAGCAAACTTTGACAGACACAAACCAGTGTATCATTTAATAGAATTTTGAATTTACATCAGTTGAAGGAAAATAAAATTTCTTTTACTTTTACCCACATCCGCATTGGGTAAAGTTCCTAGTTTGGCAGTATTAGCATCGATTTAGTTAATTAAAATCTAAATTACACATGCTAATTGACATGAAGCCATTTTTGCAGTGCTATTTACACCATTACAAAAGAGTACATTGTTGGGTTTCCTTGCAAAGAGCAGCTTGGAAGTGAACACTTCTAAGTATTTATTTATTCTGAATTATACTCTCAGAAACAAAATGAAACTTTAAATAGAATAAAATCATGATTTTACTATTGTAATTAGAAATGTTTGGTGCTGTGGAGTACCTGAAACTTGTTGGTGTTGGGGTACAGTACAAAATTTAAATTAATTTAATGAGCATTAAATAAGATAGATATTCTATCAGGGAAATAGTATAGTGAATAGGATTTGCCTTGCAGGTGTCTGACTGGGATTTAATCCCTGGAACCACATAATATCTTCTAATACCCACCAGGAGTGATTCCTGAGTACAAAGCCAAGAGCAAACCCTAAGCATAGTTGAATATGCCCTCCACATAGATAAATGAGGATCTGGGGTGATAGGAGTGTGGATAGGGTATCTGCCTTAAATGGGGTTGACCAGGATTTAGTCACTGGCTTCCCAAATGGTCCCCCTAAGCCAATGTTGAGGGTAATTTCTGACCATAGAGCCAAGAATAACCCTTAAGCACCATTGGGTGGTGTAGCCTCCTCATGGTCCCTAAATAAATAAATGAACTAGTATATAAGTTATGAAGTACAGTTATCCTATATATTTTAAATATTACATAAATGTTAGTAAGGAGTAGGTGATAGTAGATTATTATGCAAGTTTGCTTCCTTCCACCACAACTTCACTGTGAAATATGGAGGAAGTCATTCACTCAATGATCTTTTTTGGGGGTCACACCCGGCAGCGCTCAGGGGTTACTCCTGGCTCTGTGCTCAGAAATCGCTCCTGGAAGACACGGAAAACCATAGGGGATGCTGGGATTTGAACCACCGTTGGTCCTGGGTCGGCCGCTTGCAAGGCAAACACCCTACTGCTGTGCTATCTCTCCAGCCCCTCACTCAATGATCTTTAAGTTTTTCTTAAATAATGGATGAGAAGGGCTTTTGGATTTTATTAGACTCTTTTTTTTTTTATCATTCTGTGCTTCTACTGATGTGCTTGGGAATTATGGCACCTTCTTTTAAATTTTTTTTTTCAAATATCTATTGCTGGAGCCGGTGAGGTGGCGCTAGAGGTAAGGTGTCTGCCTTGTGAGAGCTAGCCAAGGAAGGACGGTGGTTCAATCCCCCGGCATCCCATATGGTCCCCCCAAAGCCATGGGCAATTCCTGAGCGCTTAGCCAGGAGTAACCCCTGAGCATCAAACAGGTGTTGCCTGAAAAACCAAAAAAAAAAAAAAAAAATATATATATATATATATATATATATATATATATATATATATATATATATATTGCTTTTTCTTTGTGACATTGCTCATTCTCCAGTTAACCTTCTCCAATTTCTTCCAGAGACTTTTGCTTCTATACAATTATAGTTTTCCTGAGTCTGTGGAGTGTAAGGATCTTGTAATTTTCTCATTGTGAGCTCATTGGTGAGGTTTTTAAAAATCCCTATTATTGATGTAAAATATATTGATATTAATCTATTGTTAAATGAACTAGCAACTAAATTAAATGATCAATGTGCTCTGACATGATAGTGGACCAGACTTTCCCCAGATACTGAATTTGTATTCTAAAATAGCTTTAAATAATTTTTTTTCTTTCATCAACAGGAAGTCAAATCTCTGGTGGAGGCCTTAAAGTTGGAATCTAGAATCCAGAAACGACAGTATCTGTTCTTTTTTTTGTTTGTTTGTTTGTTTTGGTTTTTGGGTCACACCCCGAAGTGCTCAGGCATACTCCTGGCTGTCTGCTCAGAAATAGCTCCTGGCAGGCACGGGGTGGGGGGGGGGGGGGGAACCATATGGGACACCGGGATTCAAACCAACCACCTTTGGTCCTGGATTGGCTGCTTGCAAGGCAAATGCCGCTGTGCTATCTCTCCAGTCCGACAGTATCTGTTCTTAAGATTCTCAGTTATTGGGGACAGAGAGATAGCACAATGGCGTTTGCCTTGCAAGCAGCCGATCCAGGTCCTAAGGTGGTTGGTTCGAATCCCAGTGTCTCATATGGTCCCCCGTGCCTGCCAGGAGCTATTTCTGAGCAGATAGCCAAGAGTAACCCCTGAGCGCCACCGGGTATGCCCCCCCCCCAAAAAAAAAGATTCTCAGTTATTGTAATCCACTTTGGTTAAAATAAAAATTATTTAATTAAAAAAAATTCTCAGCTAATGAATGAGGAAATGTAAAGGGGGCAGGGGAAAATGCTTGGATCACTCCTGACCCCAGTGTTTAGAGAAGATAAGGACAGAGAAGAAATCAAGGCAGGGGCCAGAGTAATAATGTAGCAGGTAAGGTGCTTGTCTTGCATGCAGTCAACCTGGGCTCAATATTTGGCATCCCATATGGTTCCCTAAGCACTTCCAAGATTATGGAGCCAAGAATAACCCCTTAGCACCACTGATGTGACCCAAAAAACAAGAGCAAAAATTAAAAAGAAAAAGAAATCAAGGCAGGAAGAAAGATGGGAACAGAAGTCAGGGCTCTGGTTATGTTGAGAGTGGTATAGCTTCCAGGGTCAGAAACACTGAAAACATGAGATCTATCCTACAACCACCAAGTTCTGTAATGTGCCTGCAAAGGTGGCAGACAGGGACAATGGGGGATAAGGGAGTACAGAGACACTGATAATGGGAGTTGACACTGGTGGTAGGACTGGTGTTGATATATTATATGCCTAAAACTCAACTATTAATAACTTGTAAATTGCAGTTCTTTAATTAAATAAAAAATAAAACAAAATTAATGGAGAAATTAATAAAAACCCTTCCATTCTCAGTTGGAATATGAATAATGAAGTAAGAGATCTTTTGGGTAGATATTTTTTGAGGGTACTAGTTCTTTTATTTTTTTGGTTTTTGGGTTCTTTTGGCTTTTGGGCCACACCCGGCGGTGCTCAGGGGTTACTCCTGGCTGTCTGCTCAGAAATAGCTCCTGGCAGGCACGGGGGACCATATGGGACACAGGGATTCGAACCAACCACCTTTGGTCCTGGATCGGCTGCTTGCAAGGCAAATGCTGCTGTGCTATCTCTCCGGGCCCAAGGGGGTACTAGTTCTAAGAGGAGTAACCCAACGAGAGCTTGATAAAAATAGTACAATGCAAGTCTTTGGTATGGTGCCCAGGATGAAGAAAGTAGAGCCTACATGATGAGTATTGTAGCTGGCTACTACAGTTCTGCATTAAAGATTTTCTTCCTCTTTTTGGAATTAGAGTGGTCTTCCAGTCAGATTTGGAGCAGAGAGTTATGAAGAACAAATGATTGTTGGCCCTCATTTTAATTGATGACTTGTGGGACTTTGAAAATATTCCTATTTTACTAAGCAACATTTTTGGTATTTTTTTTCACTGAGTCCATTATCAGCACTGTTTAAAAGAGAGATCAATAACCTTTGTTAAACAATTTAGTAACTTTAATACCTCCTTTAATCTGAAATCTGAATCTCACGAATTGATCATTTCTTTGAGGATGTCAGTGTTGAAAACATAGGTTATGAGGCTGGAGTGATAGCACAGTGGGTAGGGTACATAGTTTTCCTTGTACATAGTTGACCTGAATTTTATCCACAGCATCTCATATGGTCCCTTAAATTTGCCAGGAATAATTTCTGAGTACAGAAGTAACCCCTGAGCGCTGCTGGGACATGGCTTAAATACAAAAAAGTAAACACATAAGAAATCATTTATTTGGGGGGCACACCCAGTGATGCTCAGGGGTTATTACTGGCTCTGCTGCATTTAGGAATTACTCCTGGCAGTGTTTGGGGGGGGGCATATGGGATACTGGCTATCAAATCCTAGTTGGTCTCATGCAAGGCAAAAGCACTCTTATTATTATTATTATTAATGCAGACCTCAACAAGCCAGACATCTTTAATAAGTCCTGCTTGTTCACCATATTTTTGAAGTTTACTGAGCTATAAGATAATATTTTAAAAAATGCATTAATGTTTGACAAAATATTTTATGATGTTTTAGTATAATCCCTGATACTTATCTAGTTTATGTTACAAACATAAAATATTCAGGCTTTCTGGGCCCGGAGAGATAGCACAGTGGCGTTTGCCTTGCAATCAGCCGATCCAGGACCTAAGGTGGTTGGTTCAAATCCTGGTGTCCCATATGGTCCCCCCCGTGCCTGCCAGGAGCTATTTCTGAGCAGACAGCCAGGAGTAACCCCTGAGCACTGCCAGGTGTGGCCCAAAAACAAAAAACAAAAAACAAAAAGAACAAAAAACAAAAAATTCAGGCTTTCTATTAATAAAATATAATTTTTCTACTTTTTTCATGTTCGTTATAGATATTTGATTCTATAATTTGGGGTTTTGTTGTTTTCTTTTTGGTTGTTTTTGTTTATTTGTTTTGGATCACATGTGGTAGTGCTCAGGGCTTACTTTTGACTCTGCACTCAGGAATTATTGCTGGTGGGACCCAGGGGTATGGAGTGCTAGGAATCCAACCCAATTCTGACACACCTAAACAAGTGCCCTACCCACTGTACTATTTCTTCAGTCCCTCATTCTTTTTTTTTTTTTTTTTTTTTTGGATTTTTGGCCATACCCGGTGGTGCTCAGGGGTTACTCCTGGCTGTCTGCTCAGAAATAGCTCCTGGCAGGCACGGGGGACCATATGGGACACCGGGATTCGAACCAACCACCTTTGGTCCTGGATCGGCTGCTTGCAAGGCAAACACCGCTGTGCTATCTCTCCGGGCCCAGTTCCTCATTCTTACATCTGATAGAAGAGCATCTTGGGCTTCAGACCTTATCACCTGAGTTTGGATCCTCGTTAACCACTCACTACAGAATACTTTTAGGCAAAGTGTATCAGTCTGAATATTATTAAACCATGGTTACTATTAGTGCATATTTTATAATTTGCTATGATGACTAAATACTACTAAATCAAGATTTGCTTTGCATGTAGTTAAGACCTGTTTGATTTCTGCCATTCATAGAGTCTTTTTATGAGAGCTATTAAGAGAAATTCCTGAGCACAAAAGTATTTCAAGGAGTAATTTTTGAGCTATACAAAAGCTAGCACTAGCACAGTCAGGTGCGATTCCTAAACTAAGTAAAACATGACTATGAAGATATTTCATGTAAAGTAACATTTCATGTAAAGTAACTATTTAATAATTATTTAGCTGTTAAGGAAAACAGCCTGGCATTTTCATTTTAGTGCCAGAATTCCAATCTTAAGTGTGTCACAATTTTGGGTTTCAGTTTTGCTATCTCTATAAAGGGGTTAGTTGTAGTATCTGTTGTTTTAAAATTTAGAGAAGCTAGGAAAAGGATGAGAGAACATGTAAGCAGCTTCTCAAGACTTAAGAATAAGTAACATTTCAAATACTTTTCCCATGGAATGGCTTAAAAGGACCCAAATTGAAATTTAGACTGTAACTCTGGACCCAGCAGCAATGTTCGGAAGGAGAAGAGTATGAAAGACAGACTACCCAAAGTCAGTAAGAACATGCCCTCTCATCTTACATCAAGATGAAAGCTCAGATCTGAGAGCTCAGCCACTGTCTTTCATTGTCATGATGACTCTGCGCCAGAGCCCTGCTCTTCTCTTGTATTGTCCTTTCAAATTAAATTCACTGTTCTATGAGATGCCTGCAGTTCCCAGAAACAACGTAAAATGCTGTGTACCCTATTCAGAGTCTGGACATTTGATTCTCATGAAGATCTGGGCCTTGTCACTTGCTACAACAGCCACCTACAGTTCCAGTAACTCCTGTTTGTTTCTTTTTAATTTTGTTTGTAAGTTTTTCATGGAACAATCTTAGGAGAATTATGGTTATAAGGTATCCTTAAAAATATTTTGAAGGTCTATTTTAAGAAATTTGGTTATTTTTTGTCAAAATATTTAAGAAAAAAAGTGACTTCCTCCTTTGTAAAATCACCCCAAGTACCACACTGTATCTCCAACCAACCCCAGGTGAACGAGTCTGAATCAGGGCCATGCATGAAATAATCCAAGCCAGGCTGAGGGTGAAACATGTGTAGTCTGGCAGTCTTCTACCTTGTATGGAATTCTGCCTGCCAGAACTGCCATTTTTATTGAGTATAGAGACCACCCCTGGGTGGGGCAGTAAGAACAGATAGATCAGGCTATCCTGAGCCAGTTCCAACCAACAACAAGCAAGACAATCTCTGTTTTGGGGTAATCCAAAATATAAACAAATATACAAAGGAACTAGGGATGATCTTTGTTTTAGGTAAAATAAAGTGTAACCTAACACTCCTTTACATAATATTGGCCAAAATAGATAGTGTTTGTTCATTGTGTAGAAAGCTAGCACTTCATAACTGCTTAAAAGCTAAATGGGAGACACTTGTTTACATATATTAGTAAAATCAATTAATGAACATTTGTCTTTTTTGGTCTTTTGTCCCTGACATAGCATGAGTTGCTTTTAAATCTAGCTCTTCAGAGACCTGGTTTCTTTCCATAATATAAGGGTATCTTTGTTTATTTAGAGTTTGGGGGCCACACCTAGCATTACACAGGGGCTACTCCTGGTTCTCTTCTCAGGTCAATCCTGGTTATCTTTGGAATAATGCATGTGGTGCCAGAAATGGAAACAGGGCCAGTTGTAAAAAGGGTAAGTGCTTTAAATCTGACCCTATGGCAGACACAGTTTCTTGAACCTATTTCATGACATCAGCTAATTTTTTTTGCTTTAATAAAATTTTAATTAAAAGAAAACCAATCTTTTTTTTTCTCACATTCCAAAACATTTATTTATTTATTTATTTATTTATTTTTGCTGTTAACTTTTTTTTCTTTTTTCTTTTAAGAAAACCAATCTTACAAAGGCAAATCAAAAACTTTTATGTGGACTGGAGATACAATACAATGGGCAAGCAACTGATTTACACCTGGCTGACCTGATACTGTGCTTTTTTTTTATATATATATAATTTTTATTATGACCAAAAGTGAATAACAAATCTTTCACAGTAATATTTAAGGTACATAATGACAATGAATCAGGGTCATTCCCATCACCAGGGTTGTCCTCTCTCCATCCCTTTACCCAGCATATGTCCCATATCTCCCTCCCCGGAGTGCTAGTGTAACAGCTTGTAGTTAGGGTATCGATTCAAATTTAGCTAATAGAATATACATCCAGCAAGGATCTCACTTCTTTAAGAAGTGTGCTTGACAAGTATGGAGATGAGCATGGGAATGTGCCCAATGATGAGTTGACAGTTGTTGCCTCCCTCACATCTCCTTTTAAAAAGGGTACATTTATCAGATATTTGTTAAAATCAAACAGACTTTTTTATATTCTACTTCCTTCTATTGTTAACATTTTTTATGAGAGAGAGAGAAAGAGAGAGAAGAAAGAATCTGAATTATTCTCCCTTCCCCCTCTATGAAGCTGATGATCTGAGAGGCAAGTGACTTTGCCTAAAACACACAGCCAGGTCTCTCAGCCCACTGTTATGATGTTTTGCCTGTGTGAGTTCCAAGGGTGGCAGTTATTGCCTGGGGTGAATGTGGATCTGCAGTATATCTATCGAAGAAGGAGGGTTGGGCTTGGTAGGGAGTGACAATCTGGATATGTAGAAGCACAGACTTTGCTACAGAGACCTGATCTTTGGTGAGTAAAGAGTAGTGTGTGCAGAGGTATTAGAAAAGACTGCAGAGAAGTCTGCAGCATCTGCAGTGCAGGTCCCTGATATAGGCTGCCTTTATGCAGCCTCTCCTATCCAAACAGTGATTTTAGGATATAATGCTTGGTGTATCGGAGACACAAATTTCAGTCTTATCTATGTTATTTATCCTATTTTATCCCTGTTACTGACGTATTTAAAATAATGCAATCTGAAAATGATTTTTATAACTTTAAGCCATTTACAATTAACCCAACAATTCCTCTCTTTTGGGGCTCTGTTTTTGTAGGTCCTCCTCTCCATTTCAAGCTACTACTTGAAGTTTATCCTTTCCTAGAAAGACTCTTTATTATGACAATAGTGACTGTTATGAATTAGGAGTTAGGAGTTTTGCATTTATTATTGCATTCATGGTTTCAGTAATTCCAACCAAGTACTATTTTTATTTTAAAGAAAATGCTGACATATTGAACGGATAACATCCCACAGTGACAGTGAGTGGCTGAGTGTTCTGCTTATTTATTGTCACATTAAAATTACTCAAAAATGTAATGGTTTATGTAATATTAATAAGTATATATGCCTATGAGTCAGAAATTTAGGTATGACTCACAGAAGTAGTTGAATTCTATTTTACGTGGTTGAAGTAGTCTGACTGGGCTAGAGTGTTTATTCTTAATATATTTCTTTGGGCTGGAGAGATTGAAGGGGATTTAGGAATATTCTTTTCTTGTGCCCAACCTGGTTTCTACCTTAAGCATGATTTGATTCACCAAGCATCACTAGGTATGACTCTGGAGTCCTCAGAGTTCTTCAAGTATCACTGGGTGCCTTATGAATTCCCATCACCTTATATAGGCCTTGATTTTTAAACTCTTGTCTTGAACCTCTGGCCTGGTTGTCTGAGTCTTTCAAAGAGTGGCTCCAGGTACTCTAATTATCACCCAAAACAGAAAAATAGACACAAGATGATTCATCCATGTTTTTGGCAACAGGTGAGGTCCTTAGTGCCTCTACCATGTCCACTACCACAGACGTTGAGCTCCACTACCACAGAGGTTGAGCTCAGTAATCAGAGCATGATATTTAGGTTCCTCAAGATGCCACCCCTGAAACAAGCTGAGGAAACTGCCATTTTCTTAAATTCCAGTTGCAGAAATTCTCATGGTGCTACTTCTGCTGGATTTATGTAAAATGTCCACCCCTATAGCTCAAAGGGATGGAGCCACTGCTTAAAATGCACAGTGCTCTGGGCTCATTCCTTCGCACCTCTAGACTTCTGGAGCACTACTGGGAGTAGTTCAGGTTGACACCAGCATTGTAGAGGAGGCCACCCCAATAAAAAACGTGGAACATTTAGAAATTATATATGTATGTGTGTATATGTATATGTATATGTATATATATATATTACTAATGGTATTATGTGATTGTCACTAAAATCGCCACTAACTTCAGAGACAAGGACTTCCTGAGAATTTTTTTATTTTTTGCCCTAAGTTCCTTGAATTGTGATCAACTTCTTAGGTGTAAAGGTTGACAGAACACTTATTTTATCTACATAGTTTTAAATGACTCAAGGCAGCAAAAGAACTGGAAACACAGTTTCCATAGCTCATCACCTGAATGTAAGCCAGTGTTTACTATTCCTGTCCCTTTCTTTGAATAAAATCTGTTGCCCGCTGCTGATCTCTTTTGATTGGGTCCTTCTGAACAAAAATTAATTGGGTAATCATACAGAAATATGAGGCAAAGCAGTTTTGCCCCATAGCCATTTTGTTAAAATATTTTTACTGGGGAGCTTTATATGACATGAGCTATTTTAGGAATTCATCAAAGTCAGGGTTTCATGGACCTCAGCATTCTTGTGGCATTCAAATGTTTGGAGAATAGAGATAAATGGACAGAATATTCTCATGGAACTGGAAACAAAGGCTTCTACATAAGAAGATGGCAAAGAGGAATCAACATCAGGGTGGAGTAGAAAGGGGGGAGTAGTTCATAGGAGGTTTACTAGAGGCTAAATAGCATCAGCAACCCCAAGGAGACTATAAAAATGCTCACTCCTTAGTATCAGTTCAGTCTGATTTTTTTTTTTCCTTCTGGTGAAACTCTGAAGACTCTTTTAATTACTAAGTGGTTCCTTTGCAGGCTGAAGTTTGAGGGTCAATCAGAACCAGAGGATTTTCCTAGCTAGAGCCAGATGGAGCACTTGAGGTATAGAATGTAGAAACCAGTCATTTTTAAGCGCTGTGGTGATTATAATGTGATTTTAAATGTGCACTCAGAGCTGACAACTTTCTCTAAGCCTACAGAAGACGGAGAGCAAGAAGCAAAGACTCCGGTGTGAGAGAAAACTTGAAAGGGCGTGGTTGTGGGAAGGATGCTAAGGCCTGCTAAGGTCAGAGGGAACAAACACAGTGCCAAGAAAAACCCATAGGTTAGAGATCACTGAAACAGGGCCGTTCTAAGTGGTCAGCAGCCTGAGGGCCACAGCAGGGCAACCGGTAGGATGATACTAAGCCTGATATCCAGAGTGGGTCGCTTCATGGCACAGAGAAGAGAAGCAGCAACTTTCCAACCTGTTCCTCCTCTATTTCTTCCCTAAAGTGTCCTCCCTCCCACCCAGCTAACACACACACACACACACACACACACACACACACACACACACACACACACACACACACACACACACGCACACACGCACACACCTAGGAGAATTAATTGGCAAGGCCAGCCATTAGCTCAGATAATGTCCCTAGAAAGAACATGCCAGCCACAGGGGATCCAGTGGTGCAGGAGGAGGAGGAACCTCATGGGGAAAGCTTGCTCTGATGGAGCCACTGCCTTGGCTCCTGCTCTGGGCTCCGGCCTTGGCTCCCTCCCTGGACTCCTGCTCTGGTCTTCAGGCTTTGGAGCTGTCCATGGTTGCAGTCTCTTTAGGCGACGCCAAGTCAGAAGGCCGCAGCGGGGTGCTGCTATTGGCCGAGGAGTCTCGCCACCCCCACACCCCGCCCGCCCGCCCGGCTTCGGGCCAGGAAGCGGGTCCTGCAGGAGTGTGCGGGCGCCACACCCACTTCCCTTATTAGGGCGAAGGGCTGCTCCCGGGGCTCGCCGCGGGTTCGGGCTGGGCGGGGAGCTGGGACTTGGCCACCCGTGCAGAGGGGCAGCGCGTCCTTGCGCCCGGTGGCCCCTGTCCGCAGCCCCCGTCCCCCCTGCCCCGCAGAGCTTTGGCTGCGCCACTGCGGGGAGCCTGGCTCCAGGCGCGCAGGACATGGAAGAATTTCTGCAACGCGCCAAGTCTAAACTGGTAAGTGGAGGGACGGGGTTGTGTGCGCGCGCGTGTGAGTGCGTGCGCACTTGTCTTCACGCATACATGCGTGTATATATGTACGTCTGTGCGAGCGCGTGTATGTGTGTGCGCGCGCGCTGGTGGATAAGTGTGTGCACTTGGATCTGAGTGTGCAACCGCGTCTGTGAAGTCAAAGCGTTTGCTGCAGAAACGGGGAAGGGAAGAAACAACTTTGACACTTAGTTGTCCGCATGTGCATTTTCCTTTGAAAAGTCCCTGGTGCTCTCGCCGCCCCCCATAACTTCCTCCCCTACTCTTCCCTTCAGCGCCTTGTGCGTGCAGGGCTCGAGAGTCCAGGCAGGCAGGAGGCCTGGGACCCAGCAGAAGTTAGGTGATGCCGACTGGCCAGAGAGGCCACGCGAGGCAAGGCTGCAGTGTGCTGGAGGCTGAAGGAGGTCAGGGCTTGTGCTCCAGGCCTCCTGCGTGAGTGGAAGTGGGAATGCAAAAGGGAGAAGAGCGCCACTAAGTTCTGCTTGGATGGGCGATGGTGGTGCTGGTGTGGAAGGGCATGCAGGTTCCCGAAGCATCCACGCTCCGCCGCTCCTGTGCGCTCCTGCTGTTTTAGCCCCAGCTCCGCTCTCTGAACCCTCCTAGGACCTGTCACCCTACCCTGGCGAATGGGGAAGTCTCATCTGTGGCTGGTAGTGCTCGCCAGACTGTCCTGGGAGGTGGCAGGGGTTTACCTGAGCACCCCCAATCCGAAAAGTACATCGTGATTTCAATCCTGACTATCGCTCCACTTTCTGATCTAACTAAGGGCTTCTCGAAGAAGTTTCTTGAATCCAAAATGTTTTTTGGCTCGCCAGCAGGGATGTAATAAACGTAATGGAAATGTTTCTGTTTCAACACTTAAAAACAAAAGCCTTGGCTCGTTTAGAAGCAATATCTCTAATGAGCAGCGAAAGAACCTTTTCTGGGCCTGGCAAAAGGAGTTAATGCATTATTTATAATGCCTTTAACCTTTAAACCTTAGAAGCCAATATATAGAGTTTGCATCAAAGTGACGTCTTAATCACAGGGCAGATTGCTTGCGTCATTGTTACTGTAACTCCTTTTTTCCTCCTACAACAAAGGCAGAGCAGAGGGACTGGTGCTGCTTCTCACATTGGTCTAACTGTAAGTATCTCTGATTTGACTGTGAAACACTAGAGCTCTCAGGTTAATGACTAATATAAGTACTTTGTTTTCTCCTTTAATGCACCTTGAATGTATGGGAGGGAGTATGAAAATTGTGAAAGTATCTGATCATTTTCTGTGTCTATTGTTGACCTCTTCTTGGTAGTCCTGCCTGAGCACATGAAGGAGAATACTTTTTCTGAAACTCCCTTGTATTTCTGGTGTTTTCAATATAAAATATGTTCTTTAAGACTTGAAAACGTGTTATTTTTGTGAGTGGGTGAAAGTAAAAGGTGATCAGCGAAAAGGCAGTTTTAGACTTCCCCTATATTCCATTCCCTTAATACTAATTTAACTGTAGACATCAACTGGTAGAACCTCCCAATGTCTCCTTTCTAAAGAGTGATTGCTGGTAGGAGAAAAACTCTCTTTTCAGAGTAATCAGTTTAAAGTAATGTAGTGAGTTTATTTGTGAGTCTCTTAACAGAGCAATTACTTCTACATCATAAAAAAAAAAAACATAAGGACAGGAAACAAAGGAGACTGAGAGATACTTTTTCTTATTTCCTGCTTCAGACAGAACATTCACTGCAATTTTTATATTTTCTTGAAATAAATTTCTTGTCAGAGAGCCCGGCCCTCATGGCAGCCATAGCAAAGATATTTTGGTTACATTTTCAGAGTTGAATTTCCTTTGAAAATTTGCATTTCCTTTGTAAATAAACTTCTTTAGTTAATAAGCAACAATCAATTATAGTAATAAATACCCTAGTACTCTGTAGTGTAGATAACATTTATTTAGGAGGAAACATCCACGGCTAGGACACTCATTTGTGAGAAGCTTATTCATAACAAAATGGTTAGAATTTTAAATACAAGACTAACACTTTGGAAACTATTTTAAAGAAAAAACAAACTTGCTTTCATTTAAGTGTTGGACCATAATTAGAATTTAAATGTTATATTTAAATTATTTCTTATAATTTATTAATAAGGAATTATCTATAATATCTAAAGTGTGTAAATGACAGATTTAAAACAATTATTTATTTGTTTTGATAGTTTGTTGGCTTTATATGTATATTTCATTTTATTAGTTTAAGATAGCCTTCCAAAAGTTATGTTAATTTGTGTTAAGGTTTTTTGTTTGTTTGTTTTGTTTTTTGTTTTTGGGTCCCATCTGGCAGCGCTCAGGGGTTACTTCTGGCTCTACGCTCAGAAATCGCTCCTGGCAGGCTCAAGGGACCATATGGGATGCCGGGATTCGAACCACTGTCCTTCTGCATGTAAGGCAAACACCCTACCTCTATGCTATCTCTCCGGCCCCAATGTTTTGTTAATTATAGCAACAACAACAGAAAAAGGAATTTTATGGCTGAAAGATATAGTGCAGCAGGTAAGGCCCTTGCCTTATACCCAGTTGACTTGGGTTTAATCCCTGACTCAATATACTTCCTGTAGCTTCACTAGGAGAGATCCCTAAGAGCAGAGCTAGGAGTAAGCCCAGATCACCATCGGGCTTGTGCCCTTGTCCCTCCCTAAAGAATTTTATTATTTTTTATTTCTATTATTGGTTTGTGGGCCATTCTTGGTTGTGCTCAGAGCTTACTTCAGGCTCTGCACAAAGGGATAACTGCTGGTGGTGCTTGTACTTTCTAGCCCCCAAAGGTAATGATTTTTACCTAGAATTACCCTCACTTCTTTTTATCATGTATAAATCCAGTTATTTCTGACCTGGACACCAACAGCTTGAGCAAAAAAATGAGAGTGCGAACACATTTCCTTTTTCTCTTGCCAAATCTCAGAGCTTTTCTTCTCTTTCCATTCAGGGCAGGCATAGGGCAGACATGGAATCCTACAATTCCAGGTCTGTCAGTAAGTTTTACTTAAAAAAAGAAACCTCCAGTTTTATTGAGGCCATTTGTATGGTAGAGTCTTAGTGGCAATACTTCTGTGGTGAGATATGATGAAGAAGGGAAAGAATGATGGTCTCTGCCCTGCATTTTCACTAAGACCACCGTAATCATACTTGCCTGACTAGCTTCCTGAAGGAAGTCATAGGAGCAAGTCCTCTTGAACAAAGAAAGATAATCACAGCCCAGAAAGTAGGAAGTCAAGCCTGGCACACCGAGTCTCTTCTGTTGCTCAGCCTTCACTATTCACTACACTTCAAACAGCAGCTGGAGGTGGTGATGGTGATGGTGAGACATCACTGCAGCACACATGCCCCAAGATGGTCATTCTTCAGCACTGAGTGTATGAAAGAGAAGTGTCGGCTATTCCCAGAAGGACATGGCATGCCAGTGCCCCAGGAATGTTGTGTTAAAAGAGTTGGTGTACATAGGGTCACCATTCCAGTGTGGGGAATGTGTCTGCTACTTCAAGCAGGAACAGCTACTTCCTAAAGGGTTGTTGTAGGTACCGTATAATACATAGATGTGACTAAAAGAGAAATTTTGGGCAACCTGAATGCCAGCTCACACTCAATGGTAGGTGGCCTTAGGTAAAGAAAGTGCATCCATAGCTCAAAATATAAAACAACTAAAAATGATAGAGAAGATGGGTTTTATTTTATTTCCTACACTATTACTTCTGGTTTGGGGACTTCAACTGGGGGTTCTTAGGGCTTACTTCGAGATGGGGGTCACTGTGCTCAGGGATCACTCCTGGTTGTGCTCAGAAGATCAGATGGGTTTCCAGGAATTGAATCCGGATTGACTTGAGTGCAAGGCCAGCACCCTGTCCTTTCCACTAAAGAGATGCATTTAAATTAAAAAACAATACTGGAGGATGTTTTTAGACTAATCCTCTTGAGAGAAAGATAAAGCAGTATCTTCTTTCTGCCATCCTTTACAGGAAGTGTTTGGCAGTGCTTGCCAATATAAAATGTCTTCAAGGGGAATATTGTATGACTTTTAAAGGATTCGGGGAAGGACTCGCAATGACAGATTCAGGAGAGTAGTTCACGTGAGGAACTGGCTCATTAACAGGGGAGACCACAAGACCTTCAGATCAGCATTCTTTCCATTGTCAGTGAGAATGGGTGCAGCAAGATTTTGCTTGCAGAGGCACTAGAGTAGGGAGCTCAGAAACCCAGAGCTTTCTCTATTGAGAATGTTGTTCTGCCCCATTAGGGCTGATGAGTAAGGAACCTGGGATGACATCAGTCCTGAATTCTTGAAGCCTCAGCATTAAGCTGGAGGGCTTCAGCCTGCCCCAACCACTGTGTAAATCTCAGAAATTATCTGTCAGCTTCCCAGGGAGGACTTGCTTGCTATCATTTACATAGCACCATTGGCCTTGTGATGAAATGAGCCAGGGTGGTGTTTAGTTAATGTTTTGGAAGAATATTTTATATTAATGAAGCAAAAAGGTTATAGCTTTGTAATAAATTGCTTTTATATTACTTTTTGTTTTGATGTACTGGTTTGAGGTACTCTTGTAAAAGACAGTAGCTTGGTGAAGGATATACCACACAACCTGGTGGCCAATTACATAGAGAAAAGTGAAAGATGAATACCAGAGTCTAGATAAAGACTTCAAATAAAATAGGAAAGAACATTTGGGACCTGAGACAGGTTGCCTTTGTCATTGGTCCTTGAGCCCTGAGATTTATAGGCACATCATGAATTTTGAAGTTTGAGGCCTTGTGAATTCAGAAGGAAACATCTATAAGACTTAGGACATGACTTACACCTCTGCTTTATGCAACATACAACTTCTACAGTTTTATGTGGCTGCCCTGTCTTCAGTACCAGACTGCTTTTCTCAAAAATTTCTGGCAATGTCTGAAATCAATATCTGAGTCCTTGGACTTTGGGTTAGTCTGGGGAAAGTACTTTCCTTAAAATAACTCTTGAAACAGATGAGTGGATAATGAATTTATGGCACATCTATGCAATGGGATACTATACAGCTCTTAGGAAAAATGAAGTAATGAAATTTGCTTATACCTGGATGAATATGGAGAGTATTATGATAAACAAAATCAGAGAGAGAGAGAGGGACAGACATAGAACAGTCACACTCATTTGTGGGATATAAAATAAAATATATAAAAATATCCAAAAAACAATAAAAAAAATGCCAGAAAGACCATACCATAGTAGGAAGCTTGCCACAAATAGCAGAGATTGCAGTTAAGGTAGAGAAGAGACAACTAGAAATTTAGCTCCTATATGACCCAGATATACCATTCCTGGAAATATTCCATATAGGCCCCAAAACACAATGCAGAAAAGCTGTCTGTACTCCTATGTTCATTGCAACATTATTCACAATAGCCCAAATCTGGAAACAACCCAAGTGCCCAAGAACAGATGAATGAATAAAGAAACTGTGGTACATCTCATGGAATATTACATAGTACACAATGGAATATTACACAGCTGTTAGGGAAAATGAAGTCATGAAATTTAATTATATTTGAATAGATATGGAGAGTATTATGCTGAGTGAAATAAGTCAGAGGGAGAGGGATAAATAGTGATCACACACTTTTGTGGGATATAAAAAAAGTGTGGTATTAATATCAAAATACAATAGAGGGCTAGCAGAACCAGTGCATGGTGGAAAGCTTTTCACTTATCAGAGGGGGAGTGTGATTAGGGCAGAGAAGAGACCACTATGACAATGATAGTTGAAAATGATCACTCTGGACAAGAACTGGGTACTGAAAGGAAATAAAGTGATACACATGATACCCCTTCAGTAAGAAGATTGCAAACCATAGTGTAAAAGAATAAAAAGGAAGAGAGATAAAGATAGAGAAATAGAGATAGAGAAGAAAATATCTGCCACAGAGGCAAGCTGAGAAGAGGGCAGATGGGGAGGAAAACTGGGCATGTTTGTGGTGGGAAATGTGTACTATACAGTGTATGACAAAAACTCAATTATGAACAACTTTTTAGCTGTATTTTTTAGCTGTATTTATTTATGGGGCCAAAGAGATTGCATGGAGGTAAGATATTTGCCTTGCATGCAGAAGAATGGTGGTTTGAATCTCAGCATCTCAAATGGTCCCCCCACCCTGCCAGGAGTGATTTCTGAGCGTAGATCCAGGAATAACCCCTGAGCACCCTCGGGTGTGACCCAAAAACCAAAAAAAAAATTATTTATAAAAATAAAAAATATAGGGGCTGGAGCAATAGCACAGCAGTAGGGCATTTGCCTTGCACTCAGAAGATCCAGGATGGACCTTGGTTCAATCTCAGGCATCCCATATGGTCCATGGAGGCAGGAAGTGATTTCTTTTCTTTCTTTCTTTCTTTTTTTTTTTTTTGGTTTTTGGACCACACCTGGTGACACTCGAGTTATTCCTGGCTATGCACTCAGAAATCACTCCTGGCTTGGGGGACTATATGGGACACTGGGGGATCGAACCATGGTCTGTCATAGGTTAGCACGGGCAAGGCAGACGCCTTACTGCTTGCGCCACTGCTCCAGCCCCAGGAAGTGATATCTGAGTGCATAGCCATGAGTAACCCCTGAGTGTCACTGGATGTGGCCCAAATAGCAAAAAAAAATTAGTCTTGGTTTTAAATTGATGATGATGATGATGATGATGGCTTTTGGGCCACACCTGGAGATACTCTAGGGTTATGCTTGGCTCCACATTCAGGAATTACTACTTGTATTCAGGGGACCTTATTGGATGACTGACATAGAACCAGGGTCAACTGCATGTTTTATCTGCTGTACTATCTCTCCAACCCTTCATATTTTTTTAAAAAAACTTTAAAAATGGGGTAATAATGAAACAATTTGACAAGTTTGTGGAAAGTTGGAACCAATATAACTATAACTCTTAGTACAGAACTTGGGAGAATGGCTATTTATTCCATTTGTCTCAAATGTTCTTTCCTGTAAGCTCTTTATTTCAGTGAATGGCATTGTTATTCTTCCAACTTCTCCAACTGGAACTCCCTTTCCCTTCAGTTTCCATCGATTGTCCCAGACATCACTACGTCTCATGAGCTTCCTACAAACCATTTTCCTACTGTGGCAAGGAGAATGTCATGAAAACATCTTTTACACGTCTTCCACTTTCGGAGAATGTTATGAAAACATCTTTTACACGTCTTCCACTTTCACCCTTTAAACTTCAGAAATACTATTGCTATTAGTAAATTGAGCAGTCTTAATGATACCCTTGCATTTCACAATTTCAACCATGAGCCACACTGTAATATAATAAACAGAAAAAAGAATTCAATGTTTCTAGAATTAATGAAGCCATAGGATTCATAAGTCTTACATAAAGCATTAATAAAAATGCTTGTAATCGTTCAATAAAAATGAATAAATGGAAGGCTAGTCTGAACTACTAGAGAGCTTGTTCTAATAAAGGACAATATGCTAGGATCCAGGTTGATTTTCTGCAGGATATGAGGAACAGTAAGATCAGGACTTTCTTTTTGTTTTTGAGCCACACCCAAATGTTCTTTGAGTTTACTCCTAGCTGTGCACTCAGGAATCACTCCTGGTAGGCTCTGGGGATCTAACCCAGATTGTCCATAAGAGGGCAAATAACCTACCCTAGCCCCAGGACAGGATTTTAAAGGATTTGTTCTTTGTACAAAACATTAACACAAAATAATGAGGCAGTTTTTTTGCATACCTTCTTAGAAACTATATACATTAGTTAAAATAAAGTGTTATTTGGCTAGAAAAAGAAATAGGATATTTCAAACCACAATGATTAGAACTTAGATTTCCTGCTATTGTTCAAAGATGAAAAAGTAGATTCCCTTGATCCTAGCCACTGTACCAAGTTTACTCCATTGGCTCTTCTCACAGTCTCGGGACTGGACTTAAAGATCATGAGAGATATGGGCAAAGAAGCCTTTAGAGTCTTTGAGATTGTTGGCATTCCACATTGTTCTCATTGATATCTGTAACTGCAGTCCAACTGCTTGGCTTAAACTTGGTGTGAATCAGATGGCTTGTCTGAGTAATGAGTCTGTCATAGAGCATTATTATTATCCCCTCATTGAACCCCCCAATGTATGATCAGAAATTTTTATTTTTTTATTAGCCTGTACTGTAATAGTCTTTCTGAAATGATAATGTTTAGAGAAATTTTGTAATTTTGGTGCAATGAATTGGAAATGATTTCCTGTTTTGATTTGGCAAGAAGCTCAAAGCTGGTCTGGTACTTAATTTCCTTTGCTTGATATTTCTGAGATAAAGTTTTTTTTGTTTTTGCTTTTGTGGTTTTGTTTGTTTGTTTGTTTTTGGGTCACACCTGGTGACACTCAGGGGTTACTCCTGGCTCTGCGCTCAGAAATCATTCCTGGCAAGCATGGTGGACCATATGGGATGCTTGGATTCGAACCACTGTCTGTCTTGGATCGGCTACATGCAAGGCAAATGCCCTACCCTTTGCTATCTCTCTGGCCCCAAGTTGTTTTTTTTTTTTTGGATCAACACACTTTATATGATAGTATATTAAATGATATGGGTATTAGAGGAAATAATGTAAAGATGTGTTTATAAGATATAATCTATCTTCTTCTATACACACTTACATTATTATGAAAGGTAGAGAGGGGAAAAGATCAAACCTAAGAGTATTTCTCTTAGGGTCCAGGTATAGGACTAGAAGTTCACTGTTCGGTGAAATTAAAGCTTAAGAGTGGGAATTAAGGTACAGTAAGTGAGAAATAGGGTCACTGAAGTGAGTAGCAAGTTTTTAGGCAGCTTCTAAAAGAGCTTCATGGGAGGGTGGGTCTGTTACCTTATCTGATTTTGAGTTAGTAGCTGTATCATACTGTTGACACTATGTTTAGTTCCAGATGGATGTCTTTGAATGGATTTCTTGGCAATCAAAAGTTAAAATAAATGGGGCCAGAGCAGTGGTGCAAGTAGTAGGGTGTTTGCCTTGCAAGCACTAACCTAGGACGGACTGCTCTAACCTAGGACAGCGGTTTGATACTCCTGGCATCCCATATGGTCCCCCAAGCCAGGAGTAACTCCTGAGTGTCACTGGGTGTGGCCCAAAAGCAAACAAACAAACAAAAAACAACCCAAAACAAACAAACAAAAAAACCCGTTAAAGTAAATGTTTTACATTAGGCAGCCTTTTAGGAATATCTCAAAGGTCTGCCTATGTTCACTTCAATGTATTTTATGGATTCTAATCTAATCCCAAATCCTTTACTCCACATTGAATTAACTTTGTGTGTTTTTGTGAGATGAAGATATAGTTACTTTTTCTTATTTTTATTTCTCTTTCTCTTTCTTCTCTATTTTCTCTCTCTTCCTTTCTCTCTTATCTATCTGGGTATCTATCCCAGCATAGAAAAACATTCATCCAAAAGGATGTATGCACATTGCTATTCACTGCAGTACTCAGTACAGTAGTTATGACTTGGAATCAACCTAGATGTCCAACAACAGAGTAGAAGGTCATGAAGTAGTAGATCATGTACTACAATTATACAATGGAATTGTAGATATATACACATCTATATATGTACATATACATATATGTATATATACACATAAATATATATTTAGAATAACTGCATAAGAAGTGTAATGGTTTAAATGGGAATTGTTGAGAATGCTCTTTGCCCCAGAGTATAGTGAGAAGGAAAGAAATTGAGTAGAGGAGGAGAAACACAGATATGAAAGGATGGGGACAGGGACCAAGAAGTTTCAGGTGCTTTGGAAGTGTTAAGAAAGAACAGAACTGGGATGGAGTGAATGCACAGTGAGTAGGGTGGTTGCCTGGCATGGAGACTACACTGGTTCAATTCCCAGCATCCCATCTTGGTCCCTCGAGCCTGCCAGGAGTAACCCCTGAGCGCTGCCATATGCCCCTAAACAAATAAACAAAATAAAAAGAAAGGACAGAACTAAATAGCTAAACCAAAGTCAAACTTTAACAACCCACATTTAAAATGGGCCTGTTATGCTGGCAGGTTGGGGGGCAGGAGGTGGTGGCATGGGATACACTTTGGGATTATTGGTGGTAGGAGGTTGACACTTACTGTGGGATTGACCCTGACACATTATATGTCTGAAACCTAACTTAAGAAGACTTCTAAGATAAGAACTTCAGGGGTATTTTTTTAGTAACTTGATTCCATTGACGAAAAATAACAAAAACTAGGGGCTGGAGCAGTGGCACAAGCGGTAGGGCGTCTGCCTTGCATGCGCTGACCTAGGACAGACCATGGTTCAATCCCCTGCTGTCCCATATGGTCCCCCAAGCCAGGAGTCATTTCTGAGTGCATAGCCAGGAGTAACTGCATCACTGGGTGTGGCCCCCTAAAATAAAACAAACAAACAAAAACAAAAATAAACTAATGAACTATACCATTAAAATATTTTTCACCTGGAAAAGTAAATGGGTTAATAAGCAAGATAAATTATTTAAACTGCTTGGTTTTGTTGCTTATCTTGTTGTTTCTATCTTGTTTATATATATATTTTTTTGGCCACACCTGGCAGTACTAAGGGCTTACTCTTGGCTCTGCTCTCAGGGAACACTTTTGGCCAGCCAGCAGACCTTTTGGGGTGGGGGTGTCAGGGATGAATATTGGATCTGTTGCATGCAAGGCTAGCATCTTCCTTCTGTGCTATCTTTTTAAGCCCCATATTTGTTTTATTGACTTTTTAATTCTGATATGTAAGGTATATCTTTTGAGTACACTGGAAAAAATAAAAATAGATTTTATAATGATGTATTTTTTAAAATATATTTTGTCAACAGGTCTGACAGTTTTGAATAAGCTTTTTTAGCAATTAATGCCTGGGGGCTGAAACTTCTCTACAAGTAGGGTGCTTGCTATGCACATAGCTGACCCAGGTCCCATCATTAACCAACTGACCACATCTGATCCCATCAGCTCACCAGGAATAATCCATGAGTTCAGAGACAGGATTGTCCTGAGTACTGTTGGGTGTGACCAAAACCCCCCACAAAAACAAAAAACAAGCAAAAGCATGTGATACAGAGCTTCAAAACAAGTTCTAAACTTGTTTAATATAATCAAAATCGCATATGTGTTTTTCTTGCTTCTATTTGATGACCTCTCTGAGAGGGACAATACCACATGTTCCGTAGCCTGGAACCCAGGAAGCATCCCGTGGCAGACTGTACCTGCACTAAATAGGGAGATTTAGGGAGATACCCTAAGAGCAGCCTTGGGGTTAGAGGAAATTTACAGCTCTCTCTTGTCTTCCTTCTCACTTTCCTTCCCTAAATTCAATAAGACATGGTGCCTAGTATGGAATCCAGAGCCACATGCCTCCTTCAAAGCTAACTTTACATTGTATATTTTATTAGGCAACTCTCACTGGAACTCAATGTCTTCTACAAAATAACAACAACAACAATAATAATAGCCTCTTCTTATAATTTATATCATAGATGCACGTTTACTAAGATGAGAGAGAAACTGCTCTCTATCTCAGTTAATAAAAAGTCAAAAAGGGCCTTAATATACAAAGTACCAGAAATCCCTGTTTAAATTCACAGGAACTGGGACCATTCTTAGCTTCCTTTGGTTCAATCAGAATTTGTTAAATAGTTATCTCTACTCTAAAGACTCTTGCCTTGAGGGTTTGATCTTTGGCATTCTATTTGGTCCTTTGAGCTCCACCAGGAATGATTCCTGTGACCAGAGCCAGGAGTAACCTGTGAAATTCACTGTGTGTGGCTTCAAAAAGCAATAAAAAAAAAAAAAAACAACTTAACATTAGTTTCTTTTGGATTAAAAAACCCCGCCCTACATATGACGTCTGTAAATAATTCAGAGTAATGTTGGGAATATAATAAAGCTGCATCATGTTAGCTGTCATCATCATCACTTAATGTGCTCTTTGACACAATATTCACAAACTTTATTTTCTCAGAATGTGGAGTTAGCTAATAGAAAAGAGATAGTTACTAGAGGCTGCAATGAGGATAATTTACAGTGGGGTTTGCACAAAGACAAAATGAACAGAGCCATTAAAGAAACAGAGCCAGGACCTAAATGAGTGTTGTTCTTTGGTGTAGAGTAAATAGTTCCTAATGTCCATACAGACTTTAGGAGCCATATAATAGTTGACCTAAAGCACATCACTGGCAATCATAGGAGTCACCAATCCAGAAGAGTCAAGATCAGCTCATGGAATTTATTTATCATTGCATATTAAAATATAGGAGAGTAAGGTTGGAATTGTTATTGGAAGGTAATCTGGCAGAGTCCCTTGCATAGAAAAACTCAGTTTTGAGGGAAGCCTGAGAAGTCACATTTTTACACAATGCTTCTACATCAGAAGCATGTACAGGAATGTGCTGAAAAGTGAACATGGAGAGGAAAATTGGTCCCTAGTATGTACAGTGTTTGAGAAAGCCCACTCCACACTCCCCTCCTAAATAATTGAATTTTATTCTGGTTGCACAACAAAGCTGGAGCAATGACCTTGGCCTCGTAGAACAAGATCCCAGAGAAAAGCTGGCCAAGGGAGGAACGGCTGTTGATGGACTCTGAATGATTTGAAAGGTTTTATGGAAGAGGTCCCAGTTGGAACGATATCTTTCCGCCATTAAGAAAGAAAAAAAGACAGTCAGAACAAAACTTTTAGAATGAGTGGCTTTTAGAGACCCATTACCTTAGTAATGGTTCCTTAGTTTGATCTGTGAAATGATCTCCTCAAGAAGCTAGGGGGTGCAGAAAGAGAAACATGCGGGGGCCGGGTAGGTGGCGCTGGAGGTAAGGTGTCTGCCTTGCAAGCGCTAGCCAAGGAAGGACCGCGGTTCGATCCCCCGGCGTCCCATATGGTCCCCCCAAGCCAGGGGCGATTTCTGAGCACATAGCCAGGAGTAACCCCTGAGCATCAAACGGGTGTGGCCCAAAAACCAAAAAAAAAACCAAAAAAAAAAAAAAAAAAAAGAGAAACATGCTTGTTTGGCTTTCACACTCCCAGACGGAACCAGTGCATATTGGGTGACGCAGAGCAGAGGCAGAAGTTGCTCTGAATGATCCTCATTGTGTTCTCCATATCCAGTTCCTCTTGCATGGGGTCAGGGTGTGGGTCAGACAGCACCTGGCCCTGGGAAGACAGAAATGCACCAGCAGGTGGCCAGATCAACTGCATTCCTGGCTGGAGCATGAGTCTGGGGAGACTGGAGCTGGTTGCTTCCCTGGAACTGCAGTGACCAGGGAGGGAAAAGGCAGGTTTTTCTCTGTTCCTCATTCTTTTTGTTTTTATGTTTTTCTCTGGCTCTCAGTAGCTGCTGTGGTTCGTCAGCCCCATCTTCTGGGTGAGAAAGGTGGCAGGATTTTCTAATTCTTTGCAGAACAGATTTCCAGAGACAGCAGGTTTAGGAAGGTTGGATCCTTCCAGCAAATGGTAAGCTATGCCTTAGTAGAACATTGTGATCTGGCACAAACCTGGACCTTTTACTTGGATTTTGCTTGCTCTTTTGAGAGTTTAACAAGGTTACTAGGAGAACTTCCTTGTTTTGTTTGATGGGTAGGGAACCTTTGCAGGCAAAAAGACAGCAAATTTTATTCCCTCACTAAATAGTTCTTCTGGTGCCGGAGAGATAGCATGGAGATAATGCGTTTACCTTGCATGCAGAAGGTCGGTCCCCCGAGCCTACCAGGAGCTATTTCTGAGCATAGAGCCAGGAGTAACCCTCACTGAAGGTTGCCGGCGTGACCTAACCCCCCCTCCCCCCCCCAAAAAATAAAAGTTCTTCTATTATTCAGTAGACAATGTATTTTTGTGAGTCTAATATAAAGCCTGAAAAAAGCTGAACAAGGTAACTTTTAGGGGACCGGAGAAATAGTACAGTGGATAGGGCACTTTTCTTGCTTTTAGTTCTCTGACCCTCTCCAGGAGTGATCGCTGAGCCCAGAACCAGCTGGATGTAATCCCAAATCTAAAAAGAAAAAAAAAAGTAATTAAAAAACACAAAGTACAGTCAGTAAGGCCCTCTATTATGCCTGTTTCTTGACTCTAACTCCTGTGATGTGAAACACCATCACTTTTAGCTCTAGTCTCCAGAAAAATCCAGACTCATTGTGGAAAGTAGATGAATGTGTCTTCCCAGAATGGCTTTTAAAATATTCTGAAAAATTCATGAACTTCACTGGAGGAATTTTAGTTCTCGTTTCTTTGGAAGTATTTCATGCCAAAATGGCCTTGGAATGACCTTTCTTTGTGAAAGCCAAGCCTCTTTCATTAGGCCTCACAGGCTGACTTTTATATTGCTGAGATGGTGCTTCCTAGTTCCGATCCATGCTTATGACTTCTGGCCTCTTTGTTGGACTTTTGCTCAGCCCTATGGTTGCAGTTTGAAACTGGATACAACATGTTCAGGAAGTGTGAAGGGCCACAGATCCACTGGCGAGTAAAGCAAAATGTACAAGTATACTTGGAAGTCAATTTAGGAGACAGTTTGAGTTAGTTTGGACTTGAAATTCTGTATTAATGAGTAGTTTGAGTACTTAGGACAATAGTGGTCCTGAAAAACTAGCATGATTTTTTTTTTGAGAAATGTACAGAATAATTTGTAGACAGTATGGTAATTCTTTTACAGATGTTGTGTTGGGAAGTCTTAATATATGCCAAAGGAAATACACTTGGGATGATGCTTTCTTGTAAGTGTTAAAAGGGAGTAGAAATCACTGACTCTCAGAGACCTATGTGTGTAGTTGTTAAATCATGCACATCTGCTAAATAATTAGCATGCTGTGAGGCTGGAGGTTCTGGAAGTAAATCCATGTGTGCCACACAGTTCCTAGCTCTCTCACTCCCTTCAGAATACACTTGTGCTTTTTAAAGATATAGTGCAGAAAAATTTAGAGAGCCAAACAGGAAGATTAAACCACTGATCAGCTCACTCCAGCAGAGTGAGTGCTCCGTTTTCTCAATCCCCATATAATATAATTTTTTTGGTTTGTTTTTATTTTGGGGCCACATTTGGTGGTACTCAGGAGTCTTTTCTGGCTCTATACTTGGGGATCACTCCTGGTGGGCTCAGGCGAACATATGGGGTGCTAGGGATCAGTTTGGCTCTATGTGAGGCAAATGCCCAGTCTGCTTGATTATCATGCCTGACTCTCAAAACACCCTTTTCTGCTCTTTATCTCGGTATTCACCTCAGCCAAACCTCTCTTGACCAGCAAGAAGGGAATTAACACTTATCTGTCTTTTATCTGCTTACACATTTTGCTTCAGTTGATCTTTACGGTAATCTTCTGAGACAGGTATTATTATGCCTTGTTTAGAAAGGGAAAAATTGAACTTATAGAGGTCAAGTAACTTGTTAAAGAGCACGTAGCTAATGTATGATGTTTGTCAGCATTGCATTTCTGGGCTGTTATACCTGAGAACCTTTTTTTTTAATTTTATTTCGTCACACTTAGGGGCATAAAATACGCAGCAAGAGTGGTTATTAGAGCAATATTTTTTCTTCTTTTTAAAAATAAATTTTCATTGCTATAAGAATGATTTGTAGCATTAAGTTCCACATGTTCATATTATAATTCAGTATCTGCAAAATGCTCTTTTTGCACTGTGTTCATCACCTTACAGGCTGGTTCTTTTTTTTTTTTTTTTTTTTTTTTGGTTTTTGGGTCACACCCAGCAGTGCGCAGGGGTTACTCCTGGCTATCTGCTCAGAAATAGCTCTTGGCAGGCACGGGGGACCATATGGGACACCGGGATTCGAACCAACCACCTTTGGTCCTGGATTGGCTGCTTGCAAGGCAAACACCACTGTGCCATCCCTCCGGGCCCACAGGCTGGTTCTTATTCGTTGCCATCACTTTCCCTCTTTTACTGGGCTCACTTACCACTAACTCTCTTCTCATAACACCCAGTTCCTGTGTCTTGGCATTTGCTTTTTGTTTTGCTAGTTAGCACTACTTCTGAAACTTACCAGAGGGAACTCTTGATTTCTGATTCAGTACACTTCGGGGTGAATTGAGAGTCTCTGTGTCTAAGAAGCTCTCAGGTGATTCTATTGTGTCTGCCAGCGTTGGGACCTATGCTTGAGTGGTGGGAGGGGGGTCCAGAGCATCGAGTCACTGAGGGGCACATAATTCATTACTTGCTGCAAGCATGCTTTTGAATCAGGAAGGGGCTGCCTCCAGTGAACTAGCTGGACCATTACTCCTAGACGATGCATTACTGCATCATACTCTCCTTCTAGCAACCTCCAACCTAATCACTCTGTGGAGTTCCCCAATGAGCTGGTGCTGATGTCTACTGGAGTGCTAGAAATTTAAAATAAAGGAAGTGACCCTTATTTTTTTTTACTGATAATCTATGAATATAATACTGTTAATGATGGATTCCTCATGTATCATCTCAACACAACACATCTTCAGAGTGCCCACTTTCTTCCATTAAATGGTTCTAAAACATCTCCAATCAATACCCATACCCCTACACTCCACTTGGCAAGCTCATTCTGTAGACTGACTCCTCAATTCTCTGGCCTTTGGCCAGTTGTTGCTTCCTTACTGTGTATCTATATCCAAAACATGACAGATCATTCATTCTATCTCCCACCTTTTGACCAACTCCACTCAGGACTATACTCTCTAGATCCATCCACACAGTAACATGCTGCAGTTCATCTTTTCTTGGAATTACATGGTATTTCAGTGTATATAGACCACAATTTCTAGATCCATGTACCACTAGTGAGTTGTTTCCATATCCTTGCTATTATACCAATAAGTGCAATGAACACGAATATGCATATTTTTTTTAAATCAATGTGTCTGTGTTTGGGAGGTCGATGCTAAGAAGTAATATTCTAGTTGTGTGGGAGTCTTCTTTTTTTTAATTGATTCTGTGGTTTACAATACTGTTAATAATGGTTTCTCAGGCACATAATCTGAATATTATATCATTATCATTGTACCTCCCTTCCTCCCTAATGGACCACCCATTCTTTTTGGAGAAATTTCCTTAGAGATTGAACCAGATGACATTCCCACCAACACTGAATAAGGGTTTATTTCTCACCACATACCCACCAATACTTATCACTTCTAGCATTTTTGATATATGCTATTCTCACTGGTATGTGAAATGATATCTCACTGATTCTTTTGCATTTCCTTTATATAGTGATTAAAACACTCATTAGTCATTCATATGACTTCTTTTTTATTATGGGGTCACACCAGTAATGCTCAGGGGTTTCTGCTGGCTCTGTGCTCAGGAATCTCTCCTGACACTACTTAGGATACCATGTGGAATGCCAAGGACTCAACCTGGGTCAGCCAGAAGTAAGGCAACACTCTATCTGCTGTACTATTGTTCCAGCTTCCATATGTCTTCTTTGGAGAAGTGTCTGTTTATCTCCTCTTCCCATTTTTTAGATGGGGTTACTGGATTTTTCATTGTCAAGCATTGTGAATGTTTTATAAATCTTGGATATCAGTCCTTTGTCTGATGTGCTGTGTGCAAATATTTTTTTTTACCATTCATTGGAGTGTATTTTTAGTTAATTTCTATTGCCATGCAAAATCTTCTTTAACTTGATGCTATTCCATTTACTTATTTTTGTTTTTGTTGCTATTGTTTCTGAGGCTGTCTTGATGAAGACACTTTTAAGGTCCATTTCCTGGAGAGTTCTGTCTGTGTTTTATGTATTTATCTTTAATGTATTTATGTATTCTAATCTCTTAAAATCTTAAAATCTCTTAAAATCTCAAGATTTTTATTCCTCTTTGAATTAACTTTTTTTTTTTTTTTGGTTTTTGGGTCATACCCTGCAGTGCTCAGGGGTTACTCCTGGCTCTATACTCAAAAATTGCTCCTGGCAGGCTCAGAGGACCATATGGGATGCCGGGATTCGAACCACTGACCTTCTGCATGCAAGGCAAATGCCTTACCTTCATGCTATCTCTTCGACCCCAACTTAACTTTTGTGAATTGTCATTCCTGTTTCATTTCTTTACATGCGTCATATAGTTTTTCTGGAATAATTTCTTAAAGATATTTTCCTTAGTTTAACGAAGTAATCTTAGCACTTGTACTTGCAATGAAAGGAGAGTTGGTATGGGAGGAAAAATGAAACTTTTCTATCCCCCCAGCACCCCAGTCTTCTGTTTTAAATTTTCTCAAAGCAGAAATTGCACATAACTCATGATTTTAATGGTGTTGCTATTAAAATCATTTAATAGCCCTTCCATTTGTCCATATAAAGCATGGTGCTACTTGGCTTCATAGTGTTTGACATTAAAAGGAAGGTCCATAGGTCATGGTATTAAGTATTAGGGAGAGAGTGGGATGGGAAGGCTGTGGAAGTGCCTGGCATTCTAGGGAGAAATCAGAGTCCTCTCCCTCCACCCCTTTTGAAGTTTTTAGATTTTTTTTTTGATTTGGGGCCACACCCAGTGATGCTCAGGGGTTACTCCTGGCTATGCGCTCAGAAATCGCTCCTGGCTTGGAGGGCCCTATGGAACGCTGAGGATCAAACCCAAGTCTGTCCTGGATCAGCCACGTGCAAGGCAAACACCCTACTACTGTGCTATTGCTCTGCGCCCCCCCCCTTCGAGATTTTATTGAAACACTGTGCTTACCAAGTTGTTTATAATAGTCATTTCAGATTTTCAGTATTCCAATACCAATCCCACTGTTCAGTGTGACCTTCCCTTCACCAATGTCCTACTTTTACCTCTCTACACCCCCACCCCCCACCCGCGCTTAGCAGGCACAAAATATTTTGTATTGCTTGTTACAATATTATATCTCATAATGGTGCTACTGAAGTTATTGTCGGAGGGTCTACTGAACTGCTTGTTAGATTCTATTTGAGGTTTCCGTGCTGTTTTTCTTCCATTATAATTGAGTTTAGTGGGCTTCTAAACAACTTCCACATTTAATTTTCTGTTCCTACTGGGCTTTCACTACTGTGCACTTTGGAAGAGGTGAGCAGCTGCCCACCGCTGCATCACTCGATTGATTAAACATCAGGGTGTCCTGGACCTACTACCATTTTCCTTGTGGTGGTTTTCTTCCAAAATCTGGCCTTGGGCTGGATTGTTTAAATGCAAGAGGAAGCATATGTGGGTGGTGGAGTAGTGGGCCCTTTAATAGCAAGGGGCAGAGCCTGCCTCATCCTAAGCAGGCTCCAGAAATCTGGACCCAGAGACCGGGCCTGCCAGGTCTGGTGCGGCAGCCACAGCTTCTTTCCTGGTATGATTGTTTTAGAGTTTAAGTGTGGAGCCGGACTATTTCTCTTTCAGCCAAATGGGGTAGGGTGGGGTGGGGTGGGGTGGGAGTGGGGGTGGGGCTGCTGGATTTTCTGGTAGAGGTCTGTGTAGGAAGACTTGGTCTATCCCCATTCCAAGAATATTACAGGGTTTTAGCCCAGAGACTGGTCCTATCTGGGAAGATTGAATTGCTGCTTGCTCTTGAGATTAATTGAGAACCAGGGCTGTTTTCTTATTGGAGGATGGAGGGCGTGGCAGCGAGCTGCTGTGCTTTCAGGCAGAAAGGGTAATCTGCCTGCCTCCATTATGAAAAGGCTCCAGAACTGTCAGCCTAGACCAGACTACCTGGAAAGATTTCAAGGGCATCGTTTCTTTGGGAGATTAGTTGTGTCACTAGACAATTTTTCTTGAGTCAGGATCCTTACCCAATGCTTTGAATCAAATCCCAAGAGGAAAACATATTTGTGATCCCTTTCCTAAAGATTTGCTGTGGGAAATAGTGTTCGAATGAAACTTAGGTTTCTCTTAAAACCAGCCTATTCAGGGGCCAGAGTGATAGCACAGCGAGTAGGGGTTTGCCTTGCATGGGGCTGAGCTGGGTTCAACCCTTGGCATCCCATCCTGGCAACCCGGAGGCTTCCAGGAGTGATTTCAGAGTGCTGAGCCAGGAGTGACTCTTGAGCTCCATAAGTTGTAGCCCCCAAAGTCAAACAAACAAACAAACAAACAAACAAAAACAGTAGTAAATATCCTTCACCACTCTTTGGTCATGTTTTGTTTATATCATTTAATCTTTGTCTTGTGTTTGTTAGATAATGGGCTTTGGTGACTGGGCACTTACTTGTTTTTAACTTTCCTTTTCCCTATCTCTCTTTGTTAGCCAAAGTGTTTATATGAGATGTTTTGTTATAGATGGTGTTGCTGTATAATTCATTGCCTTCCTGTGTTGAAGGTTCATGTTTAGTCACTCTGCTTCTCCCATGAGCTTTCTTGTCCACTCTGTTTCTTACAGATTTTTCCTCCTTTCCCTTAAAGATTTCAGTTCCTCTGAACACAGTAAAGATCCTGGAGCAATTTTGGAATAATCAGTGGACATCAAATTTTCAGCCACCATATTTCCCCCCCTGTTCTTCATCATCTAGCTCTGTAAGATAACTGTGACAGTAAATTTCCACAGAAAATGTGTGTTTTTCATACCTCTTAAAAGTGGAGGGAGGGGCAAAGGGGATCAACTATAGCTCCGAGTGTCTTCTGCATTCTGCTCAAAACTGGCATGAAGGGGCCGGAGCTATAGCACAGCACAAAGATGGTTCAAATCCCGGCATTCTATATGATTCCTTGAGCCTGCCAGGAGAGATTTCTGAGTGTAGAGCCAGGAGTGACCCCTGAGTGCTGCAGGGTGTGACTCAAAAAACATAAAAACAAAAATATAAACAAACAAAAGAACTGGCATGAAGCATTCTACTTTATTTTCACCAACCACAGCAAATAGTGTAGTCAACCCCAATTTTAGTTGGATAGAGAGCATATTCCTCCCATAGGTGGGCATTATAAGTTTCATGGTACCAGACAGGACATATTATTTTCTTTCTAGGGAAAGGAAAGTTATTAATAATATTGCTGTCTATTACATGTTCCAAAGCTAGAATTTATTCTGTTATGTAGACACTGTTTAGAATTCTGCATATATGTCAATATATGTGTATATATACACATATACAATATATACATGTGTGTATATATGTGTATATATACACATATACAATATAAATATGTGTGTATATATGTGTATATTTACACATATACACTATATATGTATATATATATATATATATATATATATATATATACATGTTGCCTGCCTTTATTTGACAACAAACAAAACACACACTTATTAGTTTTCCTGTCAAATCTTGCCTTCTCCTAACAACAGTGTTCCAGATTCGAGTAAGGTAAGCTGTAACTTTCAGTTTTAAAAATAAAAGCAGTGGGCCCGGAGAGATAGCACAGTGGTGTTTGCCTTGCAAGCAGCCGATCCAGGACCAAAGGTGGTTGGTTTGAATCCCGGTGTTCCATATGGTTCCCCGTGCCTGCCAGGAGCTATTTCTAAGCAGACAGCCAGGAGTAACCCCTGAGCACCGCCGGGTGTGGCCCAAAAACCAAAATAAATAAATAAAAGAAGCAATGAGCTAAATTAGAAGATGCAACTTTGACATATGCTCCCTAAAATAACACATTAACTCCTTTATAATAAATGTATAATAGACATGCTGATGCTACATTATGAACAAATTCCTTAATTGAGGCTCAAAATGGAATTCTGTCAGCAGTTCTAAAAAATCAATAAGCTCAATAAATAGTATGCTCTTATAAGGAAGGAGCATTATAAACATTCTGTAACCAATATGATATTCCAAAACCAAGAATATAGGGTAAAGGATGAAGAATATACAGGAAAGTAATTTTATGATTGCTTTCATTTTGGTTGTATTGTTTTCTTATCTTTAGCAGGGAAAATATGACTTTATAAATAACAAAGTATTTGATAAGTGAATTTACATATTTCTTATATATATATAAAATCTTTATTTAAGCACCATGATTACAAGCATGATTGTAGTTGGGTTTCAGCCATAAACAGAACACCCCCTTTCACCAGTGCAACATTCCCACCACCAATGCCCCTTCTCCCTCCAAAGAGTAGTGGTGCAGTTAGGGAAATAACTACAATAACAGCTATTATGACAATCTTTTTTTGGTTTTTGGATCACACCCGGCAGCGCTCAGGGATTCCGCCTGGCTCTATGCTCAGAAATGGCTCCTAGCAAGCTCGGGGGACCATATGGGATGCCAGGATTTGAACCACCATCCTTCTGCATGAAAAGGAAATGCCTTACCTCCATGCTGTCTCATGAGTGAGTAAAATAGAATGCCTGTATCAAGTACAGGCAAGGGATGGGAATTTACATCTTTCTATTTTAGATGGAATTCTATTTTCTCAGCTATTATGTTTCTGGATGTGGAGAGAAAGGAACTCTTATTCACTGCTGGTGGGAATACTGTCTAGTCTAACCTTTATGGAAAGCAATACGGGATTCCTCCAAAAACTGGAACTTGAGCTCTCATATGATCCAGCTATACCACTCCTAGGGATATACCCTAGAAACACAAAAATACAATACAAAAATCCCTTCCTCACACCTACATTCATTGCAGTGCTATTTATAATAGCACTGGAAACAACCAAGATGCCCTTCAACAGGTGAATGGCTAAAGAAACTGTAGTACATATACACAGTGGAATATTACCAGCAGTCAGGAGAGATGAAGTTATGAAATTTTTCTATACATGGATGTACATGAAATCTATTATGATGAGTGAAATAAGCCGGAGGGAGAGATAGATATAGAATAGTCTCTCTCACCTATGGATTTAAGAAAAATAAAAGACATTTTTGCAATAATTCTCAGAGACAAAAGAGAGGAGGGCTGGAAGGTCTAGCTCACGACATGAAGCTCACCACAAAGAGTGATAAGTGCAGTTAGAGAAATAACTACACTGAGAACTATCATAACAATGTAAATGAATGAGAGAAATGAAAAGCCTGTTTAGGGTACAGGCAGGGTGGGGTGGGGAGGAGGGAGACTTGGGACATTGGTGATGGGAATGTTGCACTGGTGAAGGGGGGTTTTCTTTACGTGACTGAAACCCAACTACAATCATATTTGTAATCAAGGTGTTTAAATAAAGATATTTAAATTAAAAAAGAAGTATCAGTGATTCTTATAATGGAAATTTTATAATAATAATAAATTTATAATAAATATAAATAAATAATAATTTATAATAATAAATAATGGAAAATTTGCCTTTCATCTGCATAGGGAACGCTGGATCTTTCATACATTACGCTGACAATAGGTTGACATAGATTGTCATCTTTCCTAGCAATTTCTTTCTCAGTTTCTGAATGGAAGCTTATCTGCAGAAAGCTCTTGGTAGTTGCCAGGGTGTGGACAAAGGCTTTATCTTGCTGATTTCATATTTGGCCCAGATCTCCAGGTTGAAATTCCTCATAGTGTATGTCACCTAGGCCTTCAATCTCTTCCATCATTATGCTCCCAGATTCTTGGCACATGTGAGTCAGCCTTAGCATCAAGGACCTTCAGGATGTACTGCTCATGCTTACTTACAAATATATAAATATAATATAAAATATATATATACTTGGTTGCTATTTAAGCAGGGTATTTTTCAAGTTTTACTCTATAAATAGCGACCTTATAAATAATAGCTTTATGTTTGTGACCCCAGAGTTTTCTAATAATTTTATCTTGGGTTTACAGAACCAGTTTACAATATTTTTTCCTGCAAGGTAATAAGTATATAATAATGATCACATTACTTAAAAGAGCATACCAATGGGAATATTTATTTATTTATTTATTTATTTGTTTGCTTTTGGGCCCCTCAATGGGAAGCTTTTAATCACCAAGTAAAAGCTGTGATGAATAAATTTGAGTTCTTTGACAGTTTTTAGTATGATGAATGTATGAAAATCACCCCTGGCTTTCAGATGAAGATTGGTGGTGGCTATTTTATGTCCTTTTTGTGGTAACGTTAGGTTGTATCTGTGTCTCAATTTAGGGCTTTAGGAAATCTGGGTTAATGTCTTTGGATGACCAGAACAACTTTACCCTTTGTTTTGGGGGGGGGGGCACACACTGTGACGCTCAGGAATTATTCCTCACTGTGCACTCAGAAATTGCTCCTGGCTTGGGGGGCCATATAGGGTGCCAGGGATCCAACCGAGTCCTTCCTGAGTCAGCAGCGTGCAAGGCAAATGCCCTACTGCTGTGCTATTGCTCTGGCCCCTGACCAGAACAACATTTATTTATTTATTTTGGTTTTTAGGTCACACCCAGTAGCGCTCAGGGGCTACTCCTGGCTCTACACTCAAGAAATTGCCCCCGGCAGGCTCAGGGGACCATATGGGATTCTGGGATTTGAACCACCGTCCTTCTGCATGCAAGGCAAACATCTTACCTCCATGCTATCTCTCCGGTCCCTATTTATTTATTTATTTATTTTTATTTGTTTGGTTTTGGGGCTTCACCTAGTGATGCTCAGATGTTACTCCTGGCTATGCACTCAGAAATCACTCCTGGCTCAGGAGATCATATGGGATGCTGAGATTCGAACCACCTTCCATCCTGGATGGGCTGCATGCAAGGCAAATGCCCTACCACTGTGCTATTGCTTCAGCTTCCCGAAAAACTTTTAAAGAACACAATCACCAGGCCAAATACTTTACTTTTTTTTTTCCCCGCCGCCCCCCAAATACTTTACTTTTTTGTGCTTCAGTTTTTTCATATAATAAGGAATAATTATAAAATCACTTGTGCTAGCAGACCCTGAGAATTAAATTACATAGTAGAAGTGAAATTTGAGAGCTCAGAAAATAGCTAAAAACACAGAAAATATTTGAAACTGAAACGAGGATGATAGTGATGAGTATGATAATTTTTACCATTTTGTTATGTATTTGGGCAATTTTGGGACACATTTAACTGTGATCAGGAATTGCTTCTGGCTACGTTCTCAGAGATCCTTCCTGGTGGAGCTCTGGGACTGTAGTCCTAGGGATTGAATTGGAATTGGCCATATTCAAAGCAAATATTTGAACTCCTGTATTGTCTCTCTTTCTGTCCCTTTGTTTGGATACTTAAATCCCTAGAAAGCATATTGGAAATTTTCAGATCACCAATTTTGGAGTAGATTGATATTTGCAGTGATGTATCTGAGTTTAAGATATTTCTAAAAAAAAATAATAAGCACAGAAAATGGGGAGATAAATTCCTGATATGTCTATAATAATTTCTTTTATAAAAAAGAAATCAATCTCTAGGTTGAGCATTCATACTTTCTATAAAATTGTGTCATGCAAATTCTTTTAAAGCTTTTGCACTCTATTCCTTTCACTGCACAATAAACAGAGAAGCTGATCATACAGTTGTTGGTTCATTTGGTGGCTGCAGTGCATTTGGGGCCAGAAGCAGTGAAGACTTCACTGGTTTGTAAAGAAATCTGAGACAGGAGCACAGAGCTGAGGAGTGCTATGGAAGTTGGTGGGCTGGCCCAAGGGGACCATGACTTGGGGGAAATGAAGAGAGCTATGCAAGCCAGTATGTTACTAGGTAACATAATGAGACTCATGACCTAGTTGATTGCTTGTGTTCCACAATCCATTAATTCAGCCTGAACAATCTTGAGGGGCAATTAGAAGAGGGTTTGGCATCAGAATTTCACTTTCAGTGACTTTCTCAATTGATATATTATTTATATGATGTTATTACTTACATGATTACTTGCAATACTTTTTCATATTCATCTTGCAATTCCATGTGGAAAAGCATCATGTGTATTCCTTAAATAGGCACTAGACATTATGTTTTTATAAGAAGTTCATTTGGTGATATGATTGTACACATTTTGCAGATTGAGTGCACTCACACAGGCAGAAAACATGTACCAGCTGGGATTTGAGCTCAAGCAGTCTTGCTCTCAAGGCAATACTGACAGTTGCCATTGCTTTGCTGTGTCTTGGGGTAGTCAGAACTTTATCTGAGATTGTGTGCTTCTCTAGTTTCAATCCTAGTCCACTGTCTGTCATGACAGATGTTATTTTCTCCCTTTCCTTTCCTTCTTCCTTTCAGTGATCCTGGCAGACCCAAGGGAAAAACCCGAATTATCAAGTGCCTGGCAATGAAGTATGAGATCTCTGGCCCTAATTATTTCCTTGTAAGGCCTCACAGAGGTCTCAGGTTTACCTTGTCTTTTAAAGTCATGCTGACTGATGTCCCTTTTACTGCCTGAAGTTCTCTTCCACTGCTTCTGCCTTACCAGCAGAAGGGGCTGTGCCAGTGAAAGGAATCTTGGTGCTGTTCCGTGTTCTTCCATTTACTTCACATTTTCATGACAATTCTTGATTTCTGAGGCACTGTGAATAATCTTTATACATATTAAACATTATTGTAGTGTAGATAACATGTTCCCAATAGTATCAACATTTATGGTTCTGACGTAGTAACTGCTTCTCATCAACACCAAAGAGCTCATTATCCTTCTTCACTGTCCAGGCAAGTCTTAATTTGCTTTGGGAATCATCTAACTTTAAAAAGTTGTTTGAAGTGCTGAGGAGATACGGTGTTACAGGACACATATACCTGGATACAGAACGCACACAGCTCCATACCCAGCACCTCATGGACTTTAAGCACTTCCAGGTGTGCACAGATGTTACAGTGCTGCATCCTCATCCCTTAGCATTGATGTCAGTCCTGGTTGGCTGAGTCTCACTGGGAGTTTCCCTCACTAAACAACTGAGCACTGTCTGGGAACACCTTAAAAAGGGGGGAAAAGTCCTTGATTCCTTTTCTTCCTCTACATCAAATATCAGGGAGGGACCTTCTGACCCCCTGACTCAGGGTCAAATACAACAAAGTCAATGTGTGGCACTTCAATGTAGCTACTGTGAAGGTTTCATCTATGTGGTCAATTTGCTTTATTTTATTATAACATTGTGATTTACCAAGTTATTCTTAATTCAATTTTTTAGGAATTAAATCTTCCAAGACCAGTCCCACCACCAGTGTGACATTCCCTACAATGTTCCCAGTCTCCTACTTACCATCCCAATTTTACCCTGGCAGGCACAAACACTTTTACTTCATATTGTTTGATAGAAAATAAAATAAAGGCAAATGGATTAACAAAATTTAGATAAATTGTAGCCCTATCCCCCTATTCTTTCTGTAACCTTACCCACAAGAAAGACCCTCCCATTTCTGGAAGGAGTCTTGGGAAGGTTTCAAAAGGTTTGGCCTCAGGGGCAGAAGGGGATTTGCCTGGATGAAGAAGTAGCAGGAGGAGAGATGACTGGAAAAAGCTAAGACGCAGGGCAAGCTGAGAGTGGCATGTGTAAATGGTTATGATATAGGCCACACATGTTGGCCAGGGCTGAATAAAGATGATCTCTCTGGAAGCCTGACTATGTGTGAGTTTTCAACCCACCGTTATCCTGAACTTGCTGACCTGCCAGCTGGAGGGGATTGGAGCCATGTGGCCTGGGACGGCAGAGAAAGGCCCCTCCATTCATCCCATCACCACCCAAGCCCATCCAAAGGGCTTTTTTTATTATTTTGTACTACAATAAATAACTCATTTTAATACTTCAAAAAATAATGGTGTTAAATGATGTATTAAAATCTTTAAAACATGTAGTCCATAGAATGATAATATCCAACTATCATAGTCATAGTGGGCCCTTCTCTGCCCTAATTGCACTCACCCTCTATGGGTGTTAATCTTCCTACCACAGACTGGTTCTCCTGGTCCATGTCTCTATTATATTTCGTAATTATTATCATATTATCTTGGTTTCTTTTATATCCCATACATTGCACAATCATTCCATATCTATTTCTCTCCCTTTGATTCATTTAGCCTAGAATAGTACCTCTATATTTACTCACATAAAACCAAATTTCATGACTTCATTTTTCCTAACAATTGCATAGTATTCCACTGTGTACCATAGTTTCTTTAGCCACTTCTTTGCTTTTGGGCACTTAGGTTGTTTGTAGGTTCTGGCTATTGTGAATAGTGCTGCAGTGAACATGGATGACTTTTCTGTATTGTGTTTTTGAGTCCATAGGATATATTCTCAGGAGTGGTATAGCTGGGTCAGATAGAAAGGAGTTCAATTTCTAGTTTTTGAGGAATATGCATTTTGTTTTCCAAAATGGTTGGACCAGTTGACAGTCCCTCCAATGGTGGATGAGAATCTCTTTCACTCTGCATCTGAATGAACATAGGAAAATTAGAGTTTTTGATGAGAGCCAATTTCTACGGTATGAGATGGTAATGCATTACTTATTTCATTTGCATCTCTCTGATACTTAATTTTTTCATAGACCTTTAGTCTATTTGTATTTCTTCTTTCATGAAGTTTCTGTTCATCTATTCTCCCCATTTTTGATGGCATTAGATGTATTTTTTTGGTTGACTGTACCAGTGCTTTGAACATCTAGATACTAGCCCCTTAAGGATTTGTGGACCATATATGGTGCCAGGATCAACTGCATTGCAAGTGTCCTACCCATTATCATTCTGAACTTCCCTTTGTTTTTTTTTGTGCAATATCTGGTGGTGCTTAGGGTTTACTGCTGGTTCTGTGCTCAGAAATCACTTACTCCAGGTGGTCTTGGGGGACTATATGGAAGCTGGGGATCAAACTCTGGTCTGTTGTGTGCATAGCAAGTTCTCTATATTCAATACTTTGGTATGGCTCCTGGGCCTGTCTTATTTTTTTTTTCATGCAAGTAGAAAAGGATATATCCAACTTTTTATTCTTTGAAAATAACAGCTCCTGGTTTTGTTGTCATTCTGTATTTTCTTGGTTTCTAAATCATAAATTTCTGTGCTGGCAACAAATATCCTGAATAATGACTGGGGAATGTGGTCAAATGCACCCAATTACCGCTGTTAGCAATTTTATTTCTAGCTATTACTTTTTCGTTTGCTAGTACCTGGCTTTAATTGTAGCGTTAAAATTTAGCAGGCCTGGATAGCAATTTATGGGGTGATGTTTTGATTATTTGGATAGGCTGTGGTGCCAAACTGAAGTGGATATGAGCTACTGGCAGATGGGTTAGTTCATGTGTGTCCCCTTATGCCTGAGTGCTACAGTTAGCACTGAATACTGGTCTGAAAACTGACCAGAGAAGTATAGTTCCTCATACCTGTCATAAGTCTATGTCAACTTTGGTTATGGTATTTGGATTGCCTATAGTACTGTATTCCAGGAAATTGAGGCTACTTTTCACCAGTTTCAAATGGCTAGAGAGTGATGATCAGAAAATTTGGACTTGTGCTTGGCTAGAGAATAGCTCAGAACCAAAACTTTTTAGCCTCTGGAGTCTATAATATAGATCAGAAATGCTCCAAGGTGCCAAAGTATTAACATTGAGAGTACTTACTTGATAATTAGGTGCTCCTTATTACCATAGCCTGGCAGCTGCCCACATGTCCTTCTGTGTTCTACAGGTCTGGATGCAGGCTCTTTGTTTGCTGTTGATGCTTTTAGAGGCCTGACTGCTTGTTCACCAACTACTATGGGCTGACATGGCTGAATCTATTGTCTTGGCCAAGCAAGTGTCTTTCATCTATCTAACAGCTTGGTCAGCTTAAATAAATGATGAGACTCACCTCAGATGGAGGCCCCAGCTACACTGTCAGAGGCAGTGAAGACTATTCAACATGACTTCTGACTCACTCTCAGTCACTTGCATTTATACAGAGTAGATGTGGAAAGAAAACTGGGAGCCTGGGAAACCTAAAGGGAGCATCCTTCACTCCACCTCATTTTTCAGTACAGAGGTCATACCAGGCCATACCCCCTCCAATCCACTTGCTCTCCTCCAGGTTCTTCAGTTCTATCTCTCCAAGTAGAAAGATGTAGACAGAGAGAGTCACCCATATCAGGACATCTTGACCCCTCTTTCTCTAAGTTACTTTTCAGTGTGTGACTAGAAGCCAACTCAACTGTGGCTAGAAAAATTCAATAAGGGGATAATTGTGTTTTCCTCAGAACATTGTGATTTACCTTCTTGTTTGGACATCCTCCCCTCCTTCAAAAAAAATTACAATCATGTGATTAAAAAGAATCAGCTCCACTATTTTCCTTTTCTTTCTCCTTTTTTTCCTTGAAGAATTTATTGAAGATAGTTGGTTTCTTTTTGTTATCCTGTTTTTGAGGTCACTCTGCATGCAGTGCTCATAGTTATCAATGCCTTTATTCTTCCAGTGACCTCAAGGAACCTCTGACTGACCACAAAGCTGAATTTTTTTTTCAGAGCACATTTCTGAGAAATCAGCACAATTGGCAGATTTGCTGATGTGGTTATTGATCGCTCATTTTGCCTGGATATAGCTTGATCAGCCTAGAATCTGTCATTAGCAACACTACCATTAAAATCTTACTTTCTGCTAAGTCAAGATCCCAGCAAAGGATACAGATTTCATTACACTGTTCCTAAGAGTTTATTAGTTTAGTTTCTGTTCTGAGCAAATGTATCCACTTGCCAGATACTCTGTCTCTTTTTCTCTTTTTCTCATATTCTTTCTCTTTTCTTAGCCAGATACTCTTAACAAATTCCACTGTTTGGAAGAGGTATTATAAAAGGTAGCAGTCAACTATTTCTGTGACAGCCTTTTATTATACTTTATAATATAGAGAAGAAAAGGTTCCTTCAAACATGATATTAACAGTATCTAGATATTAAACACTATTAATATATTTCATATTAGCATACTTTAATATTTTCATATTTGGTGGTGTCAAAGAACTGAATCCAGGAATTCATACATGCAAAGAATGCATTCTAACACTAAGCTGTTTGAGAACTTTCTAACTTTTTTAAATACAGTATTAACAAAACTCAGGAGACAGTCAGTGGCCATATCTATTTTGCAAGACATGACTAGAGGAGTTCTAAAAGATTTCCAAAGTCATGAATGCAGTAGTATCAGGAAGTTTCCATTAGAAAGCCATTCCTTTGAGATTGTTTTTATTTTTATTTATTTTTATTTTTTGTTTTTTTTGGGGGGTCACACCTGGCAGCGCTGAGGGGTTACTCCTGGCTCCATGCTCAGAAATCGCTCCTGGCAGGCTCAGGGGACCATATGGGATGCCGGGATTTGAACCATCGACCTTCTGCGTGCAAGGCAAATGCCTTACCGCTGTGCTATTTCTCCGACTCCAAGATTATTTTTATTTTTAATAATATCTTTATTTAAGCACCATTATTGCTAACAAGTTTGCAGTTGGATTTCAGTCATAAAAAGGCACACCCCCTTCACCAGTGCAATCTTTCCACCACCAATGTCCCCCATCTCCCTCCTCCCCCACCCCCTGCCTGTCTTTGAAACAGGCATTCTATTTCTCTTATTTTAGGGGCATGAGCTGTTGTACTGCAGCTGGCACATGAGCAAGTCTCTGAATTGGATCCCAGGTACTATATAACCCGTGAGCACCACTAGGAATAGCCCTGGGAACAATTTTTTTTTTTAAATTACTTTCTAGAGTGCAAGTTCTACCATCATTTTCCATGCTCATCTTCTTTTATAGACTTAAAGATCATAGAACTAAAAGAAGTCTTAGTAATCATCTGAATTAGAAATGAAGGGACTAAGGCGGGGGAAAACACGGGTGTCTAGAGCTGTCTCACAGCTAGTTAGTAGTAGATTTAGGACCAGCGTTCAGTGGTTGCTGTCTCTGTGGCTGGAAGTTTTGTGTATCTTATAGTGTCCTGAGGAGACAACTTTCTCAAATGTGTCAACTTATATTAAATTCTATGCCTAAAAATATTTCATGTAATATAGTTTGATTAGCATTTCTCTAGAGCCACTGCTATCCTAATGATAGGCAGGCAATGGAATGGACTAATTATATAGAAAGCTTCCTCTTGGGTTTAAATTGCTTCAAGATCTAATGGGGGGCCGGGCGGTGGCGCTGGAGGTAAGGTGCCTGCCTTGCCTGCGCTAGCCTAGGACGGACCTCGGTTCGATCCCCCGGCGTCCCATATGGTCCCCCAAGAAGCCAGGAGCAACTTCTGAGCACATAGCCAGGAGTAACCCCTGAGCATCACAGGGTGTGGCCCAAAAACCAAAAAAAAAAAAAAAAAAAAAAAAAAAAAGATCTAATGGAACTTTAAAAAAAGAGTGTAGAGTGGCTTGTTTGGTAGCAGCAATATCAGAAACAGAAGAAGTAGAATGAATGGGCAGGCACTGAATATCTGTTTGTTGGATTTACTAAAAATGGCAGAAAGGCTTCACCTCCCTGTACTACTTCCAAGCTATTAAGAGGTGGGCCTGTGCTTCTGAGAGGTGGGCCCATTTTTGAACAGAAAGGAGTGAAGCTGAGGAGGAAAAGAGATATGGAAAAGACAACTGCATATATAGGTGTCTCCATGAGATCAGCATTCTCCCTAGATGGATATGAAAAATCCCTGAAAAGTTTAGAGGCAATTGAAGTCACAGATGGAGTAATATGGCAAACTTCCAGTGCTATAGCACAATTCCTAAAATGTTTGAACCATCTCATTCCAATGTATCTGTCTGGCTGCTTTAAACTTTAGTTCTAAATTAAGCAGAATACAGGAAATTCAAGAGTTCAGAAGAGAAATATTGACTGCTTTACTTATTAAACTGACCTAGAAATGACACGGAAATTTAATAAAGCTCCATCTAGATTCTGAAATTAGTGGAAGCCATTCCTCATTACATTTGCTTATTTTATTTTCTTCTCTTATCTTTGAAAGAACAAAAAGACCTATTTTTGTTTCTTGGGCAACACCCAGAGGTGCTCAGGGATTACTCCTGGGTCTGCACTCAGGGATCACTCCTGGCAGGGCCCAGGGGACTTTATGGGGTGCTGGGTATTGATACTGGATTGACAATATACAAGGTATGTACTCTACCTCTATTCCCACCCCAATATTTATTTTTTTGCTAACTTTTAAAATGGTTTTAACAGGAATGTGTGACTTTTGGATAACTGTGTTTGATCATGGTGACAAATAAGAAAGCCAAGATCATACCTGCTGTATGATTTACTATAATGATGACATCTTTTATTTTAAACAACTGGTGTTATTTTATGGCACTCTTTGGAGACAATCAGATTGGCTTTCTTTGATGACTAAGGAATACATGACCAATACCAGTATCAGCTTTAGGTGCTGGCTGGTATTGTCTTTGGTCTTCATCATTAGACCACATTTATTTGTACTAGTAATTCAGTATTACATCTCCCCAATAGATGTACTGAGCAAGCACCATGGTGACAGATAAGCTGCCTTCTTTTGTTCCATATGTCTGTGTTCTAACTATTCCATAGTTTTAATTGGTTCCCTGCAGAATAATATTTACAAGCATATGGTATGGAAAATGCTGACTGCTTTTGTTATCATGAATTTTAGTACTTGTGGTAGCCCTGGTTCACTTTGCCTTTAAGTGTGATTGTGAGATTTTTTTGTTTTGTTTTGGGCCACACCCTGTGATGCCCAGGGACTTCCTGGCTATGCACTCAGAAATCTCTCCTTGCTTGGGAGACCATATGGGATACCAGGGATCTAATCGCGGTCCATCCTAGGCTAGCGCGGGTAAGGCACCTTACCTCTTGCGCCACTGCTCTGGCCCCAATTATGAGGTTTTTAAATGCACTTTACAGGGTAGTTTTTCTGAACTTGCCTTTCAAGTGCAAAATAGCAACAATGAGACATACCCGGTCATCTATTCACATTTGAAGAGACTCAGATATGCCTTTTTTGTGGGTCTGGGCTGAAAGATACATGCTCTCTTCTCTCCTGTTTGTGGGTTTTATTTTTTAAGGGGGTGCATATTCATTTATATTGAGGCATTACTTATGGCTCTGTGATGAGGAATCACTGCTGACAGTGCCTGAGGGATCGAAACTTGACTCAGCGTCTGACAGGGAAAGTGCCTTATCCATCGTATTATCTCTCTGGCCCCTGGTCTGTGGTTTTTGAAAGCCCCATTGGCCTCATACAATTATGCTTTTGAAGAGGATGGTCTGTTTAGAGTCTGAAAAAGCCAAAAGGCATAATAGAGCTTTCTGGAGCCTTGTTGGGGAGATTTATCTAGTGAAACCTTGTAAAGGGATTATAGGAATAAAATTAAACTCAAGAATTGATTAGGGGATCAGCTGTATTTTTTTTTTTTTTGACAGTAAAACCACTCTGGGGTTTGTTTGGTTTACTTGGGGAGTGCTGTAATATTGCAGTTGAATTATGAATATTTCTCAGACTATAATGGTATATTATGGAATATTTCACATATGTACAAAAAGGCAATCAACTGTAAGATGAGACCACCATCTGAGAAGTCATCCAGTACCCACCTTTGGTGATCTCCGAGGGTCAGCTAGTTTCTGTGCACCAGACTTCTAAGCTCTTAGGTGGGAAGGATCATTCTGGAGTCTTTCATTTAAGGTTTTGTTTTGTCAAGTGATCTCAGGATCAGGGAAACTTTAGAGACAAGGCTCTGCAAATGCTTTGGGGGCACCATTCATTTGCATGCATTCCTGTGAAAGATGTTTCCCAAAGCATAAGCCCATGGCATATGAATGGCACCCTTGGGGTTGTGAGTCAGTGCATTGCTGTCTGCTTTCACTTGTCATTAACTGGTGGCTGCCACTTGGGTTTCATTCTTCAGTTGTCTGGGATTGCTTCCTCTCCTGGCCTCTACAATCTGCCTTTTATTGCTCCCACTACACATGGTATAAAAACACCTTCCTAACACCATATTTAGAAACAGTCACATAACACATTTTGTATTGTTTTTAGCATATTCCCCCTCTTTAAATTTTGAGACCTTGAAGAGAAGATAAGTGAATTAAAGCATTACTCCATGTCACACACAGAACAGTTTTCTTGAAGTTTTCTTCAAGATTTTTCCTTTAGGCAAAAATTATATTTAATAAGGTCTAGACCAGGTTCCTGAAATAGAAACAACCACCACCGTAAACTTGTGAGGGGAATGAAAGATAGTAAGTAATTCTATTATGAAATATATTCTCATGCCAGTTTGAAATCACTGTTACTCTTTTATGATTTACTCCTTTGTGTCTTTAAACTATAGATTGAATTTTTCAATTGTCTGGTCAGATTGTATTTCTAGTAAAGTAATTTTTTTCTACATTACTATGTCCAGAAACTTCATATCCCTACCCCATAGTATATTTGCATTAGTTATATGGAAGATATGTGATTACTAATAATTCCAAATATTTGTAATAGAGAAAAATCACAATCAAGATGTATTATAATCAGGATATTATTGGCATTGTAGCCATCTGTTAAGAAAATGATTCACAAAGAGCAAAACTTAAGGAAAATAAAATACTAAAAACTCAAGTTTTTGATTATGAATTTTATACAATTATCACTGAACATAACCACCTGCCCAGAATTAACAGATTTATTTTAATGCAAAATAAGCTGAACTGAAAGATTTTAAAGTTGACATCATTCATTTTACTATTTGTTGTGTTGAAATATTTTAGTGATCTGATTTTTTATTATGTATTGCTAATGATGCCGTAGCATTTTCAAGTTTTTGTTATTTATTAGTTTTTTGATGAGTCTTTTTACTTCTTATTAGAGTTTAATATAATGTCTACTATAGGGCTCTGGGTTCTGAACAAGGAGGGATGCCATTTTGTAAGGACCACATGTTGTAAACCTATTAGGGTTTCTCTGCCCCAAGCTACCTGGCCATACCAGGTAGCCTATCTGGAAAGGACATGGGGAGTAATAGAAAGATACCTTAGACAACAGCCAATCATTTGAAAGATCATAAAAAAGCTAGAACCTCCAATATCCTCTCCCTATAAATCCGATTCATGACCTTGAACTGGGTTGGTCTCTTGGGAGAGACAACACTGACTAGTCAATTTGGAGCTGTTGGTAGATGGATTAAAGTTTTCTTCAGCTTTATTCCAATTGTGTGGTCTTGTGCTTTGACTCCATACCCTAATACTACTTAAAATTAGAATAAAAATTTTCTAGTAGTTTTATTTTTTCTGTGAGTTTATATAGAATAACAAAATTTGTTGAAATATTTTGTATCAAAGATCTACGGGTCCTTTTTATAATCTAGTCAATCAATTGTTGCCTAATGTAAGAAAGATAAAATTCAAATTGATATATTAAAAATTCTTCATATTGATTATCTATGTAAGAAAAATCCTGGCAGTTCTCTCAGCAGAAGAGATCAGACAGAGAAAAACCTAGTGAGGCAACTGAGGAGTGAGTTCTTTATAACTAGAATCATAAAATGTTATTATCCTCAAACTGGAAGGATCTAATGTTATGATACTATAAACTTTTCAGTGGGAAAGCTTTTTCTTATTAAAGTGTGATACTAACATATTTACATTGTTTGTTTATATTTTTCTTTTAGCTGGGCTGGGGTGGGGGAAGACCTCCCAAACAGTGCTCAGGAATGAGAATTGACCTGGATGTGCAGGCTGGATGGTTCAGTGCTTCAGGATCAGTGTCATTGGGTGCCTTCAGGGTCATTGTGTCTGTCCTTTGGGAACCAAGAAATATTGAGATTAAACTTGGGTTCTCGTCATGCTAAGTGTATATTATAGCTCTTTATACTATCTCCCCAGCCTCTGTTTTAATTTTTGTTTGTTTGGGGCCAATCTGGCTGCATTGAGGGACAACTCCTGGCAGGACTCAGAACCTTTATGTAGTCCTGGGGATTGAACAGGGGCAGGCAGCATTCAAGGCAAGTGCCTTAACCTTTGTACCTTCTCTCTATCCCTATAATTTTAAGATTTTTTTTTTTTGGATCACACCTGGCGGTGCTCAGGGGTTACTCCAGGCTGTCTGCTCAGAAATAGCGCCTAGCAGGCACGGGGGACCATATGGGACACCGGGATTCGAACCAACCACCTTTGGTCCTGGATTGGCTGCTTGCAAGGCAAACGCCACTGTGCTATCTCTCCGGGCCCTTTTTTTTTTTTTTTTTTTTTTAAGTTTTTCTTTTCTTTTCTTTTCTTTTTTGGTTTTTGGGCCACACCCGGTGATGCTCAGGGGTTACTCCTGGCTATGCGCTCAGAAGTCGCTCCTGGCTTGGGGGACCATATGGGACACCGGGGGATTGAACCGCGGTCTGTCCAAGGCTAGCGTAGGCAAGGCAGGCACCTTACCTCTAGAGCCACCGCCCGGCCCCTATCCCTATAATTTTAAAGTATCAGTGGAGGGCTAGGGTTATAATAGTTTAATAGTTAAGTAATTAATAGTTAATTAATAGTTTAATAGTTAATAGCTTAATAGTTTGACCCTGATTTTTTAAGTAATGGTGACATAGCCTTAAAAAAAAGTCTACACATAATGGTTATACCCCACTTTCAGGCAAAAACTATGTGACTTAAAATCTGAAACAGTGATATGTTGAAAATATGTGATAGGTCAGCGGTCAACACTTGACTTGCATGTTTGAGAACCCTGGTTTGAACCTCAACATGGCCATCAAATGTCAATGGGGAACGTTTAGAATTTAGATGTGATTGTTTTCCTCCATTCATCTTTCTCATGTCCTTCTTCACTCTTCTGTGCCATAGGACATGCCACTTATAATTTTCCACTTCTCTCTGTGATGGTGGATATGACATGGAATCTCAAATACAATTATTGTGGTGCATGAATACTGCAATGGCCCCATCTTTATTACGACTTTAGGGATCATAAGATAGTGCCACTGGGTCCACACTTGGGATGTGGGGTTGCCAAGCATGTGCTGTAGCCCTTTGAGCTAACTCTCTGCCCCTTGTTTATAATTTTTATTGTGGGGAGTAACCCCAAAGTTGCTGTGAAATAACTTCTACTGGGCCAAGACAGACTCTCTACCACTGAGTCACATCTCCCAAGTCATGGTCATGTATTTTAATAAAGTTACTGGATATAAGTTTGAATAGTGTGCCAGTTTTAAAAAGGAGTTTCTATTTGTCCAAATATTTGTGTGTTGAGTACTGTATGCTTTGGGGGAAGACTTCTCTATTTTGCAAAGTATTGGGAAGGGAGAGCAAGCAAGAGGGAGGGAGAGAGAATAAATGAGAGGTCACTTGGAAGGTGAGGGTTCTTCTGTCACTGAAAAACACACAGTGTAATAAATAATGGCATCATTAAAAACTGTCATCTTTGCAAAGTGCAGTAATTGCTCTGCCTATCCCTGTGAACCTGCACAAGCGCCCCTTGCCAGAGAAGCATCCTCTTCTGCCTGGTTGCAGCACGGCTCTGTTCATTACTGTCAAGAGTGAGCAAGCTCCCAGACATGCCAGGTGTGGGCCGGCACCTGCCCGACATCGGCCCCAAACGCAGACAGTTCGGCGCACGAGTATTACAGCAATAGATCTTCCTTATGACAACAAAAGCTGACTGCAGAGAAGCAAAGCTTCTGGGAAAAGTCTTCCGAGCACATCTTGGCTTATTCACGGAAGGAGAAAACCTGGCTAATTAGCTTCAGTCCTTCCGTTCCGAACGCAAAGAAATAATGAAAGGATCTGGAGCAAGCTGGGCCGGCTTTGGTAGGAGAAGGGAAGGAGAGACCCTGATATGCGGGAAAGTCCTGGACACAAGATGTGGAAACTTAAGTGTGGAGCTGGTGGAAACCTTCTTCCACTCTTTTCCTCCTCAAGAACTGATTAAAATTAAAATGCTTGTGAATCACAAAGTTTTCAAGGAAAGTAAAAATACATCGGAATTGAAACACATAAGATAAAATTTCCCTACTACCTCATACAGGAACAGCAACAAAAAATAGAGCTAAAGGATAATAGTAGGACAAGCCTGAATCTAGTTTTCTAAATATTATTTTCTCCTGATTTTTATTGGATTTGCATGCTTTCTGTGGTCTGTATTCCTTCTCCAGGGAAAAGTCCTTTGCTACAGAGAGACACATGTGGGCTTCCATTTTCTTGGTACCTGCCTTTATCTACAGCAGTTGTTGGAGAAAGGGAGAAGCTAGCCCTGATTCCTTAAAAAATGATTGAGGGATTGAGGAAGGATGATGTTACCAATAATGTCCTCTTTATTCATGCCTTTACCTTATTCAGGGGTTGTTAGTAGTAATAAGAAAATAAGCCCCAGTAATTGGGAGTTTGTGAGGGCATCTACCAAGCTGGTAGGTGGCCTGTGTCTGCACAGAAGAAACTTTGTTTTTTTTTTTTTGTTTTTTTTTTAGAAGACTCGCATTTTTACTTGAGAACCTTGAAAATATATTTGGAAGAGGTAAAAGCCAATCTCACCGAAGTTCAAAGGATATAAGAGCCCTTGTTAGACTGGATCTTTCCTTTTTAATGCATCACTAGAAGACACTTGCAAATTTGCCTTACATTTAGTTCAGGTCACAGAATCACAGAAGTGCTAACAATTTTCTAATAGAGTTTATAAAGGAACCCGCTTATGCTCACTTGCCTGGTGTGTAGAGTACATTTATGCTTTCACTGGATTGATAAAGAAAAAAGCAGGAAAGGGGGTCTGAGATCTAAATCCAGATCGAAGCCACAGTTTAGGGTTTTAACTACACTTTTGTTAGCTACTGTCAATCTGTTACAATCAGCATAAAAATTTCAGTATATGCACCTCAGAACCAAGGAGTGAAAACAGGTTCTTTAGATAAGAAGAAAAAGGCAGAATTACCATGTAAAACTATATTTGAATCCCAGTTCTTTATTTTCCTCCAATAAATTTTCTTTCATTTTTGCTGAGTGGGCCATATTTCTGGCTCTGCACTCAGGAATCACTCCTGACAGGCTTGGGGGATGGCAGAAATCTAACCTGGGTCAGCTGCATAAAAGGCAAACTCCTTACCTGCTGCATGATCTTTCTAGTCTTACAGTATTATTTCTGATACAGAATCAACTTAAAAACCCCTGGAAATATCATTGACATAACCTGACAAATAGCACCACTAACAGCCTTACTTTGCTGCATTGTATTCCAGAAGGTTCTGTGAAATAGGGTGAAGGTGATATAGGATGACTTTGGATGTTCTGAATAGTTTTTTTGTGCTCTGCTATGCTTTGTTATCTTCCTCTATCTACTTGCATCAAGATAATTAGGGTAGAAGCATATGTGAAGATGTATGGAGAACAGTACCAGTATCTTCTCTACAGATAAAACCAAAGAATTACTGATAAGTTACTAAGAGTGCACTTGGGCAGAAACTTTTTTTTTTTTTTTTTGGTTTTGTTTTTCGGGTCACACCCAGCAGCGCTCAGGGGTTACTCCTGGCTCTATGTTCAGCAATCACTCCTGGCAGGCTCAGGAGACCATATAGGATGCCGGCATTCGAACCACCATCCTACTTCCATGCTATATCTTCGGCCCTCTCGGGCAGGAACTTTTTTTATGAAATGAGGTGACAGAGCATTCTCTCATGTCCCACATCCTCTCCTTTCTTTCTACCTTCCTTCCTCCTCCCTTCTTCCTCTTCTTCCCTTCCCTCCTTCCTTCCTTCCTTCCTTCCTTCCCTCCCTCCCTCCCTCCCTCCCTCCCTCCCTCCCTCCCTCCCTCCCTCCCTCCTTCCTTCCTTCCTTCCTTCCTTCCTTCCTTCCTTCCTTCCTTCCTTCCTTCCTTCCTTCCTTCCTTCCTTCCTTCCTTCCTTCCTTTTCTCTTTCTCCTTTCCTTGTCATTATCAAGTCAGTAATATTCTTTTTTTTAATTTTTGTTAAGTCAGTAATATTCTTTACACTGGAGAAATCAAGGCATCCCATGTACTATCTCCCACTTCAAAACACCTATCATTTTGTTGGCATTTTTTTTATTTAATTGAAAGGTGGTATTATTCTAAGTTCAAACACTTAAACTTTGGAGAAAGTCCATCTCTCTCTCTCTCTCTCATTTGCTATTATATTTCTAGTTGTGCAATTGGAAGCTATTTCAGCTTTACAACTCATTCTCTACATTTCAAAGACCATGGAAAGACTATGGAATTGCAAACTATAAAAAGGCATGTGAAGTTCTGGAACATTTTAGCAATCAGTCTGTATACTCAGTATACTGATGTATACTCAGTATACTCTGTATTCTGATGCAACACGCACAGGTGGACTGGTGAGGAACAGGGAATATTCGTAGAAAGTCTTGGGCACTTTAATGGTGGTGAGGTGAGGAAGTCAAATACAGCAAAACCATAGTGTTTACACTATCATAAGCAACTGACGTAAACGATTAAATAATAATAATTTAAAATTTTAAACAAATATAAAAATCTTTCTAGTGAATATCTACTAATCATCTGAGTGTTGGAGACTTAGTGAGTTAATGGCCTGATAGTTATTGTACAGCAGGGAGAGTGTGTGTGTTGCATGTGGCCTGCCTGGGTTCAATCTCTGGCATCTCCTATGGGTTCCCAAGCAGGAGTGATCCATGAAGCATTAGTTGCATGTGGCTCCCCCAAACAAACAAACAAATAGCTTGATATCTAATAACAGTTATGCCCTGCTGTGATCAGTGAATTTATTTCAGGTCCCAGGATTGGGTCTCTGAATATTTATGTACATCTAGAAAAGATTTGATAGTGTTCCATGATTATACTGCTGGAGATATTTAAAAATGAATAACCATAACAGGTGTCAGAATAATGAACTCATAAATGTTTTCTCTAGAGAGAAAAATATGTGATGATGTAATTCTTATAAAATTTATCAATTTATTAAGTTGTTTAAGATGTAATTATATATATGATGCTGGAGGGAGAGTATAGGGGCAGAACACATGTATTGCATGTGGATGACTCTGATTCTGATTAGATCCTCTGTACGACATATGGTCTCCTAGTACTCACAGGAAAGATCCCTGGTCACAGCTAGGTAAAACCTCAACTCCCTTCCCAAATAAGAAGAAAAATAAATATAATAAATATTAAATAGTTTTCACCATGAAGTAGAGAGAATATGTTTGTCATGATGCTGATGTGTATATGTGTACATGTGTGTAGTTTTTAGAGGGAGAGGAGAGAAAGTGGGAGAGAGAATGATGGGGTAAGTCAGACAGAGAGACAGGGACAAAGAATGAGCCAGTGAACAAAAGTGAGAGTTTAAAAGCAAGAAAGGACAGAAAGGAAGAGGAATAAAGAGTCAGCAAGAGAAAGAGCCAGAAAGACTAAGAGGGGAAAATGAGTCTGTTAAGTTTGAAAGAGGGATGAATTCTTGAATTCTGACCTTTAATATAATTTTTCACTTAGTGTGTTTTGTGGCTTTGGGACACACTTGGTGGTGTTCAGGGGTTACTTCTAATTCTGCACTCTGGAATCACTTCTAGTGGCCTTGAGGGTAGGTATCACATGGGATACTGGGGACCAAACCATTGTTGACCATGTGTAAGGAAAGTACCCTACTCACTGTACTATCTTTTTAGCCATTCACTTAGATGATTGTTTACAAAGTATTAGTCCTTAAGAACCTGATAAATGTCTTACTCTTAAATCTAATATGTGTTGATTTGAGCACCTACTTTGTGGAGGATTCTGCCTTGAGGACTCTGGGAAATACAAAATTCAGGATATGCCAGGGACCATCAATCTGGTGGATCAAACTCTGGCACTGAATAGCTAACTTGTTCTTTCTTCTTCCTTCTTCTCCTTCTCCTTCTCCTTCTCCTTCTCCTTCTCCTTCTCCTTCTCCTTCTCCTTCTCCTTCTCCTTCTCCTTCTCCTTCTCCTTCTCCTTCTCCTTCTCCTTCTTCTTCTTCTTCTTCTTCTTCTTCTTCTTCTTCTTCTTCTTCTTCTTCTTCTTCTTCTTCTTCTTCTTCTTCTTCTTCTTCTTTGAATAGCTAACTTCTAAATGCATGAATAATTAGGATTAAAGTTTACACACAGCAAGGATCAAGTGATTGTTTAGTTTTATTTGTGTGGTTGATGTTTGTTTCTCCATACTTTGCAGTAGAACATTGGGGTCAGTGAGGTTTCTTGATGGACTTTGGATAAAGAGCTAAACTATTACTTGCCTTGACTACTTCTTTAACTAACAATTCTCTATAAAAGTGTTCTTTTACACTTTTTGGTTTTACAGCATTAGTAAATACTTTAGAGTATATTCTTTTAAGTATTTTTTTCTGAATTCTATTTATTTATTACTATGCTACAATGCATTACACATCATAAAACATAATTAAAAAAGTAAAACAATGTGGAACTGGAGAGATAATAGAGTCAATGGTATGTTTGCCTTGCACTTAACCAACCTGGGTTCAGTCTCTGGCATCCCAGATGGTCTCCTGAGCACTATCAAATGTAATTCCTGAACACATAGCCAGGAGTAACCTCTTAGCACTGCCAGGTATGTGTGGCCCCCAAACAAACAAAACGAAATTTAAAGGATGAAATAAACAGATTTTTTAAATAGTTTCTTCCTTAACTCTATGGTGTATTGCTGAACTTTAGAAACGACTGAAGCATTTCAAATGGGTGAATTCTCAGTCCTTTTCCAATTCTTTTTTTTTTTGTTTGTTTGTTTTGGTTTTTGGGTCACGCCCGGCAGCACTCAGGGGTTACTCCTGACTCTACCCTCAGAAGTCACTCCTAGCAGGCTCCAGGGACCATATGGGATGCCAGGATTCGAACCACCATCCTTCTGTATGCAAGGCAAATGCCTTACCTCCAGGCTATCTCTCCGGCCCCCTCTTCCAATTCTTATAAAATATTAAATAGTATGAAATTCCTGGAGAGATAGCTTAATGCATGCAAGAGGCTCAGGTTTGATCCCCATTACCTCTTGTTTCCCTGCACACTGCTAGGAGTAATACCTTTCAGTACCAGAGAGCAAGGTTCTGCTGCGTTGTAGCCCAAGTTCTGCTGTGTGTGGCTCCAGAAACCAAAATAAACCAAACCAAATAACAACATAACCATAAAATAAAAAAATGCAACTAAGTAAAACAAAACCTACCAAATTATTCTGACTCTAGAAGAACATAAACACACACTCTTTCAAAATAAATAAATAAATAAATAAATAAATAAATAAATAAATAAATAAATAAAATAAATCTAAAAAAAAATAAAACCAAACACAGTTGACAGAAGACAGTAGATGGTTTCTGGAAGGCTGATCACAGGTACTCTTTAGGTTAGGTTCCCAAACTTAACTGCTCTTAAGAACCTGTAACATTTGTAGGCTCTACAGCAGACCTGTGAGTCCGAGCATTTGGAGGTGCTCATACAGTTGCATCACAGTAATAATTTAGTTGGGGATCCTGATATACTTCATAGGATTTTGTTGTTCCAAATTGGAAACTATAGAATGCATTTTTTTCCGAGAAGCAAGATTGGAAGAAGCAACCAGAATGAATGAGAAACATATCTTTTTTGATTATTACTCTCATTCGTTTTTATAACAACTGCTTTGATTCTATTTTATGTATATTCAATAATTTATCCAAAGGTCCTTTTATTGTATATGGTGATTTTATTTCTTTCTTGCCCTTTGTTACAATGTTCCTTCAATAAGAATTCTTTTGTATGTAATTAAATATTATATTTTAAAATTTATTATAAAATAATAATACGTATTTAAAATGTTTATTGGTGATTTTATTTCTAAATAAGTTCCTAAAACTTGAATGGATGCTGGTTCAAAGTATGAGTATTTTGCTTTGTAGTAGACACTATCACAATTTTTTTCACATTGATTGTAGTTTTCCTTACTGCTACCTGCTATCTAACCAGTTGTAGATGTTTTATCAATCCTACTTTTTCTTGCTGGTTTGATAGGCAAAACTTGGCATTTTATTGTTGGTGTACTTTGTAATTTTATGACTACAGTGAGATTGAATATTTTTATATATCCATTTCTTCTGCTAATTGCACATTCATATTCTTTTTTTTTTTTTTTTTTTGGTTTTTGGGCCACACCCGTGACACTCAGGGGTTACTCCTGGCTATGCGCTCAGAAGTTGCTCCTGGCTTGGGGGACCATATGGGACGCCGGGGGATCGAACCACGGTCCGTCCTACGCTAGCGCTTGCAAGGCAGACACCTTACCTCTAGCGCCACCTTCCCGGCCCACATTCATATTCTTTACCTACTTATTATTTCATTGAGTAGTTTCTTTTTTAAAAAATGAGTAGGAACATTTTGTTCCTTAGGAATATTAGCCATATAATGACCAGATGGTACAAATATTATGAAATTAATATTACCTCCCATTTTATTGCTTATATTCTATTGTTGGATTTTAGTTTTGTGTCATACCAAAATTTCACTACTTTTAAAGAAACATAAGATATCTAAAACAGTTTATATTTAATTATTACTTTTATTTTTATTTTACAAGAGGCTGATTACAAGGGAGAAGTTAAAGATTCTATTCAAGGGGCCGGGTGGTGGCGCTGGAGGTAGGTGCCTGCCTTGCCTGCGCTAGCCTAGGATGGACCGCGGTTCGATCCCCCGGCGTCCCATATGGTCCCCCAAGAAGCCAGGAGCAACTTCTGAGCGCATAGCCAGGAGTAAACCCTGAGCGTCACAGGGTGTGGCCCAAAAACAAAAACAAAACAAAACAAAACAAAACAAAAAAAAGATTCTATTCAAGCTAGAAGACCTCTGCTGTTCTCCAGCAGTGTAAATGTGTATTATAGCAACATTTTATTTTATTTTGTTTTTGTTTGTTTGGTTGGGTTTTTTCTTTGGTTTTGGTTTTTGGGACACACTGGCAGTGCTCAGGGGTTACTCCTGGCTATCTGCTAAGAAATAGCTCCTGGCAGGCATGGGGAACCATATGAGATGCCAGAATTTGAACCAACCACCTTAGGTCCTGGGTCAGCTGCTTGCAAGGCAAACGCCACTGTGCTATCTCTCCAGCCCCTATAGCAACATTTTATAAAGCCAAGTAAGTCATTAAATTGAGGAGTAGATAGTACAGTGTGCGTCACTCTTTTGTGCTTCAAATAATGTCATATTAAATAATGCATCTTATAGCATTTTTAATGAAACTTATTGAACAAATTGTTCCATAGATTCTCAAGGCTAGGAAACAAAGTAATATCTTATTTATGTTACAAAACTTGAACATTTATATTATTTTGAGCTTATCATCCATGTAGATAGAATAAATATCCTTCAAGTTATCAGAAAAAATTGACAAAAATATATTTACACGAAATAGTAACGTTTAGTATACACATGAAAAGAATACTTAACTAGCAGTTATAATGAATAGAAATTAACATTATGGTACTATTTTACCAAGCAGTGTGATAAAACTTTAAAAAGTGATATTTTCTGTGGATGAAAATATAATTTTTAATAACTTTTCTAGTAAACATAAAAATTCTAGACCAAATAGATAGCACAGGGGGGTAAGGCACTTGCCATGCATGAGATCAACATAGTTTCAATCCCCAGAACTAAATATTGTCTCTTGAGCATTACTAGGAGTTATCCTTGAATGCAGAGCTAAGGGTACGCCCTGAGCACAGCTGGGTGTAGGCCACTTCACAGCCTCTCTCCTCAAAATCTAAATAAATAAAATTAAATAAAGTTACTTTCTGAATCAGAAATTTTAAAATTCGTGGGAGTCAGAGTGATAGTACAGCTGGTAGAGGGATTGCCTTTCATATAACCAATTTGAGTTCCAAGCATCCCTTATGGTTCCCTGACCAGGCCATGAGTCTTTTCTGAGTGTAGATCCACGAATAAGCCCTGAGTACTGCCAGGTGTGGCACAAGAACTAAAAATAAAGAAAAATAATTTAAATCTAAGATTATATTCTCTCCCACCAATATATACATATGTGCACAAAATATTATCTCTCAAATAATTATCATCTTATTGGCACTGTTAGAAATAATAAAAATATGCAACAAGAGGAATTTGACTAAGTTATAATTACCATAATTAGAATCTCTCTAGAAATTACAATAATCATTCATTTCATTTTCATTGTTTTAGACCTTACTGTGTTCCAGGCAGCTGATGTTACATCATTCCCATCACAAAATTTATGTTCTAGGATTTTAAGAGAATACTTAGAGTGTTGTTGACTTTAAAAAGATTGCATAGTATTATATATAATATGATCACAGCATGATAAAATATAATACTCATAAAGGTATTGAAATAGATTGGAGAGATACATTAAATGTTCATAGAAATGAAATTTTAATATTGAGAATTTTGGGGAAATTTCTATTGTTCAAATTTTTTATGATGAGTATTCATTTTTTTTGGTTTTTGGGTCACACTCGGCAGCACTCAGTGTTATTGCTGGCTCTTTGCTCAGAAATCACCCCTGGCAGGCACAGGGGACCATATGGGATGCCGGGATTCAAACCACCGTCCTTCTGCATGAAAGGCAATTGCCTTACCTCCATGCTATCTCTCCAGCCCCAAATATACATTATTTTATAAAGTAGTTGACATTAAGTTTTTTGGTGACCTGGTGAAAGTGACAGGAGTGTTCTTTCTGTGTTAAACTTTTGCATTGCTTTTGACATTCCATTATTTAAAGATTTTACATGCTTTCCCGAAAATTAAGTTATCTTGTAGGAAAATTTTAACTTTGCAAGGACTCAAATTCTAAGAATATATTCCTGACATTAAACAATGTATATATATTATATAAGGATCATGTACACACATGTACATGCAATACATATATTTAGGCTACAAGTGAAAACACATCAGTTTGACAGCACTTTGTTTTATAGATTGGTGGAAAACTGGTTAAGAAGAATGTGTTTTAATGAGAAATTATATTAGAGTGACTGAGTCAATTTTCAGGATTTCAGACTGAAAGTTGCCTGACCTCCAAGGAACTGGAAACCCAAATACATGACCAAGAATGAGAACCTTGAGGCCATGATTGGGCTTCATTTTTATTTCTCCGATCACCAACCCACAGTGGCCTCTGAATTTGACATTATAGATAAAAACACATATGCACAGTGTCTGATATATCTAAGGTTGCATGTTCTCAGAATAATCCCCCTCCCCCAATTTATCCAAATGAGAGCAATTAAAAGAGTACATTATCCAATGTGATGGAAAGAGCGAAGAGAAAATATTGGGTTGAAAGAGCACCAAGGGTCCAAGCTATAGACAATGTACATTTATCTGAATTGATTTGGTGTCAGTTTCATCAGTGAGATGTATTACATTTTACTCTTATCATGGAAAGTCCTTTTCATTTTCCTAATTCTTTGGTTTATATTCATCTAGTATGTAACTGATTATATTATGACATTTGTGGGAAAATTAAATATAAAATATCTGTCCTAAAATTTTGATAAATCTTTTTGCTTTCATACATAACCTGAGACACAAATCACAGAAGATATTATGGCCTTTTGCTAACTTATTGCATATTAATTAACTCTTCAAATGAAACTGACTAGGTGTCCAGTGATCCAAGATTATATTCTTGGAAAAATCATGAAGATAATAAAAGGCATATCTGCTTGATTTCAGAAATTTTATTCACATATATAGTAACAGATTCTGCTATAAAGTAAAATATAATGAAAATTTGTCATTTTGGTCATGGAAAAATCTTCACAGTGTACTATTAAGTAAATAATCTATAAAAGAATCAGCCTAGTTTTGTAAAGTTGTGCTAATATAGATGCATAAATTTAAAATGTGGAATAATCAACAAATGTTAATAGTAGTTACTTTTGTTTTCTTTTTTGTATGGTATGAGTTTCTATGGTGTTTGTATTTCTTTGCTTGACCAGAAAGAAAAATAATAAAACAAAAGAAATTGCAGTTAGCTCGAGTTATCCTTTTATGCTGGGCCTCTTGCATAAAATAGATGATAGATACGCTTTGCCTCTTGGTGCAGTGTGAGTTTTTTGAAGACACACACTTCAGCATTCTCTCCTTCAGTGTCCAGCCTTTCTCAAGATAATGATATATTCAGAAGTTCAAGAGCTCTGGAAATTTCTTAAATGCAGTTTCAGGATCAAGAAATATCATGTTCATTTATTAAGTGAGCAAAGAATATGGCCTTATCAGTATCCCGCAGAGCTAATAGAGGGTTTTAGAACTTATAAGTGGAAAGCCAGGTTGTTTCCAGTCTCTCCACCAAGTTTTTTGTCCTCACTGTTACTAAGTTCAATTAGCTTTGGCCCATTATGCTTCCTTTAGTACCTGAACTTCTCAGCACTGTGACTGGGGTTGGGTCAGAGACTTATAAGAATGTAAGTAACACATGAGATGTTCTCTAGCTAATCCTTAGAGTCCTCAGAGTTAAACTTCAGCAGCTAGGAGGAGACAGGGTGTCAGGCGAGGACCCTGACCCTTTTCTGTGACATTAACAGGCATCACTTGTTGACTTTAAGATTGATGTAGTTAAGGAAGCACTGCTTCAGTTGCTTTGTTTTGTATTTCTTTGGAGACACTATCTGATAAATTTAGGATAATTTTTTTCTACCTTGTCTGCTATTGTTGGTTTGGAATGAACAACCATGAAAAACAATGTGGCAGTGTCTAAAAAACGTAAGGTACGAACCCACAATCCACTTCTGGAATCAACCTCACACCACAAGATCATTAATTTGATAAGCTCACTGCACCCCCATGTTTATTGTAGTGCTGAATATAGTAACCAGGATATGAAAACAACCCAAATGTCTAATAACAGATGAATAATAGTTGTCATATGTGTTATGTTAAATATACATAATGAGCTACTATACAGCCTTAAGAAAAGATAGCATCTTGCCATTTTTTGTAGCTTGGATGAAACTGAAGGGCATCATGTTAAGCAAAACAAGTTAGAAGGAGAAGGACAAATGCCAGATGCTTTTAGTTATTTTTGATATGTAGAGAAACAAAACAAGACAATAGACAGTATTGACAATAACAACATCAAAAGATGAAAAATCCTTGGTCCTGGATCACAGAACCTCAATTACCAAGCAATGGGGGGAGTAGGAAGAGAATTAAGAGTTGGTTTGGAAGTGACACAGGACATTAGTTGAAGATCCTGGGAACTTTACTGGTTCCTGATATTTGGTAAATATATGTCAAAACCACAAATTTAAAAATTATTGAAAGCATAAATTATAATAATTAAGTGAAACAATAAAAATATGCGATATTTAGTGCATGAGGAAAAATTATCTAGCTTCTGTTATTTTCCTATAATGTTTTCAAACAAATTCATTTCAAATTATTTTGTAAAAAGTTTTATACAGTCTTTTTTTTGTAAAAGAAATTTTAATGAGAACTCAATTATAAGTACATTATAAAGATTTATGGACTAAGCTTAATTACTAGATTTTAGATGTGAAAATTTAGTGCCAGAGAGATGACTCAAAGAGTTAGAATACTCCCAGAATAGCATGCACAGGCCCCTATACTAGATCCCTGGTACCAAAGGGCTTCACTAACATCATTAGGTATATACAGACTTGATGGCCCCTAGCTACACTTAGAAGACCCTCCAGAAAATAGATGTGAAAAATTAGAGGAAGTAAATCTGTGTGACTGAGAATGTAGAATATGAAAAAATGGTACAGGGCCCTTGAAGTCCTCTTTCTGATCAATTCTGTTTCTCTATGTGTATTTGAAATTGCTTCTGTCTGACAAGTGCAATTTCATTTAATAGGCAGACGAATCTAAATGCTAATGCATTATGCTAGCTTTTAAAAGTGATAAGAAGCAGACTTTATTAGGTGATTTCACTTTACTGGTGTTTGGGATTACACATTAAAAACATAACATTGTGATCTGAAATACTGTAATGTTCAATATATTCTTTTATATGTTGATTATGGGAAGATCATATCCATTCTTTTGAAGATGACAAAGCAGTATTAAGTCTATTTCAAACCATTATTTGGATTCCATTTTATGTTGGGCTTGCACAGCGCTGGGTTTAGGCATTAGCAATGAATCTTCTGAGATTTTTTTTTAATGCTTTGAATAGGGCAATGAGTATTTTCCTTTCAGATCTATTTGCTCTTAGAAGTTTACAAAATCCTATTTAGGCAATATATCTACATATCCAATAATTATACAGTCAGCTTGCTGTACGTGGTATTCTCTTGGGCTGAGATAGCCTCGGTGCCACTTCAAGAATTCACTCAAATATCTCTTTCTCAGTGAGTCTCATCTCAGCACATCCTGCCCACTTCATTTATCATTAATTATTTGGTTCATCATATCTCCTAGTACTAAGATGTTAAGTGCCATGAGGAATCTTGTCTGTTTGATTCACTGCTGTATCCCTAGCGCTTAAACAATGCCTGACAGTAACAGGTTTTTATTAGAATAAATGACAATAACAAATTGAATTAATAAATTGTACATATGTCACTTTCATTTGGGTGCAATTTGTCTATGAGTAATCCAAAGCTCAGTTTGATGTGTATCAGGGGACGTAGATATTAAGATTGAACATCTGTGAGTTTATGAATATGTGGAGATGTCACATCAGAAGGCACCCGCAGAGCTGCTCTGAAAGGACAGAGTATCTCATCTGAGAGTTTCACTTTTGTGTCTGTGGTGAGTGTATTGGTCACCCAGATATATAAAATCAGATTTTATTTTTTTTTCTTTTTTTTTTTTGCCTTGACTTTCCACTTGTGGTTGCTCTATTCATACTTCAAAGTTATTTGTAGTAGAAAACTTGAAAATGGGGTCTGATTATTTGATGTTTTGGTTTGGGGCCACACCTAGCTATACTCAAGGGTTACTTAGGGATCACACCTAGTAGTGCCAAGAGACCATATAGGATGCTGGGGAGAGTGACCTGCTGGACTATCACTCCAGTAACTGATTTTTTTAATCTAATAAAGAGTAAAATGTTTCAGTTTTCAGTTACCTACTGGGTAAGTCTGCAGAACTAATATCATATTTTATCCCCAAAACACACAGTAGACTGAGCATATCTACTATGCCATTTGTCTTTTGTTCTCTCTCTCTATTTTTCTCTGGTGATTCATAATAATCAGGCACTTATGGACATCTGAGTTTTTTTTTTTTTTTTTTTTTTAGATTGAGCCCATCACTTTTGTGACCCATAGCAGCACCAAAGTTTCTGCCTTGATTGCCATATCCCTTCTGGCTTGCTAATATTCTTAGCCAGTCTGAAATATCCTTTTACATTTTGGGATTGTGGTACAATCCCTGAAATGCATCTTAAAATTACATTCAAATTACCTTGATAGGTAACACATTATTTTAGGGATTTTTCAATTGTCATGAAGTCTCCATTGTTCTTGCTAGTAGAGAAGAAGACAGATTCTTCATAGCACAGGTACCAGGATGGTTCATTTTGATGGAGGTGGTGGCAAAGGAAAGAAAGTATTGGAACCTAAGATATCAATTGTAAATCTCATACAAGGACCTATTGCATTAAAAGAGGCTATGACTAAGTAAACTTGATGTAAAGGAATAAGGGAAAGGAAGATAAGAAGAGTGATAAGATCTTAGATAGGGAAGCATGTGGTAGTTACAAAGAACCTGTAAGTGTTCTTTTTTGCACTGGGTTCTTCTATAGATTATCTACAGAATTATTTTTTCCTTTCTAACTAGAAAGGGTAAAAGAATCAGAATCTTAAAAAATAGTTGAGTTGGGGCCGGTGAGGTGGTGCTAGAGGTAAGGTGTCTGCCTTGGAAGCGCTAGCCAAGGAAGGACCACCAAGGTTCGATCCCCCCCCCCCCCAGTCCCATATGGTCCGCCCAAGCCAGGGGCAATTTCTGAGCGCTTAGCCAGGAGTAACCCCTGAGCATCAAACGGGTGTGGCCCCAAAAACAAACAAAAAAAAATAGTTGAGTTGTGAGAACTATTCATCTTTTGTGTTCACAATCTTAGCACTTTTCCTTTTGTAAGTAATAATTGCTTTGGGTTTGAAAATGAATTAACACCCAAATGATCTAATTTCTTCCTTGTTTTTCTTCATAAAAGTTGAATGGTGCTTAGAAATTACCTATACAAGAAAGCAGATAGGTTAACTGAGTAATTTTGATGCTGTAAATGTCTCAGGCTTTTCTGTATTTAGAAATATATTGAACATTCTTTCTTCATCAGTCCTTTTCTCACTCTCTGTTACTGAAGTGATTATAGAGTGTTTGGAGAACAGGGTAGATGGTGCTCATTATACTGGGTCATGAGTTTTGGGAACAGTCCAGACGTCATGAGACTCTGTTGACCTATAGAAAACTTATCAATCTTCTTACTGTCTGCTTACAGGATCTGAGACGATAAATGAGGTAATGTCTACTTAGACTGTGGAACTTCTCGGAAGAGCTGCTTTCTAGAGTAATGTGATTTCCTAGTGCATCTTGTTTTTCTTATAATATAATATTATTTCATCCATTTCTAAATTTCTTTAGGTAGCTCTAGAATATCTGATTGGTGTTGTAGAGGGTAATAGTTTAGATGTGAGAATAAGAATTGGCCATGTTCTAGAACCCTCAGAAGGTACTGAGCCTAGAGAATAAGCTCTAAATTTACGAAGTCAAAGGATGGAGGCAATTAATAGTCTTGAAGCAAGCTGGGTGAATACTACCTAGAGGTGAGGGGAAATTGGAATAATCAAGCAGCAGCCTAAGTGCAACTGAGGACACATTCTGATTGTTCACTTAGCAAAGGTCAATTCCAGAAAAAGTTTAATTTGGGAACCCAAATTAAAGTGGAACCTAGATTCGACAGCAATGGAAAAAGAATTGTAATGTTTTAAACAGTTTCTAAGTTCATATAATATTTATATTTAATTAAATTGTTCATGATTTACTGTAGTCTTTCAACACTATATATATACATATATATGTATGTCTTTTTTAGTGGGTGTAAGCACAACTTATATGTATTGTGTCCTCCACAAAAACTCTAGTGCCATAGTCATGTTCAGAGTGACTTTCCTTTTCCTTTCCATCCCTAATCTCTACATAGTTTTATAATCATTGTAATTTTTGTAGGTCCTGGAAGTTACTTTTTGTGATGTATTTTTTTAATTGTCCCTAGTTGTACCTCAGGCTACTAAGCTCCCCTTCCATGGACTGTGATGTGATGTGTTTTTAAACTTTATTTATTTACTTATAGCCTTCATATGTGGTAAATCATCTGATGTTCATTTTTAGTAACGTTTCATCCATGTTGTCACAAAAGACAAAAATTCTTTTTTAATAGCTGTATGCCTTTACATTGCTTCTATATACTCTGCTTTTGTTTTTGTTTGTTTGTTTACAGAGCTATTTATAATTGAATTTCAGGCATACAGTATTCCAATACCAGTGTCAAATTTCTTAACAAATTTCACTCAGGTTCTTCACCATGTACTAGCCTGTCCCTTTGGTATTGTTGTTAACATTCATCTTGAGACTAGATTTCAGGGAGAAATACATTTGTCAATTAAATTCAAGAAACTAAAGTGAGGGGCCGGGGAGATAGCATGGAACTAGGGTATTTGCCTTTCATGCAGAAGGATGGTGGTTCTAATTCTGGTATCTCATATGCTTTCCAAAGCCTGCCAGGAGCCATTTCTGAGCTTAGAGCCAGGAGTAAATAAAACCCTGAGCGCTGCTGGGTGTGACCCAAAAAAACAAACGAAAAAGAAACTAAAGTGAAATAAAGGTTTTATTCTTTCCATATGAATGCAAAAAAATGAAGATGTTCAGAAGTCTGGAAATTATTCAATAGTTAGGCCATAGCTCAGAATCACACATTAGGTTTCCTTCCTTCCTTCCTCCCTGCCTCCCTTCTTCCCTCCCTTCCTCCCTTCCTCCCTCCCTTCCTTCCTCCCTCTCTCCTTCCCTCCCTTCCTTCTTTTTCTCTTTCCCTACAAAGATTTACTGTCAGAGCCAAACAGACATAATGATAGCAGCTAAGGAAAAAACTTGCAAGCTCCAAAATATATCCAGAAAATCTCTGGAAAACAACAGGTTGATGCTATTGGTGGCATTGGCCCTCATTCATTGTATGTCTGAAACCAACTATGAAGGACTTTGTAAATCACAATGGTTTCAATAAAATAAATTTTAAATAAAATATTGAAAAAAATAAAAAGAAGTCAAGGAAATGGTGGCTAGAAATGTGTACCAGTGAAGCAATGGGTATTGGACATTGTATGACTGAAACCTAGTCATGAACAACTTTTGTAACTCTATATTCACAGTCATTCAGTTAAAGAATAAATTTAATTTTAAAAAAGTGTATTTGTATTAGCCTCTTAGTAAGAGCCTAGAAGCATAACAGGCTGGGTTTTATTCACATTTGTGTTCATCTCAGGGTCTTTCAAATAGAAGATATTTAAATTATTGAAGATTGGAAAAAGAAAAGCTAACAGCTTCTTCTTGAGGTAGGATTGTGGTTGGAAAGACCAAGCTAGAGATGACCTAGAGACAGTGATGGAGGATTTAGGATACTTTTTGGTGGGAATGGTGGTGAGACACAGAAATTTGGTGTGTCTATGCCACCAACTTTAATGCTGTTGTAGATAACTAAACTGTAATAAAAAAGACAAACAAAACCAAAGCACTAAATGGATTCAATGTGATATCCTTAAAATATTTTTATTACATTGGCAGGAACTTAAAAACAACTCCTATATCTTAGCCATCTTAACCCATCTTAATTAAGTTTTGTGAGTTGTATTAAATAATGATATAGTTTCTTTTTTTTTTTTTTTTTTTTTTTTTTTTTTTTTTTTTTTACAAAAAAACCTTATTCCTCTTTTATATGTAGTTGTTCAAGTTTTTCAGTACCTTTTCGCAAAGAGATTTTCCTTTATCCACTGGATGGTCCTTGTCCCCTTGGTCATGCGTTAATTAGTCATATTTGTGGGACCTTATTTCTGAGCTTTTTTTTTGGGGGGGGGTCACACCCAGCAGTGCTCAGGAGTTACTCCTGGCTCTATGCTCAGAAATTGCTCCTGGCAGGCTCGGGGGACCATATGGGATGCTGGGATTCAAACAACCAATCTTCTTCATGCAAGGCAAATGCCTTACCTCCATGCTATCTCTCTGACCCCAATATTTCTGAGCTTTTAATTCTTTTCTATTTGTCTATGTGTCTTTTTTGTTTAAATTTGCACTATTTTATTATCCTTATATGTTATAGTTTGAAGTCAAGGAGTGAGATACCATTAGTTTTCTTCCTTTTCTTAATATTGCTTTGGCTATTTAGGGTCTTTTGGGGATCTCTATAAATGTTAGTATATTTTGTTATATGCTTTGAAAAATTACATTAGGGGTTTATATATGTTTTAAATCATGTTATTTTATTAAATTAAAAAACAATGTACATTATATATCAGTATATGCTAAAATATGCATTCATTTTATTGAGAAATTATGCAGTATTTATTTGTCATTCTTCCTGTGTTGTTAAACTCTTGAATGTTGTGCCCTTCAAGATCTACTTTATGTTCCTCAGACCACAAACTAGATGCTGAAAAGTTTGTTTTCTGGTACCAGCAGTTCAATACAATTATTAATAATTTAGTAGATTTAAGTAAAATGTATATTTTGTTCTGTAGCTAGATGAATATTTTATTTAGATAGTTATATTTTAATTAATATTTTAAAGTAATGGAGTTTTGAGCACTATAACAATGAGTTGTCTTTCTGGTAAGTTCTAAAAAGGATAAAAAGATCCTCTTTTTCTTATGGTGAGAGAAATATACACATGTATTATCTCAGACATATTATAAACATACCAAATTAGGCAACAATGTTCTCTATTAAATGGTTTTGTTATGAAATTTTCTAGAAACAATTGCATCTTGGGCATTTCAACCCAACATTTCAAAGGTAGATAAACCTTCAATGAATTTTTTTTAATTCTGTTAATTACATCTGTAAGTATTCCTATCAAATACAGCAACTAATTAGCATAATATATTTTCAAAGACCATTTTTTTTTCTTTCGCGGGGGGTTCACACTCAGCAGCGCTCAGGGGTTACTCCTGGCTCTGTGCTCAGAAATCTCCCCTGGCAGGCACAGGGGACCATGTGGGATGCCAGGATTCGAACCACCGTCCTTCTGGATGTAAAGCAAATGCTCTACCTCCATCCTATCTCTCCAGCCCCAACCTTCAATGAATTTTAAATAGCTATTGATTTAATCAGAAAAACAAAAACAGGGCCCGGAGAGATAGCACTGTCGTGTTTGCCTTGCAAGCCACCCATGCAGGACCAAAGGTGGTTGGTTCGAATCCCGGTGTCCCATATGGTCCCCCGTGCCTGCCAGGAGCTATTTCTGAGCAGACAGCCAGGAGTAACCCCTGAGCAATGCTGGGTGTGACCCAAAAACAAACAAACAAAAAAAAAACAAAAAAAAAAAAAGAAAAAGAAAATAAAACAAAAACCTCCCTTTGCTCTGTCTTTCAGAAAGGTGACTTTATGCAATTTAAAAATAGCAACTTGTTTGTAATTCTGGAAATAAAATGCCAATTGTATCCCTTTCTCTGGAGTTGGGAGATGGGGTGTTGAAACAGAAATATAAAGTATTTAAAGTTTAGTTTGCTAAATCATAGTATATAATGCAGATTATATCCTGTTTCCTAAAATGTTATACAAAAATTGAAATCTCTTCCAAAGTATATATTGCATGGGAGATACATATATATACATATATATATAAAACAAAAATTTTATTTCTCTCAAATTAAGAACATTTTGTGATATAGAACATTATGGAGTACTATGAAAACTATTCTTTAGAAGAAAATAATATTTTACTAAAATTTTTTGACTGAGTTCAAGTAAGTATGCTTTTACTGCCAATTTGTTTGAATTTGAATGAGCATTTCTGAATATTAAAAATGTGCAATTTATGTCTTCATGTCCTTCACAATAAATTTAAGAATACCCATAATTGTGCTTGAATTTAGCTAAGTCATATGTTAAAAATGAAAAAAATTCCTCTTCATATTTATTTAATAATAAATTATAATTTTTATTTGAATTTGTTTCAGAATCGAAGCAAATGCTTGGAGAAGGTTCATGTGGTTATTGGACATAATTCGTGTGACTTGGATTCTCTCATTTCTGTGTTCACATATGCCTACTTTCTAGACAAGGTGATCATGCTTTTTACATTTGAATTTTGATATAACTTATTTACTTATTATTTGGGGGCCATACTCGGAAGTGCATGGGGTTTACATCTGTCTCTGCTCTCAGCGTTCTTTCCTGGGTAATAGGGAATGAACCCTGCTTAGTCATAAGCAATGCAAATGCCCTACATGGCTGTACTATTTCTCTGACTCCACTAGTTGGTTACTTTAATGGAAATTCAGAGAATCTACAAGATCAATGGGTCAGAATTCCTTGTTTTTCTTTTTCATCCTTTGTATCAGTCTTGCTCTGAGAGTTTAAAAGCAAGCAGAATGACTTACATAAACATTACATGAAGTATTAGCCTATTGGATGAAATTTTTAGTAATGGAGATAATTTATAACATATGTAGTGGTCTTGTTTTTGTGCTCTGCCTTTATATGGTACAGGGATTCTCAGTTAATCTCTTTTGAGTTAGAATCCTATTTTGTCAAGCCTATCATATACATAGAGAGGTGGAAAAATACATATACATTTTTTTAAAAATATCATTACATAAAATGTATTAGCCCTTGACAATGCATTACTTTAAAGCCTAAAAGGTATATAATGAGTAGTTCAAAATTATTCCCAACTTTATATACTTCATACACAAATTTAATTTTCTTAGTTTTTGGGGGGGCACACCCGTTTGATGCTCAGGGTTTACTCCTGGCGCAGCGCTCAGAAATCGCCCCTGGCTTGGAGGGACCATATGGGACTCCGGGGGATCTAACCGCGGTGGTCCTTTCTTGGCCAGAGCTTGCAAGGCAGACACCTTACCTCTAGCGCCACCTCACCAGCCCCTAAATTTAATTTTCATGTATATTTTATTCCAATCTTGTTTGAATTCTTACTGGTCTAGAGGAATTTAAATTCATATTAAACCCAGCCTTTTGGAGCCGGAGAGATAGCATGGAGGTAAGGCATTTGCCTTTCATGAGGAAGGAAAGTGGTTTGAATCCTGGCATCCCACAAAAATGTTCTCATTTCTACATCAGAGTTATGTCAAACTTCATGTAAAACTTAAGAAAACAATTTGTTGAACTTTACAAGGAAGATTGATTAGTATAGGAGATACATGTAGGTGAATCAAAATAAACATTCTTATTACTAATATTTTTAACTGGATTTTTTGACTCCTAAAAGAATATTACTTTTCTTGAGATCATAAGGTTGACTGAACTGGACATTGTTTTAAAATATAATAATGTGACATTTTAGGTATGTTATGTTATATTTAGACAACTACCACCACCTCCACCACTGACATTTTATTTAAAAATGAGATGTTTTCATTTGTTGAATATTATCTTGACATGGGAAAAAGCGCTGTGATAGATAAAACAGATGTCTGACTTCTCTTTTACTAAGAATCAATACTATACTTGTAGACAAATGTAGATTTACAGAAGGGTTCAATACTGTGAATTTGTTGTGTTTTTGTGCCTACCCCTTAGTTTATCAGTCCCGTACCCTAATCAGAAGCCTGCAATTCAGTTTTGCTTTTCCTTGAAAATTTGCTACTCCCTCGCAAAATATGAACACACAAGATAGGTACAGAGCTTTGTACTTTATATAAATAAAGATATAACCCCATAAAGATATAAAGATATCTGACCCCATAAAGATACTGTTCACCCTGGAAGGTAAGAACCATTTTACTTTTGGGGTAAAAATGAAACTTAGAAAGAAAATAACTTTGTATGCAGCAGAGGCTGGAGCTATTACCTATTTCTTCTGGTTTAAGTTTAGAAACAGTCCTACCAGGATAGACTCAGGCCATATACTCTTGACTTATTTGCTAATGCTTCTTCTATCCTTATGTTTTCTTATAACAAGTTAATCAGTTCATTTCATAGAAGTCTACTGTCAGCAGTTAATCATCAAATGAGAAGGAAAAATAAATTGGTAATGATTATCAAACAATGGTGATTCATTAATAGAAGAGACATTTTGTTAGAGTGATTTTATGCATTATGTACTTAACAGAGGCTGAGTCTTTTATTTTTCTCAACAAATTTGTATTAACTGTCTTCTGTGTGCCAGAAAATTTTAGGCATTGACAAGCTAAAAGAACAGAGCTGACATAAAACCTTACTTTTTCAATGGTAGAAGAAAAGATGGTTGGTAAAGATGTTAAACATGGAATAAACACTCTCCATTGTGACAGAGCTGATGATGAAGTGAAGATAAAGGTCATTTACTTTATGCAAAATTCAACTTCACTTCAAATTCAATTTAAAAAACCACAATTAAAAACCTAACAGTCTCAGTGATATTTATTGCAGAAAAAATTATACAAAATCTATACAAAATTTAAAAACACCTTTATTTTTAAATTTTCTGTAGAAAAAGAATTTATTGTATAATCTATTGTCTGAAATTCCTTTTCATTTTTTTTTTAGGGCCACACCTGTTTGATGCTCAGGGGTTACTCATGGCTAAGCGCTCAGAAATTGCCCCTGGTTTGGGGGGACCATATGGGATGCTGGGAGATCAAACCGTGGTCGCGATCTTTCCTTGGCTAGCCCTTGCAAGGCAGACACCTTACCTCTAGCGCCACCTCACTGGCCCCCCCCTTTTTCATATTTTGATCCTGTTATTACCATGATTTTTATAATAAGAGGTTTGTTAAAATGGAATTTTTTTACAACATAATATATCATCAGGTATCAGTCTGACAGTGGCCTAAACCTGGCTTGCAGATGAGTTTTTATTAATTCACAGTACTTTGAATTACAAATGTTGATTGAGGGCTGGAGATATAGTATAGTAGACACTTGTCTTGCAATAGGCCAATATGTGTTTAAAACCTTAGCATTCCATATTGTTCATTCCTCGAGCACCAGCAGAAGTAATTCCTGATTACATAGTGTAACCCCTGAGTATTACTGGTTATGGCCACAAAACAAAACAATGTTGATAGTAATTGAAATCACTGATAGAGCCCCCCAAATCTAGATTTCTAGCTTTTCTTGTGATTGATAGATTTAATATTTTTTTGGTTAGAATTTTTTTGCATGTAAGTAATAGAATGGAAATGAGTGACAGGCATAGCATATAGCATGATCATATGTATCTTTCTTCATTTTCTTGCTTGTCCTCTGACCTACTTTTGACACACTGATACACTGCAAACTCCATAGTGTATGTGCATTTATATCCCCTGAACAAGAGGATATATGGATGTGTCTATATGTAAATTTTTAAATAGTGGAATGTTTGAAATGTGGCAAAGTATTTAGGCAGTAGAAGTTTCATATAAAGTAACATGAGATTCAATCATATTAAGTGCCCCTAACTTATTGTAAATTCTCTGCTGATCAGGTTCAGGAGAGGTTGACTATAAAGGTCAAATGGCTTAACAAGACCAATGGACTTTGTTGCCCTTGACTGGTTTGAATAAATGTAGTTGTATTCTTTTCCCTGCTGCTGTCAGTGATTTAGTCAACTTTCTCTTGGTAGGTCAGTCCACCTGGGGTTCTCTGCTTACCAGTGCTGAACATTCCACGGACTGAATTCAACTACTTCACTGAGACAAGGTTTATTTTAGAAGAGCTAAATATTTCTGAATCATTACACATATTTCGAGATGAAATAAACCTGCACCAGCTAAATGATGAAGGGAAGTTATATATAACACTTGTTGGAAACAATGTGCTGGCAAGGTAAGGCAATGGAAGGAGCAAATTGATCTCTTACCAAAGACTTCTGGGAAAAATATCACCTTGATCAGAATTTTTGTTTTAGGGAGATATGTTAGAGGCAAAGCTAATATTTCTTCTCTTACTAAAATTGTGGCATGAATCATCTATTTTTATTTTGCACTTTAAATATCCTTAAATGCAGTTTCTAAAAATTGACCCCAAACCTGTGATTTTGAGCCATTTAAAACACGACAATGTTACCACTCTGTGTATTAATGCTACAAATGTTTAATGAATATCAGAACTGAGCAAAATAGAAAGCTCCTCAAGAAAATATTTCAGCAGTGAAATGGAGACTACGAAAGCCATTGATCGTACCTCACCCGTTCATGTATTTTATGTTGTAAGAGCAGGATATACCTTTATTTATTTATTTATTTATTTATTTATTTATTTATTTATTTATTTATTTATTTATTTATTTTTGGTTTGGGGTCATATCCAGCAGTGATCAGGGCTATCTTCTGGCTCTGTGCTCAGGGATTGCTCCTCAGGGACCAGATACAGTGCCAGACTTGGGTCAACCATGTATTAGGCAGAAATCACTCTTTAAAAATCCAGAATAAACTTTTAAAAATTAACCTGATCTTTAAAAACTATGTGAACTGGAAGTTGTAGAGCAAAAACCTGAAATCTATTGTTGAAAATAACTTGCCCAAAATAACCAAGTGAAGTTAGCAGAAGAGTTTGGATTAGAATTGAGGTCATCTGCTTTCTTCAGTAACCACCTAAGAGTTGCTAATTAGTGCAAAGGTACACAAAGAGAAATAGAAATATTCTCTGACTTCTTGGATCTTATAATTCAATTAATTCTAAGTGCTGATAACTTCTCTAATGTTACTGTTTGAAGAAGTACGTGGGGACATTGAGATAATACACTTGCCTTGCATGCAGCTGACCTAAGTTATCCCAGTACCCCAGAATGTCCCCCAAGTCCTTCCAGGAGTAATTCCTGAGCACAGAGTCAGAAGTAAGTCTTGAGCACTATAATATGAGGTTCAAAAACAAACAAGAAAAGAATTATTTATTGCATATCTCAGTAGTGTTAGATGTTTTTTGCACACACTTTGCCAATTTAACAGTAATCATTGATCATGAAGTAAAAGTCTGTATAAAGAGCTAATATTTAATCTATTTTAGGAAGTGTGTATAAACATGTATGTCATTTATTTAGATACAAAGAAAGTTATAATAATTTATCTCTGTGGAGCTATTTTACTCCACATTGTTTGAAATATAGAAAATTCTTGATTAAGGGGCTGGAGCGGTGGCATGGAGCAGTAAGGTGTCTGCCTTGCTGGCGCTAGCCTAGGACGGACTATGGTTTGGTCCCCTGACATTCCATATGGTCCCCAACCCAGAAGCGCTTTCTGAGTGCATAGCCAAGAGTAACCCCTGAGTGTCACTGAATGTGGCCCCCCCCCCAAAAAAAAAACAAAAAAAAGAAAGGAAAAAAATCTTGATTAATATCAATGATTGACACTGATAGTGAATTATTGATAGGGTATTTGGCTTAACTTATTAATATTCAGGATGATTACATGCCTGAATAAAATTATCTATTGATTTTTTTAAATCCAATGAATAAAGATGATAAAAACATAAAACATAGACATAAAGCAAAAACAGAAAATTATAAAACATCGGTAGCGGTCTTAATTTGTTACCAATTAAAATTTTGTGCTGATTTTAAGACAGAATCTGTGAATTATGGTTTTGAGATTACTTAAGAAGCAAAATGCTTTCTTAAATTTGGAAGTTAGAGAGATAGTATAGTGGGTAAGGCACTTGCCTTGCCTGTGGCTGACCCTGGTTTAAACGCCTAGCACTGGATATAGTCCCCTGAACATTGCCAGGAGTGATCTTTGAGCAAAGAGCCAGGAGTTAGACCTGAGGACTGCCAGGAATGCCCCTCACAAAACACAACCTCCCACAAAAACAAAACAGCATTATACCTTCTTTGCCATTTTTTTGGGGAAAGGATATAGTTTTGTTTATATCTTTCTTCCTGACTTTGATAAAGTCATCTCTATCTCCGATATAAAATAGGTAGTAGAGGTAAATATGTCATTGAATATTTTCCACAGCACAGTGATTAAATGTTTAAGTTTTAGAGTCAGAATTTTAGAGATTAAATATAATATAATCTGCTTACTGAGTGCATGTTATTGGACACATTTATTAACCATTTGTCACCTCTGTTTCCTCATTTGTGAAATAAGAGTTTTAATTGAACCTGTTTTGTAATATAAAACATGATCAAAATACCAAAATCATTTACAAAAATTTTTCCTGTGTGGAAGCTCAATAAATGTTAGCAATTTATATCATTGTTTTTAACAGAAAGCAAGAGATAACAGTGATAAGGTGTGAAGCTATTTCTAGTGATTAGCTGAAATGTGAAAACACAAAGAATTAGGTTCTATTCTTCTGAGTCAAGTAATCTTCCTCAAGTTTTTGACTGAGGAAGAGTAACAGATGAAAGCATTCCCCAAAGACAGAAAACACTATTTCTTTGTCTCTTCCTCTCTTCTATTTGCTTTATAGTGATGACAAGATTTTAGAATCAGCAGTTGTCAAGGTCATTAATTCGGTTGAGCAAAGTGATGGTGAGCCTGAGTTCCCAGAATCTTCCTCCTCCCTTGTGGTGAAAGAAATTCTCCAGGAGGCTCCTGAGCTCATCACCGAGCAGCTGGCTCATCTCCTCAGAGGTGAGAGATGACTCTTCCTATTAGATATGGGAGGGCTTAATGGAGTGTCTCTGGACTTGCTCATGCAGAAAGAGTTCGATCCATTCTTGGTTTAACAATCCCTGTAAAGACCACAGGAAGCTTCATCAGAGAGGCAGGGAGTAAAGAGTTTGTTAAAGAGTAGCATTATATTGAATATTAAAAATGTGCATTTAAAAATAGACATGAAGAATCTTTGCTGTTCCACGAGAAAAGAATATTAAATTGAATTGTTACACCTCTGTTGAGGATCTGGAAAAACTCTTCTGGCTAACAGCGTCCAGAAGTCAGCTTGTCCCACACTATGTGAAGACTGAAAGATTCCACTTTCCCATATGAAAGTGGGCCCTTACACCAAGAAGGGTTTGGTTTCTGTAATACTTTTTAGATGGTGAAATCCAGACCTTTAATTTTCTTTATATGATTTTGTTATGCCAAACTGTCCCTTCCTTCACCACTTTTCTTCCCACTTTCATGTATCATACATCATCTTCTCACACTCAACTTTAAATACTATGGTCCTGAACAAATGCATCACCATGGACTGTGTACCTCTCTTTATTTTGTCAGTGAAATCCATTGCTTGCAAAAAGTAGCTTTCAAGCTGAAAATTGTTGGTGGATTTTTTGTTGTTGTTGTTTGAGTCACACCCGGCAGTGCTCAGGGGTCACTCCTGGCTCTGTGCTCAGAAATCGCTCCTTGCAGGCTCGGGGGACCATATGGGATGCTGGGATTCGAACCACCGACCTTCTGCATGCAAGGCAAATGCCCTACCTCCATGCTATCTCTCTGGTCCCATTGTTGGTGGATTTAAGTGCCACCAATAACTACAGAAACTTCATCTGATCATAGTGAGTAACTATGGTCTCACTTAAGAGAGTTTAGGGTTCTATTTAGATAGCTTCTCTTTGACTTTCAATGATCTGTCTTCAGCATGATAGCCATATCTCCTGGAAACAAAGGCGATGGGTTGAAATGCCTCTACCTATGAAGAGGGGCGAAAATAGGTACTGTCAGAAGAAAGTGGTTTATATACCTGAGGATTGGAGGGATGGTTGGGGTGGGGGGGTAGTGAAAATACAAGTTTGGAAGACTTTGGGGAAAGGTGCATGTACGTTTGTTGTATATGTATGTGGAGGGGAAAAGGAACATTACTACTGAACAGGTTGGCCAAGAGGGAGCTAAAGGATGCTGATGCAAAGAATTTAACCTAAAATGTAATAAAATGTCAGATCTAATAAATACTCTTGGGAAGAAATAGACCAATTTTAAAAGCTCCTGAATCTTCAGGAAATTTATAAAAGAGAGAGGGAGGAAGAGATATAAAGAAATCAAGTTGAATTTTGCTATAGTTTACTAATTTCAAAGCTAAATTTTATAGTTTTTTAGTACTGTATTGACACCAAACTTTTTTTTAATTTTGTTTTATTGAAATCCCTGTAAAAAAAAAGAAATCACTGTGATTTACAAAGTCCTTCATAGTTGGATTTCAGACATACAATGAATCAGGGTCATTCACACCATCAGTGTTAGCCCCCCATCACCAATGTTCCCATAGTACATCCTATACTGTCACCCTTTGCCCTCCGGCCTGCCAGTATAAAAGGCCCATTTTAAGTTTAGATCCTTATAGTTTGGGTTTCTTGATTCTATTGTTGTTGACTTTGGCTTGGATATTTAGTTCTGTCCTTTTTTAAAATCTCAACCAAATGCACCTGCGACCATTTGAACCCTAGCCCCTATCTTTTCTCTTTTTTTTTTCTTCTTAATTTTTTTTTAGGCCACACCCAGTGATGCTCAGGGTTTACTCCTAGCTATGTGCTCAGAAATCGCTCCTGGGCTGGGGGACCCTATAGGACGCTGGGATCGAACTGTGGTCCATCCTAGGTCAGCTGCATGCAAGCCAAATGCCGTACCGCTGTGCCACTGTTCTGGCCCCTTCTTAATTTTATAGAAAAATGTAGAAATATGAGCCAGAGATATAGCACAGCGGTAGGGTATTTGCCATGCACATAGCCAACCCAGGACGGACAGTGGTTCGAGTCCTGGCATCCCACATGGTCCCGCGAGCCTGCCAGGAGCGACTTCTGAGCTCAGGGCCAGGAGTAACCTCTGAGCGCTGATGGGTGTGACCAAAAACAAACAAACAAACAAACAAAAAATGCAGAGCGGGGCTGGAGAGATAGCATAACGGTAGGGCGTTTGCCTTGCATGTGGACAACCAAGGACGGACTGTGGTTCGAATCCCGGCATCCCATATGGTCCCCCATGCCTGCCAGGAGCAATTTGTGAGCACGGAGGCAGGAGTAACCCCTCAGCGCCGCAAGGTGTGACCCAAAAAACAAACAAACAAACAAACAAAATGCAGATATATGAGGTAAAACAAAATAATTCATGTCCCCAAGTTTCTATGAAAAAGGTGGAAGACCCTATCTAAAAAATAAAAAACGAGTGGCAGTTCTTTTGCACAGGTGCAGCAAAAGTTGGGGAAAATAGGGAAAACCTTTAGCCTAAAAACAAGGTGTTCCTACTCATGAAGCATCTAACCTTAGAGAACTTTTCCTGGGACTATGAAGAAAGATTTTGGGGTTAGACAACTTAGTAACACCAAACCTTAAGGGAGTTTTATTTGCCCATAAAATTTTTTAGTTATCTTTATTTTCATACCAGAACTAGTTCTTTTTCTAAAGTAATCTTTAGTGAGTAACTATGATATGACATTACATCTGACTGTTTGAAGTGATCGATGATTTATTTGATCATTCTATATTTCTTGAAAGTGTTTTAGTATATTCTTCTAGGTCTTTCTGGAATATGACATTCTATATATACCTTTGCAGTAGAGAATTTTGAAAAATATGTTTCCAATCGTTGGGAGATTAGATGTTTATGGCTAGGAATGGGGAAAGTCTTTAAAAGCTTTATAAACAAAACTATGGAAATAATAGTACAAACATTTGTATCAAAAATCTGAATGTATTATAGACCATCTTCTTTTTTTTTTTTTTTTTTTTTTTGTGTGTGATTTTTGGGTCACACCCGGCAGTGCTCAGGGGTTATTCCTGGCTTCACGCTCAGAAATTGCTCCTGGCAGGCACGGGGGGACCATATAGGACGCCGGGATTCGAACTGATGACCTCCTGCATGAAAGGCAAACGCCTTACCTCCATGCTATCTCTCCGGCCCCATAGACCATCTTCTTATTTGGGTATTTTTTGCCTTTAATTCCATGGCCACATCTTGTAACATGTGATACTGAGACATACTAATGTACTAAAAGTAGATTTCAAAATGTGCCAAGATATTCAATCTTGCATTTTATGTGCTGTGCTTCTCATACTTGACAATCAATAATGCAGTGATTATCAGTGCATTCCTTAATGTACAGAAGTTTGTGTCTATTTATTTATAGTTTTTTTTGTTATCTCCTTATCCATTCAATTTAAAAGTATTATGGCACACTCATACTCCATACTGGGTTGTTTTTTCTCCATGCTCTATCTCAAATTAGATAGAAAAAACAACCCAGTTCTAAGACAATATATAACACACAGTTTTATTTGGGCCTCAATCTAGGAGTAGAACTTGATTCCTTCTAAATTTCCCTTACTAAATCCTACCTATAAAATGATCCTACCTATAAAATACCCAGCAATGACTTCTGAAGGCTGGGTCAGGAGTAGCCACTGATTATTGCTGGGTGTGGCCACAAAATAAAAATAAATAAACCAATAAAACCACTACACTCAAAATCCAAGTGCTCCATCTTTTTGATTAACACTCTTAGCACTGTCTGGTCCAAAATCTATGTGTTCTTCAGGCAAAGGGATACTGGCAGGCTTTCAGCTCTGCCTGACTCTTTTTGATCTTTAGGATTTTTATACCAGGGGTGGCAAACAGGATTTTTACCCTCACTCAAAATGACAAAATGAAATATGTATTAAATATATTATTGTTAAAATTATATGCTTTTGTGTGAGTGTCTGTTTTGGCAGGTCACGGTGTGGTGTGGCTCTCTGACTCTCACAGTTTAAAATTTTGGCTCTTTGTGTCGAACTTGTTCGCTACCCCTGCTATAAACTCTTTTCTCTTTTATCTACCTAGTTTCCTTTCTGGCATTACTGGTCTCCTCCCTTTGATTCTCTCACTCTAGAATGTAAATTCTATGAGAGAGAAGACCTTGTGTTTTACTCACTTTTATTATGGTGTCTCTGCTACTGACAATAGTGTTTGCCTCGTAGATGATCAATAGTAAATACTGGCATCAAATGAGTTTTTCAAGATTTTATGTACACTTTTTAGTTTTATAACTGCATTTAGTTAATGCAGTGATGCTGTGATATCTATTCCATTCCAGCATTCTAACATCCTGCCTCCGCTTTTATGCCAATGATCGTCTAATGCCTCATACATGTAAACCAGGTGCTCTACTGCATGTTGCCTCTCTAGCCTGGTCCTGCATTCTGATTGTTCAGTTTGGACATTGATCCTTTTAAGTTTACTTTGCCTTATTGTTAATTTATATATTTATTTTTTGTGTCACACCTGGCAGTGCTCAGGGGTTACTCCTGGCTTTGCACTCAGAAATAGCTCCTGGCAGGCATGGGAGACCATATGGGATGCTGGGATTTGAACCACTGTCCATCCTGGATCGACTACATGCAAGGCTAATGCCCTACTGCTGTGCTATCTCTCTGGCCCCAAGTGTACTTTGCCTTTAAACTTAATTTTTAGAAATGTGCACTTTAGTGTTTTTAAACATTCAGTTATATTTTTATCCTTTGATTGCTATTATAAACATAATTTGAACCCTTTTGTATGGTATAATATGTGTTCCAGGAAGGAATATAAAATATGAATATAAAATATAAACACACAGTTCAGGAAATTGGGCTGGAACAAAAGTATAGTGGGTAGGATGTTTGCCGTGCACCCAGCTGATCCTGACCTGGGTTCAATTCCCATCACCCCATATGGTCCCCTTGAGTTTGCTAGGAGTAATTTCTTAGTGAAGAGCCAGGAGTAATACCTGAGTGTCACTGGATATGCCCCAAAATGAAATGATCACACAAGAACACTTTTTTAACAGTAGCTAAGGTAATGAAATAGAACAAGATGACCACTTGTTGCCCTTTGCATCATTATACTTTCTTCCATACTAAATTAACAAGCATTCTCATTTTCACTCTGCATTTCTCTGCTTTCTTTATGATTCTTCTACCCCTGTAAGTTGATATTTTGCCTATTTTCTATGATATATATCTGTAATAAGATGACATTTTATTCCTATGAGCACAATTTGTGCTTAAATGTTGTATTTTCTTAAATAGGTCTTTATATTTTTTTATATTTTTGTTTTGTTGTTGTTGTAGTTGTTCTGTCTTTTTTTCCCCAGGTATTTTAACTGGTTTGCAAAAACATATGTGACTAAGAAAGCAGGGGAAAAATAGCTCAGGGAAGATAAAAGCATGTGGAAAAGGCATTGAGTCAGGTTGATAGAGTCACGGTGAGGATGCTGCTATTTTTGGACCTTCAAGCTAAGCCTAGGCAATATAAGGCCATTGTTTTCTCCTCTCTCTTTTTTGAACTCACAATTCCACTCTCCATTTCTTGACCAGAAGATGCTTCAAGGACCCAGTTTTGAGAAGCGAATTTGCTAGAAAGAAACCTCTGTGTTCTTTGCATCAGTTTCTAGCATGTGGTGGGTTAGGGCTGAGGTCTTTTCATCTTGCAACACCACCTAAGACAGCCTGTATTAAACCTATTTCTCTGCAGTGAGCTGTCCTGTCCTCCATCACTCTTTGCCCTTGCTGTAAAGAGGCCAGTTTTGCTTATCCTACTTGTGTGCTCTTGAAGTGGTGGATAAACACACAGAATAATACAGGTGGAGACATAGAAAGCAGGTGCCGTTTAAAACTTTGGTTTTGGGGTCACACCTGGTGGTGCTCAGAGATTACTCCTGGCTCTGCACTCAGAACTTACTCCTGGAAGATACAGGGGGCCATATGGGGTGCTGGAATTTGAACAATTGTCCATCCCGATTGGCTGCATGCAGAGCAAATGCTCTACCACTGTGCTATCTCTCCAGCCTCCCTGTTTAAAACTTTGAATAGCTTACAAGAACCAATGAAAGGATAGAAGGAGTGAGAGCAATAGTATAGCAGGTAGAGTGCTTGCCTTGCAGGTACCAACCAGGGTTCAAGTCCCAGCATCCTATATAATTCATGAGCCCATCAGGAATATCTTCCAGAGTACAGAGTCAGGAGTAAGCCTTGAGCACCATTGAGTATGCCCCAAACCAAAATAACAAAAATGATTAATATATAAGTGACTTGATATTCATAACATTATTAAAATTATCATAATACCAGTTTCTCAGTTTAAGAACAAAAAAAATTTCCAGTCCCCCCAACCCTTGTTAGTGTTCTTGAATAGATATCTCATACTGCTGCAGACAACCTCTGACTTATGCAAACAAAAAAGTAATTCTTACAGGAATTGGCATGGTATGTCAAGAAACTACCCATTCCTCAGTGTATAAAATTATTTATCTGTTCTACCTTTAGTCTAGTAACCTTATTTACTGCCTCCTTACACACACACACACATATATATATTTGGTTTTTGGGCCACACCTGGTGATGCTCAGGGATTACTCCTGGCTAAGCACTCAGAAATTGCTCCTGGGGAGCCGGTGAGGTGGCGCTAGAGGTAAGGTGTCTGCCTTGCAAGTGCTAGCCAAGGAAGGACCGAAGTTCAATCCCCCGGCGTCCCATATGGTCCCCCCAAGCCAGGGGCAATTTCTGAGTGTTTATCCAGGAGTAACCCCTGAGCATCAAATGGGTGTGGCCCAAAAAACCAAAAAAAAAAAAAAAAGAAATTGCTCTTGGCTTGGGGGACCATATAGGACGTAGGGGGATTGAAATAGGTCCATCCTGGGTCATCGCGTGCAAAGCAAATGCTCTACCACTGTTCTATCGCTCTAGCCCCCTCTGCCTCATTTTTATTCTCACTTATGCTCATGTTTTTTCTGGAAGTACAAGAAATGAATATTTTAATAGTTTTTTTACTCATTTGTACAAAGTCTTGTAGTTTGCTATAGCTGTATAACAAAATTCCATATATTATAGGATAATATTATATTCAAATGGTGAGGTAGAACCTGAGTATTATGAATGTTTGTAAAAAATTATACCAATTAAAAGTAGGTATCCTGTTTCTAGTGAATAAACAGTCTGCTATTTCTTTCCATCACTATGTTCTTCAGACCCTGCCAGGGCAGTTACAGATAAATGTCAACAGGTGACTGTCACGGTGAACTTGTGTTCAGGCTAGTAAGAGATTTAGTGAAATCAACATCATTTGCATTTTCTTAAGTTAATACTTCTACAATAGTTATGTCTTGCTGTTATCTTTTAATAAGGCAGAACTGAAACCCGGAAATGTCAAGATACAGATCATTAGCCTCACTTTCATCTGGGAAGATTCAGATCTACTTATGTAGATTACTTTCTAATTGTTTGCATAAAACATTACTTATCTGAGAAAATGTGCTCATTCAGGTGAGATCATAAATGACCTTGTTTTTTAGAAATATTTTTTCTTTTCTCTCCCCTTTCTGTTTTGTTTTGGTTCTTCCTCTTTTTATAAAACCTTTCCTTGGCTGGAGTGGTGGCACAGTGGTAGGGCATTTGCCTTGCAGGTGGCTGTACCAGGATGGACCTCGGTTTGATCCCCAGCATCCCATATGGTCCCCCAAGCCAGGAGTGATTTCTGAGCGCAGAGCCAGGAGCATCACCAGGTGTGGCCCAAAATCCAAAAATAAATAAATAAATAAATAAATAAATAAATAAATAAATAAATAAAAATAAGTAAAATAAAAACTTTCTTCTTTTTTTGGGGGGGGTCACACCCATCAGTGTTTAGGGGTTACTCATGGCTCTGCACTCAGAAATTGCCCCTGGCAGGCATGGGGGACCATATGGGATGCCAGGATTTGAACCACCATCTATCCTGGATCCTCTGTGTGAAAGGCAAAAGCCCTACATGTTATCTCTCTGGCCCAGTCTATTCTTTTTTATTTTCCTCTCCTAACTATTCTACTATATGCTTCCAAGATTTTGTTAGCATTTCCAGTCTAGCTGAAAGCTATAACTTAAGGCTATCCAAAGCCCCATTACAGTCATAATAGCTTAAAACCAGTGTTTGGTTAGACTCTGAAAGGCTTTTCACTTTTATTTGTGTAAGAACTTGACAGAACCCACAAATAATGAAAAACAAAATAGCAATTGTTCTCAGTTTAGAATGTGAAGAAACTATGCCCAGAGTTTTTTTTAGAAATACATTTCTTCTTCTTCTTCTTTTTTTTTTTTTTTGTTTGTTGGTAGTTTTATTTGAACTTTAATTAAGAAAAAAAGAAAATTTACAGCGCTTGCTATTTTAGTGGCCTGAACTAACAGCTTCAAAAAGCTCCTTATAAGGAGATCAGATAGGAAGGGAGCAGGGCCAGTTTTCCTTTCTTTTTCTCCCTCCCACCCCCCCTTGTCCAAAGAGTGAATCATCTGTCTCCTTTGAGTCTCATAAAGTTCAAAAACAAGTAGACTGCATGCTACTCTTTTGCTCAGAGAAGGCTTGCATTGAGTTCAGCAAAAAGAAATTATTTTTCTCTACTAGATAAAAAATCAGAACAGTTTCTCAACCATAAATTATTTCTTGTGTAGTAATTCTTGTATAAAATTATTTCTTGTGACACATGAAGGTAATCATTGTTTTTAAATTTACAGTATTACTCTACACTTGAATAGCCTGTTTCTTTAATCACCTTTCAGGCAAAATGTGAGTTAAATTAGATTTTCTTTCTTCTTGCCCTTTTTTTCCAATTCATCCTTTCCCTCCCTTTTTTTTTATTGTTAGTTATTTAATTTTAAAATGTTAGTATAAGAAAAATAAATCCCAGGTGAAACAAGGAAAGCAATTTGAATCTTTTATTTTTACTAAGAATTGATCATGCAGAATATGCCTTTAGAGCAGTACATGTTTTCCCCAAATAACTTCTGACTTCATTAGATCATGTTTAATATTAATGTACTGCGATTGCTTTTGGCAAGAGGACCTGCACTTTTCCATTTTTCCCAACAAAAAATATTTGGGTCGACTCATTTTTCTAATATAATAAAATGTTTGTTAATGTTTTTTGCAATAATTGCTTTCTTTGCTGGCCTAATAGCTGGAATGCTTTAAATATATATGGAGTTATTTATTTAATATTTTTAGTTCTTTAGAATTTGCTGATAGTTAAGTCAATTTTACTTCAAAAAATGGTTTGATTTTGCTAAGAAGTGCATTTGACTGATAATGATATATTGATTTTTTTAATTTGGGTTTTGGGGCACATCTGACTGTGGTTAGGGTTTATTCCTGGTTTTGTGCTTAGGGATCACTCCTGATGGTGTTTGAGCACCATATACAGTGCCAAGTATAGTACTCAGGCTGTATGAAAGGTAAGCAACTTACTTGCTATACTATGGCTCTGTCTCTGATACATTAAATATGGAACTAAATGGATCTTTAATTCAAAGCAGAAACATGTGCTATACATAAGTACTTTAGATTGAAGTGGGCTATAGCGTGCCTAGTACAGTAAAAACTGTAAGTGAACATTTTTTAAGAATCATTTCATGCCACCTCCATATCATTCTTCCTACTTTCTTCCTTCCTCTCACCCTTCCTTCCCTTTTTTCTTTTTCTTCTTTCTTTATTTTTCTCTCTTCTTTCTATTTCTTCCTTTTTCTTTCTTCTATTTCTTCCTTCCTTCCTTCCTTCCTTCCTTCCTTCCTTCCTTCCTTCCTTCCTTCCTTCCTTTCTTTCTTTCTTTCTTTCTTTCTTTCTTTCTTTCTTTCTTTCTTTCTTTCTTTCTTTCTTTCTTTCTTTCTTTCTTTCTTTCTTTCTTCTTTCTTTCTTTCTTTCTTTCTTTCTTTCTTTCTTTCTTTCTTTCTTTCTTTCTCTCTCTCTCTCTCTCTTTCTTTCTTTCTTTCTTTCTCTCTCTCTCTCTCTCTTTCTTTCTTTCTTTCTTTCTTTCTCTCTCTCTTTCTTTCTTTCTTTCTTTCTTTCTTTCTTTCTTTCTTTCTTTCTTTCTTTCTCTCTTTCTCTCTCTCTTTCTCTCTTTCTCTTTCTTTCTTTCTTTCTTTCTTTCTTTCTTTCTTTCTTTCTTTCTTTCTTTCTTTCTTTCTTTCTTTCTTTCTTTCTTTCTCTCTCTCTCTCTCTTTCTCTCTTTCTCTCTTTCTCTCTTTCTCTCTTTCTTTCTTTCTTTCTTTCTTTCTTTCTTTCTTTCTTTCTTTCTTTCTTTCTTTCTTTCTTTCTTTCTTTCTTTCTTTCTTTCTTTCTTTCTTTCTTCTTTTTCTTCTTTTTCTTTTTTCTTTCATTTTCTTTCTCTGAAAGGGGATTGGAGTTTAGACCACTTGGCTATGCTCAGGATTTACTCCTAGCACTGTGCTCAGGGATCACTCTAGGCAGTGTTTTGGGAATCATATATAGTGCCAAGAATTGAACCTAGGCCCTCTGCAAAGCAAGCACCTTACCCACTGTATTATTTCTCTGAACAATTCATCTCCTTTTAATGTCAAATCACACTTAGTCATCAGTCACAGCAGGAGTCTCTTTTCATTAAATTATTTTGCAGGTCTCTGTTTCATTCAGCAGTTGTTAAATTAATTTCTCAACATTTGTTTTTGTTTTTGATTTTTGGGCTATACACGGTGACACCCAGGGGTTACTCCTGGCACTGTGCTCAGAAATCACTCCTGGCTAGGGGAATCATATGGGATGCTGGGGGATCAAACCACAGTCCGTCCTAGTGCAAGGCAAACAACCTACCTTTGCACTACTGCTCCAGCCCCTTAACATTTCTTTTTTTATTTAGCATATTACAGTATTAGGTTACACAATGAGAGCTTGGGATGTGACTCAGCTGTAAAGTGCTAGTCCCACCTCTTGAAAGTGATCCTAGTGGCATTGCTGTTTTGATCTCTGTGCCACCAAGGTGCCCCATTATATACCCAACTAACACTGTACATAAATATTGTACTCTTAAATAGTGAAACAGCTGCAGTGAAGAGAAAATAAGGGAAGATGCAGATAAAGATCTCTGAATTAAAGAGATGAGATTCTTGGTTTGTCTGTCAGCCACACATGTTTTTGGCGGAATTTCCTCCTGTTTTATGTTTTGATGCTATTAAAGTTTAAAAGGTTTTTTTTTTTACATTTTATTTTCTAATTGTGACTATAGAAAAACAGATTTTTATATTGTATTTAAATCTTGCTAAATGTACTTATAATTTGAATCTGATCTGTACGTAGTTCATTGAAGATTTCACGTTCACATAGCCATGTATCATCTATGAGGAAAAAGAGTTTTTAATATTTGCTTTTCTTTGTTGGCTTCAAACAAAAGCAGTTTATTTGAAAACAGTGTAAGAAGGGGTAGATTGGAGAGCACACGATTGAGGAGGCCTCTCTGTGATTTTCCAGACCATCTAACAATCTTCAAGTAACTTCCGAGGACTCTTCTCTTGAGTTCTCTGAGAGAGGGAAGCAGTACCCCCATCAGGACTGAAGGTACCAGGGGCCAGTAGTTGGCTGATTTGCATGTTTATGGATAGTTCTAGCATCTCAGTCTCTTTGAACATTAGTATTCCAAATTCTAATGTTCTCAACTGAAAACATCTAGTTTTCTTCCTTTGCAAGCTTCTCTTCTTTGGATTCACAGTTCAGGCTTCATAACAGGCATTCTTGTCTCATTCCTGATTTGAAATGGAAAGTTTTCAATACTTCACAATTAAATACATCGTTTTCTCTATATGAGTATATGCATGCTCTTTTTTAAATTAAGGATTATTCTCCTGTTTCTGCTTGATTGATATATTTAGGGGTGTATATATGTGTGTGTGTGTGCGTGTGCGTGTGCGTGTGTGTGTGTGTGTGTGTGTGCTTTGTGCCACATTGCCAGTGTTCAGGTCTTAAACTGGCTGTGTTTAGGAATTTTCCCAGAGGGGTTCAATGGACCAGATGCCATGTAGGGAGTCAAATCAGGATTAGCTACATGCAAAGCAAGTGTGCCAGCCACTATGTAACTCTAAAACCCTTATTTAGCAAAGCTCACCCCCATCAGTGAGGAAAAGCCTTGAAAGTGGAAAGCCCTCCAACACCGATCACCAGTTCAATCTTTTTTTTTTTATTTTCACAGCATTTACTTATTTTTCTTTTCTTTTCTCTTTTCTCTTTTGTTTTCCTCTCCTGTCTCTCCTAATTCATATATCAGCCAATTACTTATCTTTTCTTAACTCAATTATTTCTTAAGAGCTCAGACTCAGCCTATGAGGGTAAGCCTCCAACAACAACCTAGGAATAGATCACTAATGTTTGTTTTTATGTGGGCATGAGTTTGTAGACAGTGGACTCCCCTTTGATTGCCAAATCTAAAGTGTAAGCAATCCATGCCCAAGGTGTATTTAGCCCCTTTTATATATTATTCCTCCTCCTCCCTTCAGAAATCCTTCTATCCTCTCATCCCCCAATCCTGATCCATTATCCTTCCCTATTTAACTCTCTTTACCTTTAGTTCTTAACCCATTAGGTACAAAGACCAACCTCCTGCCCCAATACACCATCACCCAGCTTCCAAAGCAAAAGAATACACTCTCAGCCCCACATCTCGTGGCTAGGCAAGAAACTACAACCAACACTCCTACTGACTCAAGCTTTGTGGCCCTTCTTCTCACCCTCCCAAATGTGGACTGTTGCATGCTACCATTTCATCTCCAGAGGACCCCTTCCACTTCACTTGAACACTTCTCATTATATGCTGGCATCTACGGTGTTTGGAGTTCCTACATTTTCGACCCTTGTATCTGTTCATGGAGTACTATATGTAAATGTGGTATATATTCTAAATACCTCAAAGAGCACTTATTTTTCTCATTCTTTGTAATGTGTGCCAGTCTCTGTGGTGTGAGATTGTAACTCATGGTTGTTTTGATTTGCATCTTCCTGATGATTTGTGTTTTGGAACATTTTTTTAATGTGTCTTTTGGCCATTTGTTTTTGTGTGTTAATTTTGTAGCCTGCCACTTTGCTATATGACTCTATTTCTATAAGCTTTTTGGTAGAGTCTTTAGCGTTTTCTAAATATAATATATTATCATGTCATCTGCAAACAGTGAGAGCATGACTTCTTCTTTTTCTATCTTGATGCCCTTGATATCTTTTTCTTGCCTAATCACAATGGCAAGAACTTCCAGCACTATACTGAATAGGACTGGTGAGAGAGGGTAGCCTTGTCTTGTACCAGATTTTAGAGGAAATGCTTTTAGTTATCTTCATTGAGAATAATATTTGCCATTGTCTTGTGGTATATGGCCTTGACTATATTGAGAAAAGTTTCTTCCATTTCCATCTATTGAGAGTTTTTATTATCTGATGGTTATGGCAAGGATTTTCAAAACTAGGTTAAATAGTTATGGTAAAACTGAACATTCTTCATTTTTATCTGATCACAAGGGGAAGGATTTCAGAACTTTCCTGTTTATTGTAAATATCTTTTTTTTTTTTTTTTTTTTTTGGTTTTTGGGCCACACCTGGCATTGCTCAGGGGTGACTCCTGGCTATCTGCTCAGAAATAGCTCCTGGCAGGCACAGGGGACCATATGGGACACTGGGATTCGAACCAACCACCTTTGGTCCTGGATCGGCTGCTTGCAAGGCAAACACCGCTGTGCTATCTCTCCGGGCCCAGTTGTAAATATCTTGAAGATTCCTTTTGTTCCTATTTTGTTGACTTTTTTTTTTTTATCATAAATGGATGTTGAATTATATCAATAGATTTTTCAGAATGAATGTAACCAATGCTTTTGGTCTTTCCTTTTGTTTATCTGGCATATTATATTAATTGCTTTGATGCTCTGTTGAAGCTTAGGATGAATTATACTTGATCATAATATATGGTTCTTTTTAATATCCTTTTTAATATAAATTGTGTTTGATTTGCTAAGATTTTGTTGAGGATTTTTACTTCAGTGTTCATCAGGGATACCCATCTCTAGAGTTCTTTTTTAGCAAGATCTCTGTCTGCTTTCAGTATTAGGGTAATGTTTCTTCTTAGAAGCTGTTGGCAAGGACTCTGTTTATTTTATGTTTTGTAAAAGTGAGACAAATATTGAGTATTTCTCTTTGAAGAGTTGGTAGAACTCTTCCAATTAACTAGTAAGCCCATCTGGACCTGGACTTTTATTCTTGGGGAGAGTTTTAATTGCCTTAACTTTGAGATTGGTCTCTTCAGGTTTTCTACTTCCTCCTTACTCAGTCTTGTAAGCTTATATGTTTCTCAAAATTCATGCATTTCATCTAGGGTCTCCAGCCTGGTGATACAGAGTAGTTCATAGTAATCCTCTTACAATCTTTTGAATTTTGAGGTGTCTGTTGTGATTTTGCCTCTTTTATTCATGATCTGTTTGGGTTTTCTTTCTTTTTCCCCTTATTAGTGTAACTGAGGGTTTATTTATCTTATTTATTCTTTCAAAGAAAGAGCTCCTTGTTTAAATTAGGTCTTTTCTTGTTTTTATCATTGATTTTCAGACTATTTTTATGATGGCTACAGATCATAGCTTTATGATTGCTATTCTTTGGAATTTTTGAGGATTATGCCTTTATTTTATCTTTGTAAATGTCTCATTTTTAATAAAAAATAATTTTTGAATTGTTGTTATTGATAAAAATGAGCAATATATGTCAATAACACGTTTGTTACCACAATACTTTTTTATACTATGCATGTGTTTTTTCTGTTTGTTTATAGAGTGGCTAGGAGATATGTGCTAACATTTCATACTATATGCATGGAAATATGACTAATTGATAGGGTCAGTATCTTGCATGTATGAGATTCTGGATTTTCCATCAGAGTTCACATTAAAACAATTCCTAATATGTAGTTGTCTCCATCCAGTCTTGCCAATTTCCTTCATATATTTGGATATTACATCACTAGATGTTATGGTATACAAAATTGTGATTGGATTATCTTCTTAAGTATTGGCCTCTTGATAATAAGAAAATATTTGACTTAACCATAAGCAAATTTTCGTGTTATATTGCCTACTTCTTTTGATATTAGTATGTTTTCTCTTTTACTATCCTCATACTTTAAAATTAGTTCATGTAAGTTATATTCTTATAAGCAATATGCTGCTGTTATGACTTTTAAAAGTAAGCTTGGTCACCTTTTCTTTATAATATAAATACACGCTTTCTGTTTTAGAAGTAAACAAGATAACATTAAGTTTACTAGCTTAGTCATTTTAGTCTAGAGTTTAGGACTGGTAAGCATATAAGATAGGTTGTTATGCAATAGATCTCCAGAACATTTTCATTCTGTGCTCGCTAAACATTTATTTTCCTTACATGGCTATAATTGCTCTTATATTTAAGGTGGTTTTTTTTGTTTGTTTGTTTGTTTTGGGGCTCAGAGGTTACTCCTAGCTATGTGCTCAGAAACGATACCTGACTTGGGGGACCATGTGGGATGCTGGAATTTGAACCACTGTCTGTCCTGGATCGGCTGCATGCAAGACAAATACCCTACCGCTGTGCTATTCCTCTGGCCCCTGTATTTAAGTTTGAATTTATCATATGTTTCTACTTGTGTTACTTTTTTCTCATTCCTTTACTACTATTAACCAAAATACTTTGATTATTACATTTCTCTCCCCATTGGTTAGTTACAAATTATTCTAAAAATATAATTTAGTAAGTATAAAACTATACTTTTATAAGATAAACTCTTAGTCTTGGATTACAAAAATGAATTTACCCAGCAGCACAAGAGAGGGGAGAGGAAGAAGCTCCACCAGAGGTGGAGGGGGTGGTGAGCTCTTAAGTGGTATCAGATATAACAACTTTTTTCTTCAGAACCTTAACACTACTATACCCATGGTTTTTAAACTATAATAAAACATATTAAAAATTATTAATTTTGTAGTATAGGGCTAATAACATACCATAAGCCTCTCATATATGGTGATCTTTGCAACTTTCCTCTCAATTCATAAATCTTGAAATAATTTAATTCTATATGCACCCTTCTTAATTTCTTAGCCCTAAAGTTATTGTCTATTTTAATTTTAAATCATTAGCATAAAGTACCACATCTGCTCAGTCATAGGTGCTCGCTAAGTGCTGAAGGAATGGATAAAAAAATCTTAAAATATATTTGGCAAGGAGTAAAATATAAACTTAGCTGTAGAGTATTTGCCTTGTACACGGCTGACCCAGGATGGACCTGGGTTTGATTTCTAGCATCCCATATGGTCTTACAAGCTTGTCAGAAGCAGTTTCTGACTGCAAAGCCAGAAGTAACCCCTGAGTGCCATGGGTATGTGTGTATGCGTGTGTGTGTGTGTGTGTGTGTGTGTGTGTGTGTGTGTGCAGAAACAAACAAAATATATATTTGACAATGTTTATTTTCTATGATGATTAATCAATTTATGTATTAATTCCAGCATAAGTTATAAGAAGTTATAAGTTGTGGAAATCAGTATAATTTTTTTATTGAGCAAAGAGACAGTTGGAGTAAAACTAGTTTTATTTTGTTTTTATTTGGCTCTACTCAGGGATTATTTCTAATCATGATGGACAAAATGTGGTAGAAATCAGTCATCTGTGTGCAACGCAAATAAGTACTCAACCCACTATATGGAGGGTAGATAAGATTTTTGATTTGCATGTAGCTGACCCTGGTTTGATACTTGGCACCATATCTGGTCCTCTAAGCACCACCAGAAATAATCCCTGAGTACAGAGCCAGGACTAAGCATTGAGCACAGCTGGATGTGGCCAAAAATAAAATAGCAGAGAAAATAGATAAAGGAAAAAAATTAAGTACATAAATACAATTAAACTATCAAAAATAAAGGTCATGTACTGAAGGGGGGCAAATGGAAATAGAAAGGACAACTGACTTGTTTGGGGTGGTGTTTTTAGGATGTTTACTGTGCATGTAGATGTAATGTCTAGGCTTTGTAGTTCTCAGGATAGGTTCTAAAAACATGACCATAGCCTCCCCTTTCTCACTCTATTTCTCTTTTACATTCTTCACACCTTTTATCCTTTAGTTTTTGTGCTCAGAATGACTGCTATCAAGGTCAAACTAAAAGCTTGGGGAGATGTTGGTATCTTGATTAGTCATAAGTTTTCATTTTTAAAATGAAGTTTAATCATTCATTCATTAAGCAAAACTCTTTTCCCTATGATTACACATTAACCTAGCTAGGCTTAGGGCCAGGGACAGGAGATGGTGACCATTGTGACCTTGTCATTTCAAGTTGAAACTATACATAGGAATTTCTGGAGCTGGTGAGTGGCATATTTTTACTTCAGAATTGGAACCTATGGTTTGACTGGAACTTGTGATTCCTTATCTTACTTCAATTAACATCTGAATAAAGGCATAATTAATATAAGAAAAAAAAGGAATTCTGAGTAAAGTGATTAAGTGGCAGCAGTTTTTCTCTGATTTGTTTGTTTATATTTTGGACTACACCTGTAGTACTCAGAACTTACTCCTGGTTCTGTACTCAGGGATTACTCCTGGCAGGTTCAGAGACATATGAGGTGATGAGATCAAACCGTGGTTGTCTATTTGCAAGCAAGCACCCTACTTGCTAGACTGTCTCTTCAGCCCATTTTTTCTGGTCTCTTAAGAGGAATATTGAAACATAAAATGGTATTTACTATTGAAAATTTACTGTAACATTTAGCGTCCAATTTGAAATGTTTAAAAACCAACCTTATCATTTTCTCTGTTTGTGGAGGGTGGAAGAAAGCTCTGTATTTTGTTCCTTTTCTATAGACACTGTGCCACAGAATATTCATTCAAGAGTCAGTGATGATAAGGATATTGATCCCCAGAGAACTATATGACAGACAAAACTCTGAGGGTTTTGAAAAATGGTTTCTTAAATACTACATGGTGGAGATATCTAGTGTCAACAGGAAAGTAGGAGGTGAAGTAGAGGAGGGGGCAGAAAACATGAATATTCTTTGGCTCCTATTCTGACTTGCTACTCCACCCTTCATATTTCTCAGGCAGCATCCTTTTCAAGTGGATGACCATGGAATCTGAGAAGATTTCAGAGAAGCAAGAGGAGATTATTTCTATCTTGGAGGAAAAATTTCCTACTTTGCCTTCGAGAGAAGAAATTATTAATGTCCTGCAGGACACCCAGTTTGGGGCTCAGGGTGAGTGACTTTGTCCTAAGCACTGTTACCCCACTGCTGAGGAGGACTTACTTGTGCTGGGGCATATTACTTGGAGACATAAGGTAAATATGAGTATATTCTTTCTTGCTTCTCTATTGTTTGTGCTTTTGGAAAATTATCAGGAACATATTGTTAGCTCACCTGCAACTAGACAGACATCACTTCAGCCTGTTCTCTGAGGCTGTCATGTTAGGGTATGTGATGAATTCACAGAAGTATCATTCCACAGAATCCCTGTGCTCAGAGGGTTCTATTTTGAGAGTGTGGTAGGAACAATGTTAAGCACAATGGGGTTTCATAAATCTAGTAGTTTCAGAAAGAAATGAGTGAAAAGGGTGATACAGGTAAAATTGTTCTCAAAGTTGAGACTTTTTCAAGAATGTATATTTCTGGATCAGTTGTTTTATTATAACTCTAACAATAATCTTAATCTATAACTTAATCTCCATAAGGTCTGATGGTATGAGGTTTTGTTGATGAACTTCCTGATTCAACCCCAAGTCAGCCAAAGTCAGGTGCTTGGCTTATCTCCAATTTTCCTAACAATGAAACCTTCAAAGCCTTTATTGTTTGCCCATCATCATATACACAGTTGGCAAGTGGTCAGGCTAGGAGTGAAATCTAGACAGTCTATTGTTAAGGTGCAAGATTTTCTCTCTTAGCTTGGAATCTCCAGGTTCAGAGTTCTGAGGAAAAATAGGTGATTTCAGAAAGTACTGCCAGGAGAAGGAATTGCTTTTTCCAACCAATTAACTCTGAGAAGCCAGGCCCTATTTCTACCAGGAAGCTTCTGGGAAGAGTGTGACCTGTCCCTTGCATTTTGCCTGCCAGAGAGTACAGTGAGGGTGCTGGAACTTTACCACTTTAACCTCTGGAGCTGATTGTTTAGTCTTTTGTAAGGTGGTATTGGTTAAAATTAACCAAAGTAGAAATATTGACATCCCAGAAATCTCCATCATCTGATGGGTCATACTGGTAGTTGGTATGCATTTGCCAGTAGAGAGGATAAATAACTACTTCAAATCAGGGGCCTGCAGTTGCCACAGCAGAGGCTTTGGTAGCCTGAGAAACCAACATGAAAAGAGCTGTGGGTGGCTGGTGTCACAGAGGACATGGAGATAGGAAAAAGAGGCAATGTATGAATGTAGACAGGAGTGAACATATCTGCTGCATTTGTTAAAGTGTGAACGTATGCATATGTGTGCTTGCAGGATGGTTTATGCAGTCATGCCATACATTTTTTTTGTGGGGTCCACACCCAGCTATGCTCAAGGTTTATGCTCAAGGTCTATACTTAGGGATTAGTCCTTGCAGGCTCCAGGGAATTAGATGGGATTGAACGTGGGCTGGACATATGCAAGGCAAATATACCATATCTTCTGTACTATCACTTCCTCCCCCATTTTTTCTTATCATGTATTCTTAAAACAAGATCAAACTCGTAGAGGAGGAAGGGTTTTGAAGTTCAAAGCATACCTATAGTTCTCCAAGAATCTTACTGGCTTTGTGCTCATGAGTGACTGCTGGTGGTACTCTAGGGATGATATGTGGTGCTAGGAATTAAAAATGCATGCATCTTCATTCCTGTACTGCCTCTGAGGTCCCACATCAAACTTTTAATGTTAGAATATATCCCATAAATGCTTTTATGTTGCAATGTGATAGTCTTTAAGTATTTGAACCCAAAAAACATTCATTAGCCATCTATTTCCCCTGTGGCTGCGATCGACATAATTCTGTCTTTTATGTCTAAGCACCTACTGGTAAGGACATAAGTACTTTACTGGACTCAGAAATACAGATCTCAAGAAGTTAGGCCCAACCAAGTGTGACAACCCACCATGGAAATTAAATGTCAAGCCAATTCATTTCCTGTTTTTTGGTAATAAATTTTAGTAAAAAGTAAATTTAGCTAGTGGCTAAAACTATGTGATTTTTTTTTAAATAATTTCACCATTCTGGATTATTCCTTTTAGCGCCTTTGTATGTCCATGGTTTTTTATTGATAGCATTTATTACAAAGATAATTATGATAGTTTTGAGATTCACAATGATAAGAATTTCAAGAAAATACTATCAAATTTACTGAGAAGCATTTCCAAGGCAATTTTGGGTTTATTTAAGGATTACATGACCAGTTTTTATATTATTCTCGTTTAGCTTTATCCCCACATTCAGTCCCCTCTCCAACCCCATTCATCTCTGTCCTTGTCTATCCTGGGCCTTCAGAAGCTAAATCTAAATACTTAATCATCTAGGCTATCTGAAGATTGCTAGTTTCTGCCTGAATTTGGTCCAGGAAGAGTTAGCTACATGTTCGAGGAGGGGGAATGGGGTGTGGTAGGCATGAAGGTCAAGGAAAGAAGAAAGAATTATGTTTTCCCTGTCCTCTTCCTGATTTGATGAAAACTTTCTTACAGTCCTTTCTCTGTAGTTCCAGAAGTCTGCTTCCTTCCCTTACCCCTTTTCTAATATCTGGATATCATTTAATCTTTTATGAATTTTCCCATTTCATCTACATCTTGGTAAATTTTTGGCTACTATAGACTCTTACCTTTGCTTCACATGAAGTGAGTTATCTTTCTGGCTAGGATCCAAAGTGATAAAGAGTTACAATTGTGACTTTTATTTTAAAACATGTGAGCATTAGGGGCCGGTGAGGTGGCATTACAGGTAAGGTGTCTGCCTTGCAAGCGCTAGCCAAGGAAGGACCGCGGTTCAATCCCCCGGCATCCCATATGGTCCCCCCAAGCCAGGAGCAATTTCTGAGCGCTTAGCCAGGAGTAACCCCTGAGCATCAAACGGGTGTGCCCCCCCCAAAATACCCCAAAAAATCCCCCCAAAAAACATGTGAGCATTATTTTGAATAAAAGTGTTATTAGTTGGGAAAATCTGAAATGCACAGGTAAATTTTTTACAGTGTTCTAGGTAGCCCAGAATCACTCTTGATAACATTATAGTTTTGTGCCTTGGTCTGGCGGGGTACAGTAGTGTGGGTGGGTGGGGGAAAGGTGCATGGAGTTATAGAGATTATATCCAGAACCTTTCACATGTTAGGAATTTGCTATATCACTTGAGCTAGCTGTGCAGCGCCATTCAAGAATTGTTTTGTTTTTGTTTTTGGACCATGCCCGGTGATGCTTAAGGGTTACTCCTGGCTCTGAGCTCAGAAATTGCTCCTGGCTTGGGGGATCATATGGGATGTGCAGGGGATTGAACTGCGATCCGTCCTAGGTCAGCTGCATGCAAGGCAAATGCCCTATCGCTGTGCCACTGCTCTGGACCCATTGTTCAAGTATTTTTTAAGTAATCCCTTGATATTATCACAAGAAAGAAAGTTTCCCAACCATGGAATTTTTTTTTCTCTCTCCTCTACAGGCTTAAGTATTGAACAGGCAATGCTGAAGGATATCAAAGAACTGTCAGATGGAGAAATTAAAGTGGCCATTAGTACTGTCAACATGACCCTTGAGGTAAGAATAGAGTTGCTTCTTCAGTGATGATAGTCACGTTCAGTGAACTATCTGGAGCATAGTTGTACTGTATATTATTTCTGTGCATTATTCTTTCTGATATGTTTCACTAGGAATAAAAAATTTAGCCTGGGTGAAAGCATTCTGTTGAATCCATGGAAAATAACAAGTTGGATTCCCAAGATGAATATTTCATCAAAGTGTACCTCTTTAATATGTGTCTAATGCATGTGATTAGAATTGCTTCCTTTTTTTTCTCCCTTGTGAATCACCTTACATTGTCCATAAAACATTTCTAAGAAAACAGGTTATGTATTGCCTTTTGAAAATCATTTGGACACATGCCATTTTGGTAATCAATGCTAAAAGTTTGAGTATGAATACTATACCCTTTCCAATCTATTATGAGTGACTGAGCAAATACTGCTTTTATTTTTCCTTGTGTTTCTTTGATCAATTGCTTTTTGCCTACTTTCAGTGTATCTTTTTGATGACTTGTATGTTAATCTTAATTAAGTTAACTATGGGAATCATATTTTATGGAGACACGGTGTGCCACAGAGGTCTTTTTCTTATGTGCCTTGATCAAGTTATTCACCTTGGGTGAATAATTCTTTTTTTTTTATTTTTATTTAAGCCATTGTGATTTACAAAGATATTCATAGTTGGGTTTAGCTATACCATGTTTCAGGATCAGTCCCATCACCAGTGTCAACCTCTCTTTACCAATATTCCCAGAGCCCATACCATGCCACCACCCTCCACCCCAGTCTGACACCATAACAGGTACTTTTTATGTTTGGTTGTTAAAGTTTGGTTTTCATGATTGTATTGTTGTTGACTCTGGCTTGAATATTCAGTTCTGTCTTTTCTTAAATTAGTAGTACCAATCTACCTGAGACCACTTTGCCCCATCTCCTGTCAGTTTATATGTGTCTTTCTATTCCCCTACTCCATTTCTTTCTTTATCCTCACTATTTTCTGGGGCCTAAGGTATAATTGACAACCCCCATTTAAGCCACTGCATTTTTTTTGTTTTTGTTTTTGGGTCACACCTGGCAGTGTTCAGGGGTTACTCCTAGTTCTACACTCAGAAATCATTCCTGGCCAGCTAGGGGAACCATATGAGATGCCGGTATTCAAACCACCGTCCTTCTGCATGCAAGGCAAACACCTTACATCCATGCTAACCCTCCAGCTGCCACTGCATTTTTTTGGTGCAGTTATTTTATCTTTTTTGTGCAGTTATTTTAATACCACATGAAAGTAATATTATCTTGTATTTATCCTTCTTCTAGCTTACTGTATGTAAATAATATCTTCCAGTTCCATCCATGTTGCAGCAAATTGCATGATAGCCTCATTCCTTACAGCTATGTAGTATTTCATTCTATATATGTACCACATCTTCATGATCCACTTGTCCTTTGTTGGACATCAAAGTTGATTCCAATTCTTAGCTACTGTACCGAGTGCTGCAATGCATAGAAGTGTGCATATCAGTTTTGTTGTTGTTGTTGTTGTTGTTGTTCTGGGGATAGATACCCCAAAGCAGGATTCCTGGATTATATGGCAGTTCTATTCTGAGTTTACTGAGAAACTTCCATACTGTTTTCCATAGGTGTTCGTCCAGGTGACATTCCCACCAGCAGTGGATGAGAGTACCTCACCATATCCCTGCCAACACAAATTGTTCCCAATAAATTTTATATGTATCAACCTAACTGGTATAAGATGATACCTCATTGTTGTCTTGATTTGAATTTCCCTAATGATTAGTGATAATGAGCATTTTTTAAATATGGACATATAATTCTTTTTTTTGGGTTTTTTTTTATGGGGTGAGGGGGTCACAGCTGGCAGTGCTCAGGAGTTACTGCTGGTTTTATGCTCAGAAATCGCTCCTGGCAGGCTCGGGGGACCATATGGGGTGCTGAGATTCGAACCACCATCCTTCTGCATGCAAGGCAAACACCTTACCTCCATGCTATCTCTCCGGCCTTGAGACACATAATTCTTAAGTCAAATTCATGGAATTACATACAACTTTTTAGCATTTACTTATTAGTTTTTATAATTTTATATTGCTCTTCAAAAGAATCTCATGGTGAAAGTCTCTCTCTCTCTCTCTTTCTCTCTCTCTCTCTCTCTCTCTCTCTCTCTCTCTCTCTCTCTCTTATGGTTTTTGGATCACACTCAGCAGTGCTCAGGGGTTACTCCTGGCTCTACGGTCAGAAATCGCCCCCAGCAGGCACGGGGGACCATATGAGATGCTGGGATTCGAACCACATTCCTTCTGCATGAAAGGCAAATGCCTTACCTCCATGCTATCTCTCCAGCCCCTGTGAAATTCTCTTAATATAGCAGTCATATATATGTACATTCACATCTCAGGGAACTCAAGAGCAAACCCTATCATTTTTCTCACTGTCAATTTGTCAAATTTATTTCTATCTGATTGGCATTATGTAGTTTGGCACAACCATCCCTGTGGATGAGTTCCAGAGGCAGGCTGCTATTACAAAAGATATCACATTTGGTGGCTATGTACTGCTTCATTCCATGGACTTTTGAACTGACAAATGCCCTATATAATTAGCTATTGATGTGACTCAATACAAGAAATAAATGCAATTTGGGATGTAGAAACTAGATAATCACCTTCAATTAGAAATTTGCTTTGTGCCTAGAAATTCAGGGGAAGTGTGGATCTTGCAAGGGTCAGTAGCTCTGAGAATCATTTCTCCTAGTTCAAGCCTTAGGGTTTTCTTTTCTTTCCTCCCCCAGCCCTTGTCTCCCTTTATTTAATGGCATCTTATTAGGTTTTAAATGCCTTGTTTGGAATTCCTTCCTAAATTAACACCAAGCATATTGTAATTGCTTAGGGAAGTGTCTGTAGTTAGCAAATTATTTGGGGCTCCTATTATTAAAGACTTACCATAGCCTTAATGTACCTTCATTTGTATTATAGGGACATACAAATTGCTTTGTCAGAAATGTTAAACTGTAAATGTTTATCTAGCTGAACAAGTGATAAAATGATCATCTCAATCTTGACAGTAATTTACATAGAGGTCCAGTAATTAATCAGGTGGCTAAGTACTTCTCTGAAAAGGCTACATGATCTCTGGGAAGAAAGAAAAGGGCATTTGTATGTGTAAAAAAGAGAATACACACTTATTAATCTCTGAACAGTTAGATTAAAGCTTTTCAATTGTGCATACCTGGGTTATTATAGGTGACAAAATAGAGAAGAGCTCCTTACCAATATTTATTAACATATTTTTTGAAAGAGAAAATGCACATTGTTTATTCGGTTGGAAAAATTCCCTCAAGTTTAAGATAGAGTTCAGTTTCTCAGTAGATTACTCTATGTTATGGTGGTGTTTTTTTAAATCACTGCTCACATTGGACTTGATTTGATTTCAAGTTTCCTTTTGCATACCCAAAATATTTTCTTTTTAAATTAATATTAGGAACCCAACCAATCTCACCTTGTGGGTTTTGGAGCAACAATTAAAAATCAAAAAGATTTTTCTTTTATCTTGTTCTATTATTAAAAAATATTGTCCTATATACTTAAAATTCCTTCATATTTTTATGATCACCCTATGTATACTTCAAACCTCATCTCAGAATAATTTTGGCTTTGTGTATATGCTGTGTTTCATATATACCTTGTTTTATATAGCTGATCATGGAAGATATATTTTTAAACTCTTTGGGAATAGGATGGTATCTTTGACTTCCTGCTGCCATTAATTTATTAGCACAGTTCTAGACAGTTCTAGAAGACATAGTTCTAGAAAAGGCTTGTTCAAATGCTGGTTACATAGTTGTGTCATGAACCTTATATATACTTTTTATTTCTTCTTTGATTTAAATAAATCAATTAGGAAAGCAAGTCCATTTAACTATGCAAACAATGCAATCTACTTTGTTTTCTTCTAATCAGTCTTATCCAGAGAACTATAGCTGGGTGCTGAGATCATCGAGAAAACAGGGCCCACATATTTATAGTTAGAGCTGCTTATCCAGCAGTCCATAAATGGAATGGCTAGCTTTACAAAGTATTCATCACTGGAAAGACTGATGAAGAGCTGAGGCAGAGTCTAAAGAAAATTGGGAAAGAGAATTCCTCATCTTTTCAGTGATCTTTTTTTTTTTAAGATTTTTTTAAATTTAAACAACGTTATTACATACATAATTGTGCTTGGGTTTCAGTCATGTAAAGAACACCACCCATCACCAGTGCAACATTCCCATCACCAATGTCCTAAATCTCTTTCCTCCCTACCCAACCCCTGCCTGTACTCTAGACAGGCTTTCTATATCCCTCGTACATTCTCTTTATTAGGATAGTTCAAAACATAGTTATTTCTCTAACTAAACTCATCCCTGTTTGTGGTGAGCTTCATGAGGTGAGCTGGAACTTCCAGCTCTTTTCTCCTTTGTGTCTGAAAATTATTATTGCAAGAATGTCTTTCATTTTTCTTAAAAACCATAGATGAGTGAGACCATTCTGCATCTTTCTCTCTCTGACTTATTTCACTCAGCATAATAGATTCCGTGTACATCCATGTATAGGAAAATTTCATGACTTCATCTCTCCTGACGGCTGCATAATATTCCTGATCTTTTTTTGTTTTGTTTTGTTTTGTTTTGGGTCACATCCAGCAGCGCTCAGGGGTTCCTCCTGGCTCTACGCTCAGAAATTGCTCCTGGCAGGCTTGGGGGACCATATGGGATGCTGGAATTCAAACTGCCGTCATTCTGCATGCAAGGCAAATGCCTTACCTTCATGCTATCTCTCTGGCCCCTTTTCAGTGGTCTTTTGTTATTACATAATTCCTCAGTTGTGTCATGGTTTTTAATTTACCTGATGATCTGATTAATTTCTCCAAGTAGGAACATTGAGGGAAAAAAGAATTGTTCCTCTTATAATATGCACAGCATGCTCTTCAGAGAAAAGAAAACACTGGTTTTAGGGGAATGAAAACCATTGCCTTTAACAGATGATTGTGAAGTTAGTTCCTACTTATAAGCAGAACCCATTTTCTCTCATATTGATTGTAATATACCTCATAAATAATACATGGAATCTATGTTCATGATTTACTGAAAGATCTACTTATAAATATAAATAATGGACTTGCAGTGTTTTGCTCAGAACATGAAGTCATGAAAAATGTGATTTTGAGAAATTGTGCATTAAAAAGTGACCTTAGGGCCGGAACAGTGGCGCTGCCTTGCTGGCGCTAGCCTAGGACGAACCATGGTTTGATCCCCCAGCATCCCATATGGTCCTCCAAATCAAGAGCAATTTCTGAGCGCATAGCCAGAAGTAACCCCTGAGTGTTCACCGGGTATGGTCTAAAACAAAACAAAACAAAAAAGTGACCTTATTCTTGAGGATCACACTCCTTTGAAATGTAAATACTGAACTCCGTGGAAATGGAGAAAATGGGATTGCCTCCTAATGCCTCCTAATGCAGAAATGAGGTTCCAACCTGAAAGGTAGACCCCTTCAGGGAGGCAGAAACTTCTAGAGAAACTAAATATCCCATTAAGAATATGGAAAGGCCTTCAAGAACCCAAGCCTTTTTCTGGTGGCAATGTTCAGATTTTTCCATAGGCCAGGGAGGTTTGGAAGAAATCCTACTGGTAACCAAATTAACCTTGGTTAACATACTCAAAGAACTCTTTCCACTTTGGAGATTGGCAATGTCTCAACTTGTGGTGTGTACTTTTGGGGTTTTCTCTCTGGAGAAGTCTGTTTTCTCTTAGTTTTATATCTTTCTTTTTTCTTTCTCCTTACATTTCTCTAAGGAAACAAATTTAAGAGGTCTTATCAATAGAATGGCCAGGGGATAGTCCTTCTCACAAAAAATCTTAGAAGTGAGAATCATAAAAGAACAAAAACAATCAGTGCTGGCAGGATGTGGGGAAAAGGGAACTCTTATTCACTGCTGATGGAAATACCATCTAGTTCAGCCTTTCTGGAAAACAATATGAATATTCCTCAAAAACTGGAACTTGAATGATCCATATGGATCCCATATGATCCAGCAATACGACTCCTAGGGATATACCCTAGGAACACAAAAGCACAGTACAAAAAATGCCCTCTGCATGCCTATATTCGTGGTAGCACTATTTACATAGCCAGAATCTGGAAACAACCCAGGTGCCTGACAGTAGTTGAGTGGCTAAAGAAGCTGTGGTACATATACACAAATGAAATATTATGCAGCCATCAGGAAAAATGAAGTCATGGAATTTTCCTATACATGGATGTACATGGAAATTATTATGCTGAGTGAAATCAATCAGAAGAAGAAAGATACAGAATAGTCTTACTCATCTGAGGGATTTAAGAAAAATAAAAGACATTATTGTAATAATACACAGAGACAATAGAGATGAGAGTTGGAAGGACCAGCCTATGATATGAAGCTTACCCCAAAGAGTGGTGAGTGCAGTTAGAGAAATAACTACACTAACAACTATCATGACAATGGTAGTGAGTGAGAGAAATAGAATGCCTGTCTCGAATACTGCAGGGGGTGTGGGAAGAGGAAGATGGGGCCATTGGTGGTGGGAAGGTTGCACTGGTGTACTTTTATGACTGAAACCCAACTACAAACATTTTTGTAATCGTGGTGCTTAAATAAAGATATTATAAAAAGAATACAAATAAAAAGTGAGAATCATGGAAAAGATACAAAAGTCCTATTTCATTTCTCATGACTTTTGACTCTCTCTGAGCCTACATATATGGCACATCACTTTCAGGATGTACTTACTACTTAGTGAATCATTTGCAGTGATGACCATGGCACCTCATTCTTTGTGCTCTGTTTCCTGCTTACCAATTTATATTGGTAGAAAAACACAGTGGTTTTGATTCTGTTCCCATCCAGCATTTTAGCTGAGTCAGAAATCAAGGTTGCTAAAGACAAAAAAAAAAAAAAAAAAACACTTCTTAACAACTTCAACTTGGGTCAGAGAGGTAGTCTAGCAGATCAAGGGCTTGTGTTGCACACAACTGACCCATTTATTCTCCAGAACCTCTAGTCTCCTCAAAATCTCTAGAGTTTTGTAAAACCTCTAGTTTTACAAAAAAACTAAAAAACCTTAAACTTACAAAAATAATAAAAACTGGGGGCCAGTGAGATAGAACAGCACACATTTGCCTTGCATGAGGCTGGCCCAGGACTGACCAGGGTTTGATTTCCAGTATTCCATAGGGTCCTCCCAACCTGCCAGGAGTGATTTCTTAGCACAGAACCAAGAGTAACCACTGAGCACTGTTGGGTGTGGCCCCCAAATAACAAAAACTTTAAAGAGAGAAAAGAAAAAATAGGAACCTTCCTTCCTTCCTTCCTTCCTTCCTTCCTTCCTTCCTTCCTTCCTTCCTTCCTTCCTTCCTTCCTTCCTTCCTTCCTTCCTTCCTTCCTTCCTTCCTTCCTTCCTCCCTTCCTCCCCCTCCCTTCCTCCCTCCCTCCCCCTCCCTCCCGCCCTCCCGCCCTCCCTCCCTCCCTCCCGCCCTCCCTTCCTCCCTCCCACCCCCTCCCTCCCGCCCTCCCGCCCTCCCTCTCCCTCCCTCCCTCCCCCCCTCCCGCCCTCCCTTCCTCCCTCCCCCCCTCCCGCCCTCCCTTCCTCCCTCCCCCCCTCCCGCCCGCCCTCTCCCTCCCTCCCTCCCCCCTCCCTCCCTCCCTCCCTCCCTCCCCCCTCCCCCCTCCCTCCCTCCCTCCCCCCTCCCGCCCTCCCTTCCTCCCTCCCCCTCCCGCCCTCCCTTCCTCCCTCCCCCTCCCGCTCTCCCTCCCCCCTCCCGCCCTCCCTCCCTCCCCCCTCCCACCTTCCCTCCTCCCTCCCTCCCTTCCTCCCTCCCTCCCCCCTCCCACCCTCCCTTCCTCCCTCCCTCCCCCTCCCTCCTCCTTCCCTCCCTCCCACTCCCTCCCACCCTCCCCCTCCCTTCCTCTCTCCCTCCCCCTCCCTCCCCCTTCCTCCCGCCCTCCCTTCCTCCCTCCCTCCCCCTCCATCCCCCTCCCTCCCACCCTCCCTTCCTCCCTCCCTCCCCTTCCCTCCCCCTCCCTTCCTCCTTCATTCCCTCCCTCCTCCCTCCCTACCTCCTACCTCCCTCCCTCCCCCTCCCTCCCACTCTCCCCCTCCCTCACTTCCTTCCTTCCTCCCTTCCTTTCTCCCTCCCTCCCCCTCCCTCTCCCCTCCCTCCCTTCCTCCCTCCCTCCTTCCTTCCCTCCCTCCCTCCGTCCTTCCTCCCTCCTTCCTTCCCTCCCTCCCTCCCTCCTTTCCTTCCTTCCTTCCTTCCTTCCTTCCTTCCTTCCTTCCTTCCTTCCTTCCTTCCTTCCTTCCTTCCTTCCTTCCTTCCTTCCTTCCTTCCGTCTTTCCTGTAAAAATAAAGAAGGAATGTGTTGCCTCACAGTCATGGAAGTTCAGGATCTGATACTGGTAAGGTACCTTCTGAGGGCAGTGATAATTCTGTTGTACGATAGCAATGTTAACATTCTCTGACTTGAGGACATAACTGTTTCTTTTTTCATACTCTCTTCTTGGGATGTGCCTGTGTCCCAAGTCCCTCTCTCACTTTTTATTAGCTGCTGGTCATATTGAATTAGTCCATCCTGATGATTTCATTTTTAATTTTTACATCTGCAATGGCCATCTTTCCAAATAAGGTCATGTTCTAAAGCATTGGAGGCTAATTCTTCAATATATAAATTTTGGGAGAACAGAATTTAACTCATTATTTATATTACTCATATAAGTAATCATTTTTCAGACAACTTGATAGGATAAAAAATAAACCTTATAATATATTGTCTTAGTAAACCCATTGCTTATTAAGCACATTTCATCTGTTTTTCTTTTTATTTTAAATCTTTTTTTTTTTTAAATAAAACAGTATTTTATTTTTTGGTCACATCTGGTAGTGCTCAGGGCTTACTCTTGTTTTGTGCTCTGGATCAATCCTGGTGGGCTCAAGAGACCATAAGTGTTGTTTGGGATTAAACTGCAATTGGCTACATGCCAGACAAACTGTATTTCTCTTGTGCTATCTCTTTGGCCAACAGTGGGCATTTCAGCTCTTGAAATGTTGCCTTTGCTCTTAGGAGCTGGAGTCTGATAGGAATGTTGAGTATATTTTATGTTGTGCTCTCAGTTTATTGTTCCTCCTAAACATACAATGACTTTGCTGTTTGGAGCCTGGTATAGAATACATGGCTTGTATTTTAGTATTTTAGTAACTGAGCATGCTGATTCATTCTCCTTGGCACAGAGTTTACTAATCTAGCTGCATCTTGGAACACTGTGGAGGGAAAGGTACCAACAAAAGTACCAGTCCATAGATTGAAAGTCCAGGCTAGATTGAATTCCCAAGATTCAGTGGCTCTCTTTCTAACAAAAGGGGTTGTTTACTCAGGCTAGAGGGCAGCAGAAGCATCATTAAACTATAGTAATTAGCTCTGACTGCTCACACTATACATAGCTTCAGCCTGAGCAAAGTGAGCTGAAGCAACAGTACAGCCAGTAAGGCACTTGCCTTACACTTGGGGGAACTGAGTTTAAATTATCAGAAACACATATGGTCCCTAAACCCTTCCAGGAGTGATCCCTGAGTGCAAAACCAGGAGTGATTCCTGAGTGCAGAACTAGAAGTAATCCCTCGCACCTCTGGGTATGGGCCCAAATCTAATCTTTCCCTACCCCTAAAAAAAAAACCACTACCACCACCACCACTACCACCACCACCACCACCACCACCACCACCAAAACAAATACCTGAAATACTGTTTATTTATTTTAGGCACCAAATATGGTTTCTCTATTTAAGTTTGACATTGTTTGGAGTGTAGGATTAAAGTACTCTAGAGAATCTACCTCCCTTATTTTGTCAGGAAATAAGTAATAATATTTGGGTGGAGTTTGTAATTTATTTATTAGCACCATCCTCAAAATGCCAAACCATTACACTGAAGGAGAATTTTTTTTCAAATTCATGAGGTCATCCAATGGAAATATGTGCACTTCTCTTTTTAGTTCTAAATCATCTCCTCCTTCATCCAGGTCTTCTTTGCTAAGAAAGATTGGTATAGTCTGATGAATAAATGCTCAGTGTAGAGCATGCACTTGAGTGAGGACTCGCATATATTATCTTATTTAATTCTCCTAGCAGCTCCTGACCCTAGACATGTTATTATTATTCCTGTATTGGTTAAGATTGCTATGGCAACTAAAACAAAAAAAACAAATTTTAGAAATGCAACCTGGAAATTTCTTTATTGTTCATGCAGTAGTTCAGTTTGCTGTATTTGGCTGGGTAGTCAGGGCTAACTCAAAAATTATTTTAATATTACAGCTCCCTAAATTGCTTATGGATCTCTCCATGCTAGCTGTCTAGAAGATGAAGCACAGGCACGCACACACACACACACTCAAATCCAAACTCAAACTGTTGGAGGGCCCAACAATTAGGAGGCTTGTAAGGATACGATCTGGAGATGGCATTGTCATCATCACCTATACTCACGTCTTACTGGTTCAATCACATGTTTACAGGTCTTCTTTGCTAAGAAGAACTTAGCAAACTGTAGCAAGGCTGAGCAATATTTAGTTTTAGGCCCAAGAAAATCAATGGGGAGAATCACTAAGAATCACTAGGCTGCCTCTGCCATTATCACCTATTTAGGGTTGAAGAAATTATAATCCAGAGAGGGTTGGAATTACTTGTGTAGTATAGAACCAGAGTCAAAATATGGGTCTGATCACTTCAGCACTGTGTTCAGTTTCAGATTTGTGGGACTAGCAGACAAATTTCAGTAAGACTAACTGTAGCATTGAGCCCATTCATGAGTTTATTAGTTGTTATCAGATGTTAGTCATTGATCTATATTCTGGGCATAAGGTTGCCTGTACCATCCTTAAGAAATCCTTGATTGGAACTTTTGTTTCCCCAACTCTTAGACTGAGGAGAGTTTATCATCTTCTGCTTATTTATTTATTTGTTTGTTTTGGTTTTTGGGCCACACCCAGTGATGCTCAGGGTCTACTCCTGGCTATGCGCTCAGAAATTGCTCCTGGCTTGAGGAACCCTATGGGATGCCAGGGATTGAATCTTGGTTCATCCTAGGCTAACGCAGGCAAGGCCTTACCACTTGTGCCACTGCTCCGGCCCTGATCTTCTGCTCTATTTTTATTTCTTTAAAAATTTATTTAAATTTCTGATCTGTAAACAACAAACACTCAAAGTTCAATAGTGAAAATAATCGTTGACTTCTAGTTTAGACAAGCTTTGATAGAATAAGTCAAGAAGATGGAAGTAACAGGTAAAAAAAAAAAAGATTATAGGTGATAGAATGAATAAAACATACCTTTAAAAAGGAAAGAAATTTGCCACCAGAACTGTAGTACAGAGAATAGGGTGTTAGTCTTGTTTGCTGATTTGAACCCTGGCATTCGATCTTGTGCCAGCCAGGAGTAATCCCTGAGTGTAGAGCCAGAAAGTAACCCCAGAGGGTATGGCCCTCCCTAAAAATAAATAAATAAATAAACAAACAAATAAATGAAAAAGGAAACAAGTCTATCTCAGGCCTGTTATCCCAGGCCGTGTATCTGATTTTCCTTATTCTGAAATAATTTGTACAAATCTGTATTGAAAATGGAGAACAGGGCCCGGAGAGATAGCACAGCGGCGTTTGCCTTGCAAGCAGCCGATCCAGGACCAAAGGTGGTTGGTTCAAATCCCGGTGTCCCATATGGTCCCCCGTGCCTGCCAGGAGCTATTTCTGAGCAGACAGTCAGGAGTAACCCCTGAGCACCGCTGGGTGTGGCCCAAAACAACAACAACAAAAAAGAATATTTAATATCCTTACAGTGTGGCTTTCTACAGATGTCAAAATAATTCTAAGACTCCAAATAAAGTCTATAAAACTGTCCTATATCTAAAGGTTCTATTAAGGAATTCCTGTTTTGAATCCACAGTATTGAAGGCAGATCAATGTTTTCATTGCCTACTTTTCTTAGTACTATCTAATGACCAGTTTCAAATGAAAAACTGAGTTACAACACCATCTAATCATACTTCATAATGGCCTTTACTTTTCCTCAATGGCACAAAAGTTAAATGCAGTTTTTCTACCTCTATTTTTTGCAGTAGGAATGAAATAAACAGTGATCTACAGTTTAGAAATAAAGTTGCATGTTACTCGTTGTGTTCTCTAAGGGATAGGACAGTGTCTTGAATTCTTCTGAAGCACTTGTCAAAGCACTTGTTTTAACTTGGAGAAGTAAAAAGAGAGAATTTAAGATAAGAAAATAGAGCCAATGAGAACTTGTATCCAGAAAGTTTGAGAAACTGAAGTGATACTAGCCTCAAACATTTTTATCTTGGCATAGAGAGCAAGAAAACTGTGAGAGAAGTTACATGTCATTCAGGAATGACTGAATGTGGTTGGTAATGAATGAACAGGATAGAATCAGTATTCTATTTGATAGAATTTTTGCTGGCTGTATTATTAATGGAGATTGGTTTTATGTGACTTGATACATAAAGCACTGTATCTTTTTATTAAAGTCCTACCCCCAACTTGCTATTAAAAGACTTTTATAGTAATTTCACCTAGTTTTCAGCAGCATGAGTGATTTTGCTTAATTGAAGATGGCTTTTCCAATAGCTGAAGAAGGACCAGAGAGATAGTACAGTGGCTAAGGTGCTTGCCTTGCACAAGGCCGGCCCAAGTTCAATCCAATATAGTCCCCTGAGCCCTCCATGAGTGCTCCCTGTGTGCAGAGACAAGAATTAAGCCCTGAGTGCAGCCACATATGGCTAAAACAGACAAACAAAAATCAAATACCAGAATAACACATTCTCAGCATTTTGAGAACAGTATGTGCTTTAACAATCTGATGATTAAAGATAACACAATTTTAAGTTTAGCCTGCATTACAAAGATTTTATCTTCACTTAAATGGGGCCATTATTTCTGGTACTTAGTTTGCCTTATTTGGAGCTCTGACCTGTAAGTTCACAAGTTCCTTCAATCACCTTTGGATACATAGTCCTATTTTCTGAAGGCATTCTGAGTAAATTCAGGTGCCCTTACATCTTATATAAATATGATTTAGGACCTTCTTAAGGAATAAGCATTTAATTCTGTTGAATTGAAATCCTTTAAGAGTCACAAATTGCTTATTTCCTACTATAGGAAAAAACATCACTGACCACATTTCTGAGAAAAACATTCTTCTATGATATTAGTATAGCTGAGATTTTACTTGTTGACCTTTTATAAGCACTGGTATTAGGAATAGGTTTCCTTGGTTCTAGCTACTAGTTTGTATAAAATGACAAACCAGCTTTTTATTGATTTATTTTTAATATCAGCACTACTGATAAAACTGAGAAATACCATTTCACAAAATACACCTGTGACAATCTTAACTTTCACTTATAATATAGAATTATTTCCTGCATCTTTGTGAGAGAACCTCTCAGGAGTCATTGAGATGAGTGGCTGCATTCTCACTTTGTAAATACATTTTTAAAGTGTATTCTTTTTTTTTTTTTTTTTTTTTTGGTTTTTGGGTCACACCCGGCAGTGCTCAGAAATCACTCCTGGCAGGCATGGGGAACTATATGGGATGCCAGTCGTCCTTCTGCATGCAAGGCAAACAAATGCCTTACTTCCATGCTATCTCTCTGGCCCCCTTTAAAGTGTATTCTAATGTCATTTTGATGGTTTAATTTCTGGAAGGATTTGGTTAATTGCATTTTTTAGAATGTGCTCAAACCAGTTTTAGTTGCCTGGAGTTACTTTTAATATAGCTGCTGTTGCTTACCTTTTCTCTTGCTTATTCTCTCTTCTGCTTTCATTTATTTTGCTGATTTAGGGGCCTGACCTTGGTTTACTTTAGTTTTCCGGTTACAGTGCTGTGAATCACATGCAATATTTTAATGCTTAATTACTTCATGGTCTCAACTAGTCATGGAAAAGTAGACCGTGAAAAAATGGAAAAAAATTTCCCTTTTCTGGTGACAGAAGAAATCTTTACCAAAGAGAAAGAGAGGCGAGTGGCTCAATTCTAGCATCTTATTTTTCATCCATGTAGAATGCTAACGTTGGTTCCCTAAGTAACAAGGACTCATTTTTTTTCTTTTAGCATACGCTGAAAAGAAATAATAAATTTATACCAAATAGCCAGTGGCAAAGTGGAGAAACAAAACTCAGAGATATAACTTAAAATAGTTTCTATCCAGGAGAGATATCTTCCCTATTACTCTGAAATTTACAGTAACTGCCAAGGTAGCTGGTCTGGAACTGCTAGAAATGGGTTATTATAGGTCGGTGGTGTCGCCTAGTGGTGGAAGAAGGAAAACACACAGGATACCAACTGTATCCTGTATTTAGGAATTTCTTGTTTTTGTTTTTGTTTTGTTTTTTTTTTGTTTGTTTGTTTTTGGGCCACACCCGGCAGTGCTCAGGGGTTACTCCTGGCTGTCTACTCAGAAATAGCTCCTGGCAGGCACGGGGGACCAGATGGGACACAGGGATTCGAACCAACCACCTTTGGTCCTGGATCGGCTGCTTGCAAGGCAAACACCGCTGTGCTATCTCTCCGGGCCCGAATTTCTTGTTTTTATTCTCATATTCCTTTGGAAAAAATGGTTTCATGCTCAATTAAATAAATACCAGGGTTCTGAGGTTCTGGGTTTTAGTTCCAACAGCCCACAGTTCCTGCTGCACCACTACAGTGGCATTTCAGCGCCAGACCCAATGCTGTATCCGCAGACTCATACTGCCCAACCCTTATTACCAGCAGTGTTTTGAGTTTCTACTGCCAACCCAAGACCAAGTGTGATCATATAAAAGCAAAATATTAAAATATAAAATAACTGACATTCATTGAGTATTTACTACATAACACTTTTCTGGTTTTCTCATTGAACTTCCACAACTATCCTTTAGATATGTATCAACTTATATCCATTTTATAAACATACTTTAAACAACTCTTCTAGAAAAGGTAATTCCTGACTAAATTTTTATGCCTGTATTCACCCCCAAACATAATACACTAGCATTACTTTGTATAAAATCACTGGGCAGTCAGAATTTTCATTTCTTTGTAAAATGCATGTGGCTATGCCTCAATTGTTTTAGATTATAGAATGCTTTATATTTCTTATAACAAGTCAAAGTTGAATTAGACATTTCATATCTGTCTCCCCTTGTGGTCCAATCATGAAATTCTTCCCAACTTTTACTACAGCTATTAACGTTATTGCAGTTCAGCCCACAGCTCATCAGACTGGCTTATATGTCCTTGAAACAGAAGGACTTAAATGCATGCACTCTTTCCACCTGTTCATTGAATTTCTATTTAGTTATCTGTCATCATTTATACAGGGTCTGCTCTGTGCTTTACAATATGGACTATCTGATACAATGCAGTGGTTTCTGTCTTCCTTAAGTTTATAAGTGATTAGTAATCCAAATTGGATTTAGGTGACTAATATAGAACATCAGATTTTCTGGCTCAGTTGTTCAGAATAGACCCCCTCAAATATAAATTTATGTCAAATTCCCTGGGATGTAATTGTGCCTGATTCAGAGAAGACTCTTTGAATATAATTGTTTTAGAGCTATAACCAATATTTGAGTTCATTTACACAGAATATGAAGGAGATAACAACTGACTTTCATTGTATTCCTAGCAAGTTAAGTGCTTGATATTAGTAATTTCAGAAGATTATGACCCTTTCTTTCTATATGATATAGGCAGATATTAAATCTATGTTATAGCTGGCAAAACAGATTCAAAGAGGGAAATTAAACTATCTCAAAGCACAGTCAGGCATTGTAAGCCATGAATATTTGAATCCAGAATCCTATTCTTTATCATTGTTCTATTTTAGAAGAATAAGTTCATTTTTTACCATCAATGATTAGTCTTAATTTTGGGGAACTGCCTTATTGAATTTGCTGTTTATGGGCACAATTCAGGAGTTCTGGAGAAAGAGATAAGAAAGCTTGTGTTTCAGTTAGTTACTGCTTTATCACAAACCGCACCAAAAATGAGTGGTTTTAAAGGAACAATGACTCAGTATTCTCATGATTCTGCTAATCTTGTCTGAGCTCAGCCATGTGGTAGCAATTGACTGATAGATAACTCGCTGGACTGAATGATCTCAGGTAGCCTGACTCACATAGGTAGAGATTTGGTTGTGAGGATTGCAACAAATAGTTGGGTCACTGGGATTGTCCGTATTTTCTATGTGGTCTCTACTCAGCCTACACTTGAGACCAAATTTCCAGAATGAAGTAAACAAAACTCTTGGGAGCTTGCAAGTACCACAAGATCATACCACAATCTCTTGCTTAATATAATTTACTGTACGAGCCTAGACAGAGAGGGAGGAAAAAGACCCCATCTCCAGATGGGAGAAGTGCAGATAATTTGTGACCAGTTATAATACATTCAAACCTCCAACAGGACTATCTCTCTTTTTATCTTTTTTTTTTATTGTTTACAAGCTCCTGATGACTTTAATTTTCTTGAATTGTATTCAGTTAAAGACTATGTTATCAGATGTTCTCAGACCTTTTACAAGAGTTACATTCCCAATGAGCATTGAGGGGAGGTGGTGATAAAATGAAGTCATTATTTTTTTGACTGATCAAGTGGATAAACTTGACTAAACTTGGAATGAGACTGAAGAGCCAGGCTTCAGTATTCTTCTTATAGATGAATCCTGGAAGAAATCCAGTACAAGGGAAGGTTCCACTGAGTTAGTATTTAAATGCTTAAAAAAAGTTTTCTTTGTACATGTAGGAGCTCACAGGGAAGCACCACAGACATTAGGTTGATTAGTTTAGAAATAACCATTCAGACTGGCAAGTTCATGTTGTATGGTGTAAAATAGTTTGAGAAATACCCTGATGTTTGTACATCATGCAATATAATTATAATATATTAATATATTATATTACACACAGAGACACACACATTCTGGTGTGGTTTCAGTCCAAGCAGAACTAGATGTCTCACTTAATTAAAAATGTCTGAAAAAAGCCTAACAAGGCACATCTTTTTTATTTGGTGAAGGAAGCAAGAGGCTAGAAGAGGCATCAGTGTTATCTGTCAAGCCAACCCGCATGGTGGAAGCTGGGCAAAGAGAGGCAGGTGGAGAATGTGTTGGGAAGACAGAATGAAGACAAGATATGGAGAGAAATTCTATTGAAACTGCAGTTTAAGCACCAGAACATGTTTCTTTTCCCAAGTGATGTTAAGACCATGCTACAAAATTTTCAGAAAACATTAGTGAAATTTGTTTATATTATTTATAAGTTCTCAGCATCTGAGAGTGGACCACAGCACTAAAATCTGGAAATAGTGAGAGAAAACATTTTTATAGGTGTGTGTCCCATATAATTAAAGGTGGGGGTTGGCAGAGACATGGCTCAGTGGCCACACACCTTGCATATGTGAGGCCTTCTACACAATACTTGGCATCAAGATAAAGACATAAACAAATGAATGAAAAAAGGCAGGGGATCATCAGGCTTCATGCATGTGTGGTGGGTTCTGAAAGAATCATTGTGGGATTTATTTGTGTTCCTTTCAGTGGCAGATATGTTGTGTCAAAGAGGCAAGAAAAGTGTCTGCATTTACAGTGTAATTTAAAATGGTGATTGTAATGGGGGGGGGTAATTTTCACCCTGAAAAAAATGTAGAGGTTGGAGTGGGTTCAGGAATATTTATTTATTTATTTATTTATTTATTTATTTATTTATTTATTTATTTTACACTCAGAGGAGTGCTATGTGGGATCAAACCTAGGTCAGCCACATGCAAGGCAAGTACCCCAACCTCTGTATTATTGCTCTGGATAAAAGCAGAAAAAAATTTTGAGGGGTCACACCTGGCAGCACTCAGGGGTTACTCCTGGCTCTCTGCTCAGAAATCGTGTCTGGCAGGCTTGGGGGACCATATGGGATGCCAGGATTTGAACCACTGTCCTTCTGCATGCAAGGCAAACACCCTACTTCCATGCTATCTCTCTGACCTGAAAGCAGAAATATTTTTAAGAGCACATCTGAGTCTAGTGTGAAAAAGAAACAGCAAGCACTTTTTGTAACTTCTGCTCTTGAGGACTGACTAAAAGGGACAGCCAGTATCATATCGGAAAAGTCAGAGACAAACCATTTTTAGGAATAAGGATAAGGGAAAGAGAAATGGATCCCACTCTCTAGAACAGGGGAAGGTAGGAGATTTATAGGAAGCTCCTGAAGTCATCCACACTGAAGAAGAGAGAGCCAGAATGTGTTGATATAGTGGAAGCAAGAGTGAGGTAGAAACTGTTTTATATCCATGGCCTCTTTTACCTCTTCATGCTCTGACCAACAGGGCTCAAACCCTAGAGTTAGCCACATGAAGGAGGCATAGAGGGGACAAATGGGAAAGGAATGAAGAGATCACACACTCCTTCCACAAGCAATTGAAGGGAAGAGTTTGATTCTAAAAATGTTCAAACATACCATGTTTGATTCTAAAACACAATAATTGTGACTAGGCCACATATTATGACTCAAAGTACTGGAAAATCATGTTACAAGATTTAAAATCTTGTTTAAATCCTTAAATCTTGTTAAATTTGTTAAGTACAAACAAAAGAATCATAGTTCTCTATTATTTACTTTTCTCCTTCTTTCTTTCTCTCTAGTTAGCCTGATAACATGGCCCTATAATTGTTTTACATACCTATAAGTAGCCCATAGAGAAAATGAGATACAGGTTTCTCTTAGATTAGTAAATTGGTATTGGGTCTGGAGTGATATAGAGTGTAGGGTGTTTGCTTTGCTTGCAGCTGACCTGGGTTTGATCCCTTGTATTTCATCTGGTCCTGCAGAACCCATCGGGAGTGGTTTCTGAGTGCAGGGACAGAAATAACTCTTGAGCTGGTGTGGTCAAACAAAGAAAAAAAAGAAGGAAGGAAGGAAGGAAGGAAGGAAGGAAGGAAGGAAGGAAGGAAGGAAGGAAGGAAGGAAGGAAGGAAGGAAGGAAGGAAGGAAGGAAGGAAGGAAGGAAGGAAGGAAGGAAGGAAGGAAGGAGGAAGGGAGAGAGAAGGAAAGAAGGAAGGAAAAAGAGAAAAGAAAGAAAGAGAGAAAGAAAGAAAGAAAGAAAGAAAGAAAGAAAGAAAGAAAGAAAGAAAGAAAGAAAGAAAGAAAGAAAGAAAGAAAGAAGAGAAAGAAGAAAGAAAGAAAGAAGAGAAAGAAGAAAAAAATTTTCTTTTTTTCCCCATTCTATATGCCCCTTTCTGCCAAATATTTTTTATATTGCAAATTCTTCTTCAAAACCTCTCCAATTTTAACTGTCTAGTAATATGTTAGATGGATAAAGAAGCAAGGGAGGAAGCAAACACTGTATTTTGATTTATGTTGCTGTTTCTTAAGAACTTTCAACTCCTTGAACCTACATTTTCATAGTGTGAATTCAAAGTGAAGTGGCTTGAAATTGAATCATCCTTGACAAGAAATGTATCGGTATCAGCATGAATTCTGAAAGCTAATAAACCTAGCACCAAATTTTGTGGCATATTTAAGGCACAATATATAAATGGATAAAAAGCTTTCTTTTTCAAAGAAGAACTGTTAGAATCTTTCAGTTATTGTTGGGGGACAGGCAAGTCTAATGTACATTGGAGCTTTTTTCTTTGTATTTAATTCAAGCTCATTTACAAGTTTGAACTTTTTTTATTCATCTGTTGTTTTGATTTTCATTTTTGGTATTTGCAAACTTTCTTCTATTTCATATTCATGTATATGTCAGACACCAAGATGGTACATGAATTTGTTTTTGTTGCTAAAGAAACAAGTAAACATGTTAGCATTTAATCTTCCAGTAATGGAATTGGAAACAAAAATCTCAGCAACTTACAATGCTTTCCAGAGATATTTTTCTGCTGCCTGTTGTGAGAAGTTAGGGTATGTAAAATAAATGATGTATGGAGCTGTAAGAATGAGACTTTTCTAGACTACCTTATGTCTAAGGAACATTAAACATAGGGCTCTCGTTTAGGAAATAAATAACCATTCATTTCAATGGCAGCATAGTCTGGACTTCCGTGCATATTTTTGCAAAGATAAGGAGAGGCCATTAGGGATTTAATATAAAATAAATCGCCAAGGGGTCTTCTTGTAGTCCTAGTCTTTCTGCCACATGGTGTGTTACTAATGTGCATAAATGGGCTTAAATGAATTTGTTATCTGTATTACATTTGCAGTATGTATATATTTATATATTATTTTTTAATTGTGTTTAAAAATAAAACATTAAATACATCATTTTGGAGAGTTGCAAACGTAGAGTACGTAAATCAATCAGCTTCAATTAGCATTAAAAATGTCAGTAGATTAGATTTGCCTGTGGTTATATTTGCCCCACAGAGTTTTATATCTTTGTTTTGTCATCTATGAGGTAGCCAGATGGTTAATTTGTCACCTTATAAGAATAGATTGTTGCAGTTCAAACTCGATTAATGACATTACACTTTTGTACCATTAGAAAGGTCCATATCTGGGTATTTTCTTGATGTCCTAGTTCACCTTCTGAACATCATCTATGCATGGTCGTGATGACTTCAACTAAACAAGGAATGTCACTGCTTTATGCTCATTTTGAATTACTTTTACCATTACCATGTTCCTACTTATGGAAAGTGGCAGGAAATGGCTTGTGTTATATTGAACAATTAGATATTTACTATTGAATCTACAAGGTGATTGTCATAGAGTTTACCTTTATATTTTCCCTTTTGTGGGGCTGAGGAGATAGCATAGTGCTAAGGTACTTCACTTGCACTTGGCTGACCTGAGTTTAATCTCTGACACTGCTTATGATCTCCCTGAGCACTGCCAGGAGTGATCCTGAGAATAGTGTCAGGAATAAGCCTTTACCACTATCAGGTTTGGTCCCCACCCCACCAAAAAAAAAAAGACATTTTTTTTAAGAATAAATGAAAATCAATCATGACATGGAAATTAATGAATTATAATCTGGAAAGATTTCAAGTATAGATTTTATCTTTAAATTAGATCCTGGAATGATTTTAAAATATAATTACACATATCATAGGAATAACTTTGATATTTGCCCCAGAGAAATAGCTCTTCCTAAAGAAGTCATTTTAAGAAATTATTAGTCACCTAGTAGTGCTAATTAATTTGTATTACTTTTCATTAACAATGTGTGAATTGGTTGTGTTGTATCCAAGTGAAGATTTCATATTCTATGCATAGACTGTTATATAAATATAGCTTTATATCTTTTCTGCTAATCAGTTTTATTTGTGCTTACCATTTTCAAAGAGGGAAAAACTTTCTGATTTGCATGCAGCCAATCATTCCTTTTAAAGCAATAATATATAGAAATAACATCATTAAATTATTTATTAGAGAACTATTAGACCTTGGTTAATAGCTTTCACTTGTATTTGTTTCTGAATTCAAATAAAATCACTGTCTTATAATCTAAAATAAAGAGGAAGGCAGCCAGTGAGCATATGTGTGTAACCTTTCCATTTAACTGATAAAGAAAATACTGCTTACTTTGACTTCTCTAAATTTGACCAATTTATCATTTGAGGGTTGTTATTCTTGCTTTTATCATTGCTTTACTGGAGCTGTTTATGGGGCATGGGCTTTAACAGCAGGAGGTGTTTTTTGAAAAATGTTAAGTATAAAATATATCTTGGAATTTATTCTTATGTTATTCAGTGCTTGTTTGCTCCAACAATGCATGCATTCAATCCAACATTTATGAGTTATCTGAAATAGGAAAAGCTCACCCCTGATAACTATCGAGGTGAATAAGCACAGGGATTGATGTTAACTGCAAGAGGTGAATTATATGTCTCAAGAATGAGCAGGTATAGACCGGCTTCTCCAAAGCACTAACTGAAACAGAATCATTTAACCATAGAAAGGTTAGCAATTATATGTCAAAAATATACAGTATACTGAGAAAATATATGGATGTTCAATTAAATATAATACAACTATAGTATGTATATGAGTGAAGCCATTTTGTTCATTGTTTTCAATGTCTGACTTACTTTGTTTACTTAATACTTACATAGGCAGCTCTTGTTTTCATCCAAGTTTTCACAAAAGGCAGGAGTCCATTTTTTTCAAAGTAATTGAATTTTGTTCCATTGAATAGATACATTTTATCTTCTTTATCTGGCCATTTGTCAACAGGCATTTAGTATATTTATTTATCTGACTAATGTGAAGAGTGCTGTATGTACAGACTAAAATCACCTTGGATCAGTTTAGTATTTTCTTTGTTTATTTGTTTTGTTTTGTTTTGGGGTCACAACTGGCTGCTCTCAGGGGTTAGGTACTTCTGGTTCTGTGCTCAGAAATCACTCCTGGCAGGCATGGGGGACCATATGGAATGCCAGTATTCGAACCACTATCTGTCCTTGATTGGCTGCATGCAAGGCAAACATCCTACTGCTGTGCTATCTCTCAGGCCCCAGTTTAGTATTTTCATATTCTTCAGGTAAATACCAAGATGCAGAAATTTTGGGTCATATGATAGCTCATTTCTTAATTTTTGGAGCAATTTCTAAACTCAACAGAAACAACAATTAGATAACCAAAGAGGTGGATGGAATGACAGAGGGATTGATTTGATAATAGTGAAGGGTATTAACAAATTTGGTAGTGGCTGTGGAATGGCCTATACATTGATTGAGGCCTCTACTCTTTAAATGGCCTCTACTCCTTAAATGTATGTAATGTTGTAACCTAACTAAAAACTAATAATTAAAATTATCATAAAAATCAATCCTCATTAGCATTGGCTTGTTATTTCCAAGTGGCATAAACATAACTGTGATGTAAAGAAAGAGACTGGAATGTGATCCCCTGGATCTTTGAACTTTTATGCCTTCCACATAAGTAAATTACCACTTAGGAAACTTTTCAAGAAAATAAGGATTCAGAAAGTTGTTTCATCTCTTTTGTATTTGTTTAACTTTTTAAAAGTTATTTTTAACACAGTATTTAAAACTTTTATTTTTGGGGCATTGGACACACCAGACAGTAGTCAGGGCCTATTCCTCAGGGATCACTCTTGATGAAGATTAGGAGGCCATGTATGGTACAAAGAACCAAGAATGGTACAACTACATGATTCTTTTGTTTGTGCTTTTCATTGGAAAATAATTTTTATTTCTCCTACTCAATGTACTTCTGGTCAAAGCTCTTTTACCCCCCCCCCATTAAAAATTATTAAGAAAATTAAGATTGTAATTATTTTTATTTATGTATATTTTGAAAGTAGAAATACTTTTTTAGGAACATTTGTCCACATAATTAGTGACTGATAGAACAATTATGATTTCACTCAATAATGAAAGACTTTCACAGGAAAGTCTTGAACAGAATATATATTTTCTTAGAATGCAAATTTAGCAATTTAGGAAAGACTTATCAGCTTTAATGTGATAAGATGCAACTATGTAAAAATATCAGCTAAAAAATGAAAATAATATTCAAGGAAAGCACTTTTATTGATAAACACATTGATCTTTCTATCAATCCAACGTGGTAAACATGTCTCCTCTTTTGTTCAACTCAATGAATTATGGACTTCTCTAATATGTATCTCATATTATTCTCTGTTAAGTATTTCTTTAACACTCCAGTAAATGCAGAATTCTGGCAAAGAAAATTCTGCATGTTAATCAAACTTTGTTACTATATCACAGGATTGCTTCTACTACATTTCTCGAAAATCACCGATTTTAAATCTGGATACCTTATATTTAAAGTCTCAACCCTGGTGAGACTGCTTTTTTGGGGGGGGTATCAAATCCAATAGATTTATTTTTATTTTATTTTTTAAATCAAAGTTTTTACTTTATTGCTTAGAATTTACATATATATTTCTTTTAAATAATATCTTTATTAAACACCATGATTAAAAACATGTTTGTAGTGGAGTTTTAGATATAAAATATGAACACCCCCCTTCACCACTGCAACCTTCCCACCACAAATGCCCCCCATCTCTCCCCTCTCCCACTCCTTGCCTGTATTTGAGACAGGCACTCTATTTCTCTCACTCACTACCATTGTCATGATAGTTGTTAGTGTAATTATTTCTCACCACTCTTTGGGGTAAGCTTCATATCTTGGGCCGGTCCTTCTAACCCTCATCTCTATTGTCTCTAGGTGTTATTACAACAATGTGTTTTATTTTTCTTAAATCCAACAGATGATTTTATTCTGTGTCTGTTTCTCTCCTTTTGACTTTTTCTTTCTTTCTTTCTTTCTTTCTTTCTTTCTTCTTTCTTTCTTTCTTTCTTCTTCTTTCTTTCTTTCTTTCTTTCTTTCTTTCTTTCTTTCTTTCTTTCTTTCTTTCTTTCTTCTTTCTTTCTTTCTTTCTTTCTTTCTTTCTTTCTTTCTTTCTTCTTTTTTTTTTGTTTTTGGTTTTTCGGGCCACACCTGTTTAATGCTCAGGGGTTACTCCTGGCTAAGCTCTCAGAAATTGCCCGTGGCTTGGGGGGACCATATGGGACGCCAGGGGATAAAACTGCGGTCCTTCCTTGGCTAGTGCTTGCAAGGCAGACACCTTACCTCTAGCGCCACCTCGCCAGCCCCCTTTCTGACTTATTTAACTCAGCATAATAGTTTTCATGTACATCCATGTATAGGAAAATTTTATGACTTCATTTTTCCTGATGGCTGCATATTATTCATTGTGTATATGTACCACAGTTTCTTTAGCCACTCATCTATTGTTGGACATCTGGGTTGTTTCCAGATTCTGGCTATTGTAAATAGTGCTGCAATGAATATAGGTGTGCAGAGGGCATTTTGTATTTTGTTTTTGTGTTCTTGAGGGTATATCCCTAGGAGTGGTATATCTGGATCATATGGGAATTCAATTTCCAGTTTTTTGAGGACTCTCCATATTGTTTTGCATAAAGGCTGAACTAGATGGCATTCACACCAGCAGCGAGTGAGAATTCCTTTCTCCCCACATCCCGTCAGCAATGATTGTTCCTGTTCTTTGTGATGTGTGCCAGTTCTGTGGCAGGAGATGGTACCTCATTGTTGTTTTGATTTGCATTTCCCTGATGATTAGTGATTTGGAGCATTTTTATGTGTGTTTTGGGCATCTATATTTCTTTTTTGAGGAAGTGTCTGTTCATTTCTTTTCTCCATTTTTAAATGGGGTTAGTTGTTTTTTTCTTGTTAAGTTATGTTAGTACCTTGTATATCTTAGATATTAGCCCATTATTTGATAGGTATTGCATGAATAGTTTCTCTCAATCTGTGGTTGGCATTTGTATTTTTCTCACATTTACTTTGAGGTACAGAAGATTCTCAGCTTAATATAGTCCCATTTGTTTATCTCTGCTAACAGTTGTTTGGACAGGAATGTTTCCTCCTTGCAGATGCCTTTAGTCTCAATGCCGTGGAGTGTTTGACCTACATGTTCTTCTATATACATTATGGTTCCAGGTTGATATAAAGGTCTTTGATTCATTTGGATTTGACCTTTGTGCATGATGTTAGATGGAGGTCTGAGTTTGCTTTTTTGCATGTGGCTGACCAATTGTCCCAACACAACTTGTTGCAGAGTCTTTCCCATTTTGTATTTCTTGCCCCTTTTTCAAAGATTAATTGATTGTATGTCTGGGGGGGGGTGTTCTCTGAATACTCAAGTATATTCTATTGATCTGAGGGTCTGCCTTTATTCTAATACCATGCTGTTTTAATGACTTGCTTTGTAGTACAATTTAAATTTGGGAAAGGTAATGCCTCCTATATTCTTCTTCCTAAGGGCTGCTATAGCTATTCATGAAGTTATGTGTACTTCCTTCAAATCTGAACGTGAATCTTGCTGGTTGCAGTATTATAGGTGAACCTTTTCATTTCTACTGAGTTTTTTCAGTCCTGTTATTTCATCTTGGATTTTTCTTATTCTTGCTTCACATCCTCTTGATTCTTATTTGTGGTTTGTTCAGCTTGATTCATGCTTTCTTTCATTTCTTTGAAGATCCTCTATATTTCTTCTCTAACCTCCTTATCTGAGAGGCCAAAGTAGGTGGTTGGCAGTTTTTGGGTAATGAGAGTTTCCATCTTTATTCTCTATGCATTGTATTGGCCTGCAGTTTTTCCCCATTGTCTTGTTTGTAACTTGGTATTTTCTACATGTTGTGATGGAGTTCACTGGTTACAAGACGTGTGCAGCCAGGAAGTGAAGCAGACAGGCCACGCTCCTCTGTGTCTACCCTTCGTGGGTGGAAACAGCCTAGTTCTAATGTCGTGTCCTGAGGGGATGGTTTCTGCTGTTGTGCCTTTCCAAGCTGTTCTGAGTGGGATGCATGATGGCAGCTTCACACAGTAGAGCAGAGGCAAAAGTTCAAAATGGCTCCCATATGCCAAAGCACTTGCCAGGAATCCAGGCAATAGAATGTTGAATTTAGCTTTTTAATCAATTTGCCACTCTGTGTCTCTTAACTGGTGCATTTAGTCCATTGATGTTGAGTGAGATAATTGTCATGGGATTCAGTGCCATCTTTGTGTAGGAGTTTGGTGTGTCTGTTGGTGTGTCTTGTCTTAAAATACACCTTTCAGTTTGTATTTTAAGGTTGGTTTTATGTCTGTAAAGTTGCTGACCTGTTGTTTGTCTGTGAAGCTATGTATGCTTCCTTCAAACCTGAATGTGGTTCTGGCTGGGTGAAGTATTCTAGACGAAGCATTTATTTCATTGAGTTTTGTCACTGTATCCCACCACTGCCTTACAGTCCTTGAGAGTGACAGACCTGCTGAAATCTTAAGAATGCTCCATTGAATGTAATTTCCTTTTTTGGTCTTGCTGCTTTTAGTATTCTGTCCCTAGAGGTGGGATTTATTATTGTGACTAAGATGTATCTTGAGGTGCTTTTCTTCAGGTCTCTTTTAGCTGGTGCTCTTCAGACATGCAGGATTTGGTTGCTTGCAGTCTTTAGCTCTAGGAGTTTTTTTTATAATGATGTCCTTACTGTTGATTCTTCCTGGGGATTTATTTCCTGTGTCTCTGGAACTCCCAACAATTCCTATGTTGTTTCTGTTGAATTTATCAAAGACTTCTATTTTCATCTATTTACACTGTTGGACTATATTTTCTATTGTGTGATCATTTGCTTTATGGCTCTTCTCCAGTCTCTTTTGTTGTATGAAGTTGTTACGCATTTCATCTTCTAGCTCACTGATTCTGTCTTCAGCTGCTTTTACTCTGTTGGAAAGACTTTCCATTGAGGTTTTTATTTTGCCTACCAAGTTCTATAGTCCTATTATTTCAGTGTGGAGTTTTCTGATTTCTATTTTCATATCTTCTTGATTCTTATTTGTGGTTTGTTAAGCTATATCCATGCTTTCTTTGAGTTCTGTGAGGATCTTCTATATTTCTTCTCTAATGTCCTTATCTCTGAGGCTAAATACGTGGTTGAAAGTTTTGGGGTCATCAGAGCTGCCATCTTCATTCTCTATGCATGGTGTTGGTTGTTTTCCCATTGTCATGCTTGTAGTGTGGTGTTTTTATGTATTGTACTGTGCTTCATTAGCTAGAAGATGTGCTTGGCTGCAAAGTGAAGTGGAGGTTCCTCTGGCTCTGCTCTTCATAGACTGCTACGGACTACTTCGCTAATGTGCCCTCAGGAAATGTTATTGCTGGGGTGGTTCATAGCCACCTCATGGAGGAGAGCAGGGGCAGAGCAGAGGTCATTTAAACTGTCTCCCATGTCCCAAAGCACTTGGCAGGAATCAGGCTTTGCCAATCATGGGCGGAGACAGCCTACCTTACTGACATACCCTCAGGAGATGTTATGGCTGGGGTAGTTCACAGCTGCTTCACAGAGCAGAGCAGTGAGCAAAGCAGAGGCCATTTTAAATGTCTCCTGTGTAACAAAGCACACAGCAGGAATCTGGCTCTGCCCATTGTGGGTGGAGACAGCCTACCTTGCTGACATGTCCTCAGGAGTTGTGGCTGGAGTGGTTTATGGCTGCCTCAAGGAGCATAGCAGAGGCCATGTTAAATGTCTTCTGTGTGCCATAGCACGGGGCAGGAATCAGGCTGTCCCCTTTATGGGTGGAGAGAGCCTACCTCACTGACATGCTTTCAGGGGATGTTATAGCTTGGCTGGTTCATGGCTGCCTCCTGGAGCAGAGCAGGGAGCACAAGCAGAGGTCATTTAAAATGTCTCCTCTGTGACCTGGTGAGACTTCTCTAAATGTTCACTAGCTAAAGTTTACAGCGAGTAGGACAGTAGATAAAGTGTCTTTTCTTGGACCCTCTCATTATATACACTTTGATGTCTAACCACTTACAGTATAAAAAAAAAGGAATGAGTTTTGTCTAAGGAAAGAGAAATTCAGAGTAATCTTAAGTCTATGACTTGTTTATATGTTAATGGGCTCTCCTGTCAACTGACTTGAACTTTCTAGGACAGTTTGAAATGCCCAGTGTAAGAAAATCCTGGGACTAATCTTTAGTCTTTTTCTCTTAGGTAAATCTTATTTTTAAAATATGCAGTTACTTACAAATGTTCAAAGCACTACTATTTATAATAGCCAATTGGAAGCATTAAATTTTTTACAATGTACTTGTTATGTATTGAAGTTGAAGATACTCATTATCATATTGTATTATATGTGACAGGGAAGGAGAAGAATTACTGTTTTAGGATGTTTCTGTCTCTACATTTTATCCTCTTGGTGAAATCTATAAAAGGACACAAAACCAAAAGTAAAAAAGGCAACAAAAAAGGTTAGCTACGAATCCCGGTGTCCCATATGGTCCCCCGTGCCTGCCAGGAGCTATTTCTGAGCGGACAGCCAGGAGTAACCCCTGAGCACCGTCGGGTGTGACCCAAAAAACAAAAAACAAAAAACAAAAAACAAAAAAAAAAAAGGTTAGCTAAAACTGGCTGCCTTGAGGAATAAAAATAGTAGTGGATAGTGAGGGCTCATACCTTGTCTTTGCAAAATATCTTGGGATTCTTACTTAAAAAAAACCAGACAGATAATACCATTTCTTCTACCCTGTTCTTGGTAGGTAATACCAGAATTGTTGTGGGGTCTGGGTAATCATTCCACTCCCACCTAAAGCTTAGAATGCTTAACTTATTCAGCAACTACATTTTTTGTTTTGTTTTGACCACTCCTTGCAGGGTTTATTGCTGGCTCTGTACTCAGGGATCACTTCTGGTGGGGCTTGAAGGACCACATAGGTGCAAGGGACTGAACCGAGGTTGACTGTGTGCAAGGCAAGCATCCTACCCACTTTTTTTGTTTGTTTGTTTTTGGGCCACACCCAGTGATGCTCAGGAGTTACTCCTGGCTATGCGCTCAGAAGTCGCTCCTGGCTTGGAGGACCATGTGGGATGCCGGGGGATTGAACTGCGGTCCGCCCTAGGCTAGCACTGGCAAGGCAGACACCTTACGTCTAGCGCCACTGCACCGGCCCATTCTACCCACTTTTTAAAACTTGCATGACCCTATAATCTTGAGGATGTTCAAGGTCTTCTGTAAAAGAGACATGGAAACCAACCTTTATATTCTAGAATAACAACATTCAGTTTACATGGTATGACATTATTAATAAAAAAGAAAGGGAAATGCAGATTGCTGAACATAACTTCCAAATTTCCTGACGAGAAATTTGAAATAATTATCTACTTTTATTTTTCTTGAATAATAATAAATAAGCATGTAACTATACTTTTGCTGCAAATCACGTGAAAGTTGAAAAAAATTAAATAGTTGAAAGTATCCCTTGATTTACCTCAATTAAAACCAGAGTAAATTGCAAACAAGTTATGTACATTTTTTCAGATCCTTCTTTTTGTATATTTTCATAGATAACTAACATAAAAATGTATTTCCCTCTGCATAAAATGATAAGAAAAGGTGGGGCAATATATTTTTATCACCAAATAATTTCTATTTCCAAAATAATACGCAACAATTATTAGAAACTTTTTTTGGGGGGCCACACTCGGCGGTGCTCAGGGGTTACTCCTGGCTGTCTGCTCAGAAATAGGTCCTGGCAGGCACGGGGGACCATATGGGACACTGGGATTCGAACCAACCACCTTAGGTCCTGGATCGGCTACTTGCAAGGCAAACACCGCTGTGCTCTCTCTCTGGGCCCAATTATTAGAAACTTTTAAGAGTACACAGAATCAAAATGAAAGTAAACCTTAGTATCTACCCAGTTCCCTTTTAATGTAATAATGTTAAATATTTATGTGCCATTTTATTTTTAAATAATTTTAATAAGAAAATGCATAAATAATTGCTCTAAGCTAGAGATGGCCATTTTTATTTTTATTGTATATGTTTTATTGCTATTAAGGTTATGTGGTAAGTGTAGTCATCTGTAAAATTATAGACACCTGTATAATCACTTTTTACTTTCACCTTTTTATTATGAGTTAATTAGCACAAATACCCTTTATTATGCCAACCCTGCCCCCAGGTGATTTGTATTGAACTGGTGAATAAAAGTGGCAGGAAAAGAAACAAAATGCTAGAAGCTTGACTAGCTTAGTAAAATCCAAGAGGCTGTACAATCCAATCCTCCTGGCTGGAATGCATTTCTCTGGTGACTCCACCTGGTTTCTTGTGTTACACCCTTGCTGCTGACCCATCCATTCCAGGATCTGCATGAACACAAACACAGCAGTGGCCATGTGAAACCAGCACCCCAAGGAGTCAAGGACAGTGTTAATGTTAATTTTCTGGAGTAAAATGCTATTGTACCTCTCTACCACCAAAGTGCCAAAGAACATATTACCCATCCATAAGTCACTTCTAGCCCTGTGGCCATTTTTTATTATTATATTTATTTATATTTATTCATTTTATTTTGGGGCCTCCCATGGAGTCTTGGAGTGCCTCTGTTGGCCAATGGAGCTGTCAGTTCAAAGTGTGAATAAAGAATGCAGTGCTGATCAGGCCTGTGGTATCAGGCATTACTTGGTTTACCCCAGTGGTGTGGGTCCTCCTGGGGTGCACCAGGCAGACTGGTAGCCATGTGGTACAATGGATGGAACCAGAGTTGGCTGCATGTAAGGCACTTGACTTGATTTAGGTGCTATTTCTCTTTCACCACCCCCAACTCCTGCCTTCCTTTTGTAGATATTTTAAGATTTCTTTTATGGAGCCCAGTGGTGCTCAGGGCTGATTTCTGTTTTGTTTTTATTTTTTATTTTTGTTTTTTGTTTTTTGGGCCACGCCCATTTGATGTTCAGGGTTTACTCCTGGCTAAGCGCTCAAAAATTGCCCCTGGCTTGGGTGGACCATATGGGACGCCGGGGAATCGAACCGTGGTCCTTCCTTGGCTAGCACTTGCGAGGCAGACACCTTACCTCTAGTGCCACCTCGCTGGCTCCAGGGCTGATTTCTGGCTCTGTCCTCAGGGATCGCTCCTGGAGGTACTTGGAAGACTTCATGGGTGTCAGGTATTAAACGCTGGTCAGTTTCATGCAAGACAAGTGACTAACTTGCTGTGCCATCTCTCTAGTCCAGTGGCCATTTTGGAGAACTCACCTGTCAATGTTTAGGGGTACTCCTGGCCTAAACTCAGGAACTACTGATCCTGATGTTTGTTGGACCATATGGGATGTTAAGGATTGAACCCAAGTCAATAGTTTTCAAGACAAATGCCCTACCTGTTGGACGTTGGACTGGTTCCTTTAGTCGTTTATTTGATAAAACACTATGAAAAGCATATTGTATGAGACTGGCACTCTGACATACATCAGGGTGAGAAAGGGTAGTGGACAAGAATCTTGATGTCTTATATTCTTTTAAGAACCTTCTCAGATCCCTCTCCTCTTTAAGGCATCTTTCTTTGCTGCTCCTCCCACCCCATGTTCTCTGCTACTCTGACTCTTGTGGGCTAGTAGTCCCTTCACTTCCTATAACTATTATCGTTCCCTACATTTACCTTGTCTTCATCAAGCCCTCTCTCCTGACTCCATCTCAGGGCTTCCACCTTGTTTCAGGTGCTTGCACTCTTCTTCCTTTACAGTCTATCTGTCTATCTTCCTTTTCTTTACACAAGTATGTATCAATTTTTTTTCATTATCAGTGACAAGTTAGGTTATATCTCCTTCAGGAAATTCCATCACTTCATTGCCTCTTTCTCACTAAGAGTAAATTTTACTTTGGGCTTTTTAAAAATGTATTTGTTTAGTAATATCTTTAAGCACCATGATTACAAACATTTTTGTAGTTGGGTTTCAGTTATAAAAAATGAACACCCCGTTCACCAGTGCTGCATTCTAACCACCAATGCCTCCCATTTCTCTCCTTCCACACCCCCTGCCTGTATTCAAGAAAGGCATTCTATTTCTGTCACTCATTACCACTGTCATGATAGTTGTTAGTGTAGTTATTTCCCTAACTGCACTCACCACTCTTGATGGTAAGTTTCATATCTTGGGCTGGTCCTTTCAGCCTTCATCTCTATTGTCTCTGGATATTATTGTCATAATGCCTTTCATTGTTCTTAAATCTCACATATGAGGGAGACTATTTGTGTCTATCTTTCTCCCTTTGACTTATTTCACTCAGCATATTAGTTTCCATGTGTATCCATGTGTAAAAAAATTTCATGATTTAATTTTTTCTGATGGCTACATAGTACTTTATTTTGTATATGTACGACAACTTCTTTAGCCACTCATCTGTTGTTGGGTGTCTGGGTTGTTTCCAGATTCTGGCTATTGTAAATAGTACTGCAATGAATATAGGTGTGCAGAAGGCAATTTTGTATTGTGTTTTTGTGTTCCTAGGCTATAGGAGTGGTATAGCTGTATCATACAGGGTCCTCAAACTATGGCCCATGGGCCACATATTGTATTTGTATCTGTTTTGTTTCTTCATTGCAAAATAAGATATATGCAGTGTGCATAAGAATTCGTTCATAAGTTTTGTTTTTACTATAGTCAGACCCTTCAATGGTCTGAGGGACAGTGAACTGGCCCCCTGTTTAAAAATTTGAGGACCCCTAATAGGAGCTAGGAGTGGTATAGCTGTATCATATGGGAGCTCAATTTACAAGTTGTTTTTTTTTTGTTTTGTTTTGTTTTTGGATTTTGGGCCACACCTAGTGATGTTCAGGGGTTACTCCTGGCTATGCAATCAGAAATCGTTTCTGGCTTGGGGGACCATATGGGATGCCAGAGAATCAAACTGTGGTCTGTCCTTGGTTAGCGTGTGCTAGGCAAATGCCCTACAGCTTGTGCCACCGCTCTGGCCCCACAATTAAGTTTTTTCTTTTTTGTTTTTTTGTTTTTTGAGTCACACCCGGCAGCGCTCAGGGGTTACTCCTGGCTCCATGTTCAGAAATCGCTCCTGGCAGGCATGGGGGACCATATGGGATGCCGGGATTTGAACCAATGACCTTCTGCATGAAAGACAAACGCCTTATCTTCATACTATCTCTCCAATGACCTTCTGCATGAAAGACAAACGCCTTATCTCCATACTATCTCTCCGGCCCCACAATTTATTTTTTTTTTTTTTGAGGAATCTCTATATTGTTTTCCATACTCTCATTCACTGCTGGCAGAATACCATCTAGTTCATACTTTGGGCTTTTGCTGCACTGCTAGGTAAAACCCCACACTTTTTCCTACCAAGAGAATAGCCTGCAGGTAGCGCTGAGGGTGCTATATGCTCTCCTTTCTGCCTTTAATGGGACACAGCTCTCACCTGAACTTCCTCCTTCTGCCCTTCCACTTCTGAGCTCTTGAGACTGTTTTCAACCACCTCCTTGACCTTTCTCTGCCCAGGAAGCATTGGGAGTCTCTTAACTCTTCCAGTTTTATTTAGATAACTCTTAATAAAGCTCATTGCTTTATAGTGGAACTTGTGGTCCACTTAAATTGCTTCCCTCCTATAGGCTGTTACTCTAAGTATGAAATTTTGTCTTCTTGCTCTTACAGTTTGAATTCTTGACCTTTGGTGCAGTATTTGACATGAGTAGTCTTTTTGTGGTAGTTGGGCTGAGCCAATGACTCAATCTTTGAACCTATATTCTGCTGTCACACAAATCAGTGTCTTCTACTTTTTAGTGTTTTTCCTCAGTCAAATAATTTTCCTCTGTATCATTGCCATCAGTGTCATCTTTGCCTGGTCTGAGGATAGGGACAACAGTGAGGGGTTTGGTTTTGACATACTGTTTAGTTTTAGTCATCTTCTTGAATGGTTCCACTGCACCTTCTGTACTTCCTCTCCTTGCCTACAATTATCCTTGGAAGTGCCAAGATTTGTAGGTATTGTTAGAAGGAGATTATATTCTCTTCATCAATTTTTATGTGGCAAAATTTCATTGATAAACTATATGTATTTCTTAAGCAAAAGTATAGTGGCAAGAGAAAAAGCTTACATGAGTGCTGTGTCCTATCAGTGCCATGACTTTTACATGTGAAACTAATATTTCTCAAACCTCCAACACTCTGCCTTTACAGAACACATTTTTGTTTTTGATTCTCTTCTCTTTCTTGATTAATAAATGCCATCTTTAGGGTTTGCTCCATCATTTAAATGTTGACTTTATATACTCTATGTACTTTATATGCTCTTTATATACTTTCTACCTGGTGTTTCAGAAGAGTTCTTTCAGACCACAAATTTACCAATATGTCTGAACTCAGATATGAAGGCCCAAGAGTTCCTTCTGTTCTCTTTCTTGCTTCCCTTGTCTAGATCATAAATGTGGGTGCATACAGACTCTAGATGATAAAGTTTACTTAAATTTGATTTTCAGCAATTCCTTATGCCTGTACTTTAACTTTGAAAAATTGCTTAACTCTGAGCATCAGTTTATTGTCTATAATTTAGGATTGCAAGACTCAGCCTTCAGTGATATAATAGGATTAAGGGAAATATCATTAAAAATGAAATCCAAGCTAGTATAGATTATTAATGTAATAGAGTTCAAATCTAGAAGACAAATAAACAAATCATCCTTAAAATATAAGCCATAGGGTTACAGTAACTATTAATAATACTATTTGATACCAAATATTATATTTATTTCTCTATGACAAAATCATACCACTTGGGGGTCATGTGAAGAATTCTGTAGACCCTCACTCTTATTCTCCTGTGTCTGATGTGTCATCAGTTCTGATTTGACTTAGTTCCCCACATCTGAACTGCTGTCTCCTTGCTCCACACTGGAAATGGAAGTGGGCTGCTCTCTCAACCCTCTTGAGGGGGTGGCAGCAGTCATTACTGTTCCTGGGTGAATGGTCCTTTGGATCAGCTTCTTCCTTATCAGCCTTAGTCTCTTCTCAGTGCAGTTCAAATCTTCCTCAATTTCTCCTTTTTTTTGTTTTTTGTTTTGGTTTTTGGGCCACACCCGGTGGTGCTCAGGGGTTACTCCTGGCTACCTGCTCAGAAATAGCTCCTGGCAGGCACAGGGGGACCATATGGGACGCCGGGATTCGAATCAACCACCTTAGGTCCTGGATCAGCTGCTTGCAAGGCAAACGCCACTTCCTCAATTTCTCTTGACTTTGAAGTTTTCTTTCTTTCCCGATTCTTCCCGTTCCTGTGAGATGTTTGCAATGTAAGTCTGAAGATAGAGTGAGGTGGTCCTTTATTCTTATATTGAATCTTTGCAGATAAGGGAACAGGAATTTTAATTAAATTTATCACAGCGCAGTAAGCATCTGAGCCAGAACCCAAATGATAGTATGGAGAGTAGGATAGTGACATAGAAAGGAAAGACACCTAACATTGGAATTTTGTGGTCTAGCTCATAGGGGCTTTAGAGCCCAGAATTTCCCCATAGCAAGAAACAATCTCCTTGTGGAACTAAAGAGCATACTTTTGCTTTCCCACAGGGGTTCATTTGCAATGACAACTGTATTTTAAAAAATTTAAAGTGGCATTTTGTGTCAGGAAGAAAAATCTCAACATCTAAAATAGATGAATTTGTGGGTCTCTAAGTATTTGTTCTAATAGATTTTGACAATCTCCTCCAGTTTCCTGTTCTAGATTATATTTTACAATTATAATAAAAAAGTAAAAGAATCTTTGAAAAGCTTGAATTTCAAATAATAAAATGTAAGTTTCTTCCCTTGAAAATGTCTGGTCATTATCTTTCATTGTATGAAGAAACCTCATTGGATGTCTAGCCATGTCATTTCTTGAATGCTTGCTAGATATGATGTCACTCCAAATAAACAGCACAATTAATTCAAGAATTAGAAAAAAATTTTTCTGTGTGTCTAAATATGATATCTGCCATATGGGTTTTTCAGCATCATTCTCTCAGCAGGCCTAATTTATGGCAAACACATATCAACTTTCAGTAAATCTGGGAAAAATCCAGTCTTTCTCTCCTCATTTTCACAAGCTCATCTGTGGACTTTCTGCTTTGCCTATGTGGATTTTAATTTAAGTTAATGCAGATTTCCTGATAGCAGCATTAGGAAATGGCTTTCACTTGATATGTAGGAGGTAAAAAAAAAAAAAACAATAATATCAAGTCATTTAGAGTGTTAGAGGAGATCAGATTTTTTCATAGCCTGTTTCTTGGTTTTCAGAATACAAGTATCAGAGAATAGTAAATAATGATGAAATAGTCTGATATTTTACACACACAAAATTCCCCATAGCCAATGAGGGTTACTGCAGTAACAGCTCTGTAAGATTTGATTGCTGTTTAAACATCAGTAATTAATTTGTCATTTAATTCAGTATTTCAGTAAGCCAGGTCTTGAACCAAACATGGGAATTGACAGGTCACAAAAACATTACTCCTTTCAAATTACTTCTAAAGGACAGCAGGTTTTAAAAAGTCTCCATGGAGTAAAATAGGGTGTTTACTTGGACAATGAGCAAAAGGATCCAGAAAGACTTAAAAAGGAACAGAAGCTTCAAGCCCTATATTTTACTTGCTCATCTCATGTTGAGGCTTCTCAGAGAGAAAGTCAATGAAACATTGTCCTGTCACTTCAGCCTTTGTTCTGCATACTGTCTGTGATTGCCATGTATGTGTCATTTCATGATAAGATGGAAATTCATATATATCTGCAGGATTTTTCATCATATTCTTAGAAGCAAGGACTTGAGTTTTGGGCACTACAGATAATAACTGAGAATCTGGAGACATCTGTTTCAGTGCTCAGTCATCCAGGACTCCCAGAATGGGAGGCATAAGGCAGAACAGGGCCTTTGACACAGAACTTCTTACAATGGCGATGCACAAAAGCCTGTGTGCTGACTGGGTCTGTGGTCTCACATGGCCAAATGAATGTGGAAACTCTTTGAGATCACGTTTGTAAGAAGACACTGTTTCCTGCTATATTTTTAGATTCTTTTTTTTTAAATTCAGCATTATATTATAACATTATTTAGTTTCAGATAGTTAGAAATCAACATGTGTGTCTTCTTTGTCCCAATTCATCTCTCTCCTTCCTTACTGGGGCCCATTAATTGGTCTGTTGGTCTATAAGTTTATTTTTGTTCACTTTAGTTTATCTGTTTTCTTTTTATGTCAAGTATGAGTGAACTTCAATTGTGTTTATCTCTCTGTCTGCTTTATTTCACTAAGCACAACACATGCTATATTATGCCAAATGAAATAAGCCACAATACAGGTCAATTTGTGTTTTGGCAAATGGCAGAAATTTACTTTCCTCAGAGCTGAATAATATTTCATTTTCTTTATATATCAAATATCTCTTAATTCATCAGTTGACATTGGGCACTTATACTATTCCCAGTTATCATCTATTGTAAGTAATGCTGCAAGAAACATGGAGAGAGGGGCCGGAGCAATGGCACAAGTGGTAGGGCATTTGGATGGACTGCGGTTCAATTCCCCAGTGTCCCATATGGTCCCTCAAGCCAGTAGCAATTTCTGAGCGCATAGCCAGGAGTAACCCCTGAGCATCACTGGATGTGGCCCCAAAACCATAATAATAATGATAATAATAATAATAATAATAATACTTTTTGTTGTTTTGATTCTTATATCTTCTGTAAAGACTATGAAATGTGTGCTCGCTTCGGCAGCACATCTATTAAAATTGGAACGATACAGAGATTAGCATGGCCCCTGCACAAGGATGACACGCAAATTCATGAAGCATCCCATTAAAAATAAAGACTATGAAATGTTTAATCTCATTAGAATACTAAATCTTTTAAAGATAGAGGTCCTGAGTTCTGATTGTCATAATGTACTGCAGAAAAACATTTTAAAATTGGATTAAATCACATGAACTTTTGTTACTAGATATGGGTTTAGGATTCAAAAACTCATAAATAGAATCTTGAAAGAAGAAGAAATGCCAGGCTCAAGAGGGTGAAGGCATCCTTTGTAGGAGACTATTCTGAGGCTGCACATGAAGGAAAAAAACTAAAAATGGCCAGAAGCTAAATGTTGCTGCTCTAAAGGAAAAGTGGAAACTTAGAAAGGAGAAGCTTGAGTATATGAATATCATGGTGTTGAAGTCGATTTTTTTTCTTGGGAAGTGGGTAAAATAAGGCCAGAGAGAAAGTATGTATGTCATAATTAAGAAAGTAATGTGGGGGACGTTGCTAGACTAGATCTACCATAGGTCTGAAATGGAACAATATCTCTAGTTGTGGGTCAAGGTTGATGTGAAGTAACACCAAGACAGTGGTGGAGGGAAGTAGACACTCTGATGGAAGATATAGTGTTAAAAAGTTGTATGTATGAAACCCGATTGTGAACAGTATTAAAAAACACGGTAGCGGGGCCGGAGAGATAGCATGGAGGTAAGGCGTTTGCCTTTCATGAAGAAAGTCATTGGTTCGAATCCCGGTGTCCCATATGGTCCCCCATGCCTGCCAGGAGCAATTTCTGAGTATGGAGCCAGGAATAACCTTTGAGCACTGCCGGGTGTGACCCAAAAACCACAAAAACAAACAAACAAACAAACATACAAAAAACCACGGTAGCATAAATGCATTTTTTTTAAAAAATTGTATGAGAAAGTGAAATGAGAAGAGAATGTGAGTTGAGGGAAAGAGAAAAATACACAAAATTATACTGATAAGGTTGACAAGTCACCAAATTTTTAAATAATGAGGACAAACTTCTATTAGGTTGAATACATTGATATTTAAGAGGATAAAATAGTAATAAGTGATGATAGTATGATAATGAAGAGAATAGGAAGCACTTTGGTGATAAGAGAGCAATGAAACATATAGCAAAATAAGCACTATTGTAAGCTTAAATAATGGAGGAAAGGATAATTTTAAGTTAGTATTTTAGAAAATGAAATTTTAGGAAGCTTTAAAAAATGATATGACATACAAAAATATGTCTTTCTAATTGGTGTTCTCAGTAATAGCCAATTCTGGGATTCATTAGTCAGAAAGGGAGCACCTCAGTTTTGTTGCTATCAATGGCTGTGAGGGATCAGTGGTGATCCGTCCATCCAATAGCCTAATCTGTCATTCTTCTGGATTTGGTGACTCTACTCTTAGACCTTTCATGCTTGTAGCACAAAGTAGCACTGGGATCCTAGTGTGCATTGCTCCATTAAGAATTATGCTGGTGGGAATGGCATCTAGTCCAGCCTTTATGGAAAACAATAGGGAGATTCCTCAAAAAAACTGGAAATTGAACTTCCATATGATCCAGCTATATCAATCCTAGGAATATACCCTAAGAACACAAAAGCACATTACAAAAATGACTTTTACACCCATAAATTTTTTGCAGCACTATTTACAATAGCCAGAATCTGGAAACAACCTAAATGCCCCACAACAGATGAGTGGATAAAGAAACTGTGGTACATATACACAATATGGAATAATATGCAGCTATCAGGAAAAAATTTTTTCTATACATGGATAGACATGGAAACATAGCTGAGTAAAATAAGTCAGAGGGAGAGAGATAGTCACAGAATAGTCTCACTGATCTGTGGGATTAAGAAAAATGAAAGACATGGTATGAAGTGCTCATTGGATTTCTTGTTTGATTTTTCTTTTTGTATTGTTGTGGTGATCCTCATCCTCTTTCCCTTTCTTCACTCAAAACTGAAGTTTAGATCCTCGAGAAGAACTCTGCCCACTTTTGGCCTGTGGCATTTTTACCCCATTCTATTTCTTCTCTCTCTCTCTCTCTCTCTCTCTCTCTCTCTCTCTCTCTCTCTTTATTCTGTTTTTGCATACAGAACCACATAACTGGAACCATCTTACTCTGCCCTCAAATTGAGAGGCAAATAACAGAGGGTACCAGGTCCAAATAACTGTATGATCATTTAATAGTAATAAAAATGATCAGACTTAATCACCAAATCCAAAGCCAACAACAACAGAATCGATACCCAACAAGCTAGATACAGAGGGGATCACGTATATTAGCAGCCCGGGGGGTAAGGGAGGGGGTATTGGATGAATACTGGGAATGGGGGGGGAGGGAGGTCAACTTCGGTGGTGGGAATTCCCCAGTTTCAATGTTAATATGTACCTAAAATATTACTATGAAAGATATGTAATTCACCTTGATCAAAAATAAAATGTTAAAAAAAAGAAAAATAAAAGACATTACTGTAATAATACACAGAAACAATAGAGATGAGGACTAAAAGAACTAGACCATGATATGAAGCTTTCCACAAAGAGTGGTGAGTGCAGTTAGAGAAATAACTACATTAACAACTATCATGACAATAGCAATGAGTGAGAAAAATAAAATGTCTGTCTTGAATACAGGCAGAAGATGTGGGAGAAGGGAGATGGGGGAGGGGCATTGATGGTGGAAAGGTTGCACTGGTGAAGGGGAGTTTTCTTTTTTATAACTGAAACCCAGTTACAAACATGTTTGTGATCATTGTGCTTATATATAAAATAGAGAATCAGAAACTGAAGTGATAACACAGCAGTATGGCATTTTCCTTGCACACACTCATCCAGGACAGACCCTGATTTGATCCTCAGCGTCCCATATGGTTCCTGATCCAGGAGTGATTCCTGAGCTAATAGCCAAGAGCAATCCCTGAGCATGACAGAGTGTGGCCCAAAAAAGAGAGAGAGAGAGAGAGAGAGAGAGAGAGAGAGAGAGAGAATCATGCCATTAAGTAAATCAATAATAAATGGTGAAGTGTGTGGGAGACAATATAATTGGATGAAAATAATACATTTAATTGTGGATTTTTAAAAATATTTTTATTGTGATCAAAGTGAATTACAGGTCTATTTAAGGTACATAGTGACATGATTTAAAGTCATTCCCACCACCAGTGTTGTCCTCCCTCTACCCCTTTTCCCAGCATGCATCCCATACCTTCCCACTTTGCCCCATGGACTGCTAGTGTAACAGGTTTCCTTTCTGTATAGCTTGTTGTAGATTGGGTATCAATTCTAGTGTCATTAACTTTGGGTTTGGTGCTCAAGTCTGATCAATTTTTATTTACACTCAATGTTCATATGACTGATTTCTCCTGGTACCATCCATTTTTCTCCCTCAATTTATGAAGGAGAACAAGATGATTCAAGTTCTGTGGTTCTGTTGGAAAAAGAAAAGAAAGAAAATTTTTTAAAAAACTGAGAGGAATCCATCTAGAGGCTGTAAATAACAATTTAAAAAGAAGAAAGAAAAAAATAAAAAAGCAATGACAGAAAAAACAGCAGCAACAAAATATCATCACTAAAACAACAATCACAAGAAGAAAAGAAAAAGAGGAAAAAAGAAAGAAAAAAATGAAGGGCTGGTGTGGCAAGGGTTTGTGGTTTTCTTTGTTTTGTTTTGTATTTTTGCATAGATACAGTAAGTATTGGGGAGGTTAGAAAGGGAATTCCCTTGACCTAAGAGATAAAGAGTTTCTCCATCCTTGAAGCATACTATCATGTGAGCAACTACAGCTCCATACATGCTCATTTTCGAACCCCAAGGTCTTTTTATGGTACCAGGAAACTTTTCACTCAGTTGTGGATGATAAAATCAGGCCTCTGCAACTATATTGGTATTTTCACAGGTCATAGGACAAAGTCTAGAATTGAATATTTATGGTTCTAGAAGTTCTGTTCCATCACTGTTGTTGTAATCAGTCTTCTGTAATTAGTGGTCTTAGTTTTTGCTTCGATCCTAGGATGAAGCCTAGGATGGAGTCTTTCATTATGGTTACAGAAGTTCTGCTCAGTCACTGTTGTCAAAGTCAGAACTCTGCGATTAGAGGTCTTGGTTTTTGCACAAATCCTAGGCCAAAGCGTAGGCTAGGATCTTTCTTACTGGTCCAAGGAAAAGTTCTGCCCAGTTGCAGTTGTCAAAGTCTGTCTTCTATAATTAGTGAACTTGGTTTTTGTGTAGATCAAACGCTGGTGTGTCTTCTGATTTCATCTTACCGTTAGGTGATGAGATAGGGCAGCCTACTCGTGGATCAAGTTTTTGCTATTTTCTCAATGTCAGGTTGTTGTATCAACTTGTCACCAGTTGGTGCCAGAGTGGTATTAAGGATTCCCCAAGGGGACTTTGGTTTCTGGTGTTGTTGCAGAGAGCTGTGTTGGATCTTCATTTGGGATCTGGGATTCAGGGTTGGACGGCTGCTGTGTAATGATATGAAGTTGGGTTCTCATAACACATGTTCAGGGTGGGAGGTGCCCCTGTATTATAAAATGTAAGGGCTCTTATTACTAGTAGATAAGAGTTTGTTTCTATATGTAAGATTTCTCCAGTTTTTAGTATGCCTATGCAAAAGGTAATGGTTCCATCTTATATTGTTGGTGCATTTGGGGATAAGAATTACAGGCTATAAGGTGCCCTGTTTTTGACGTGAACTTTTATCCCAAGCAGGACTTTTTCTTCTAGAATTTCATACCAAGCAGAACCAAAATAAGTGAAATTAACAAATATAAATATAAAAATGATAATAAGTTAAAATGAAGAAAGAATGGAGGAGGCTAACAATTCATTTGAAGATACACACAGTAAGAGGTATAAGTATTAAGGTGTTAGACATACAAAGAAAGTATAGTTATCCCCTTAAATCTTTTGAGATATTCTTGTGAGAGGGAGGTCCAGGGCACATTTTTTTAAAAATTTTTTATTGTAAGAATTTATTAAAGAGACAAAATTGATTAACATAATGAGGTAAGCTAACATAACATAATATAGTGACATAACATAACATATAATTGATATAACAATAATACATGTAAGTCAAAGAAAGTTTCTGATTAAAAACATATTTTTTTTCCATAATGGCTTACATATCTTTCACAGTAGTGTTTTAGGTACATATTAACATTGAATCAGGGGAATACCCATCACCAACTATGTCCTCCCCTCATTCAAGTTCCCTTTCTACAACCCATATACTCCACCATCACCCCCTGGGCTGCTAGAGTAGGTGGACCCCTCTTTGTCTGGCTTACTACTAGTGATCTCATATCTGTTTGGTCCTGGAACCCTCGTTTCCCCTTCTATTTAAGAGGCAGAGCTAGAAAAATCGAGGTCTGTGGTTTTGTTTGAAGGCAAGAAAAGCAATAGAATGGGGTACAAATTAAGAGGGAAAAAAAAAGAAGTCAAAAGTCAAATACGCTGAAAATGGGCTGAGTCTTTCTAGAGGCTTCCAACCTCAGTTTGAGAGAGGATGTGAAAAAGGTAATTGAAATACCACAGTAATACAGAAAAAAATTATCGAATTAAATAACCGGTGAACACTACAGCAATAAAGATAGGCACCACACAATAGTCTCGGTTCTGAAATCAATTCATGCTCGAATGCAAAAAGAAAGAGAAAACAAGACAAAATAAAATAAAATAATATTGGAGACATCAACCATAATCTCCACACCAAAATAAAGACATCAAAAAAATCGATCAATCGATAAATAAACATGTGGAAAAATTATTGTTTTGTGCTTTTTTTCTCTCCTTTTCTTTATCCCCCTGCATAGGCACAGTAACTATTGGGGTTATTGTAGAGGGAATTCCCTTGACCTAGGAGATACAGGGTTTCTCCACCCCTGAAGTATACCCTGAAGTATCATGGGATTAACTCTAGACTCCTTGTATGATCATTTACTCTCCCCTTGCTGCTTTCATGGTGTGCGGAAGACTTCTGCTTTGTCTTGGATGGTAAAATCAGACCTCTGTTTCTAGAGATCTTTGTGGCTGTGCAGCTCAGGGAATGGAGTTTATGAAGTCTTTCTTTGTGGTTCTAGCAGTTATGTTTCTTCAGTGTCATTTTAATCCATCTTCTGTAGTTGGTGTTCTTGGTCGTTATGTTGCTCCTAGACTGGAGCCTGGGATAAAGTCTTTCGTTATGTTTCCGGAAGACCCGTTCAGTTGCAGTTGTCTCAGTCAACCTTCTGGAATTGGAGCTCTTGTTTGTTGAACAGACCATATTCCAAAAGCTAGGCTAGAGCTTTTTGTTGCTGTTGTTGTTGTTGTTGGTCCCAGGGCACATTTTTATATGACACCATAGTCTTGTTGAGTTTGAGAAGAGGTTTGCAGCAGTAAAGGATTAGGTAGTGTCCTTGAACTGGCCCTTTTGGAGCTGAGTTTGGTAGCATGCAACGTCCACATTTGAGGGGGTGAGAAGAAGGGCCACATAAATTGTGTCAGCATGAATAGTGGTTGTAGTTTCTTGCTGGGGCACGAGATTTGGGACCAAATAGGTGTTCTTTGACTTTGGGACATGAGTGGTGACTTATTGTGGCAGGAGGTTGGACTCAGTATCTACTGAGTTAAGAGCTGAGGGTAAAGAAGGTTAAATATGGAGGGATAATAAAAAAGGATTGGGGGGATGAAAGGATAGAAAGAGTTCTGAAGGGGGAAGGAATAATATATAAGAGGGACTATATACACTATAGGTATGGATTGCTTACAATATGGGTTTGGCAGACAAAGAGGATTCCATTATATACAAACTTATGCCCACATATAGACAAACATTAGAGATCTATTCATAAGTGGTTGTTGGAGGCCTGATCCTCATAGAATGGGTCTGAATGCTTAAGAGATAATTGGATTAAGAAAAGATAAATAAATAGCTATTAGGAGAGAAAGAAAGGAGAAAAAATAAGAGGTTAAAAAATAAAGAAAAAATAAGTGAAAAAAAAATTGGGCTGGCACCTCGGGGTTGGAAGGTTTTCCCATTACTAGACACTTCATCAATGACACGGGTAAACTTTGCTAAATGAAGCTTTCAGGGTTATATAGTGGCTGAAGCTTTTTTGGATAAGCATAGTTTTTATGTCTGTAGTGCTATGCAATGTGGTGGTGTCTACCCTATGTAGTATCATCCGCCACATCTTGTGTATCAAAGTTCTTTTCCTAGAAAGGAACTGACAGCATGGGCAAACTGTGGATGTTTAAAGTTATAAATATCTAAAGTTCATATAAGGCAATCTAGCCAATGGACAGCATCTTTTAGTAATACCAAATGAGAGTCTAGTGGTGGGAATGAAAACAAAGATTCTTCTTATGGAGGAGGACAAAGGACCAGAGTGAAGAAAAGATTGATGTGTTAGGAGCAAAGATTAAGCCATAGAAGCAAATGCTAAAAGTAGTCTTATGAAAAAGAGCTAGATGACTAGAAGTTTTTAGTAGTATTAGGAAATTTAACTTACAACATTAGCATTATTAGTTTAAGTCTCAGGAACCTAGATATTAGCTTTGGCTCCTGCTATTGATGGTGACTCACAGATAGAGGCAATAAGTAGATGCTTCAAAGTTCTTTCTTCTTTGACCAATGCAATCTTAAGCTTAATATTTCCTTGCTGCTCTGCTGTTGATATCATTCAGAGTTCTTCTTTTCTCCCCTGTAAAAATCATTTTATTCCTTGACTATCAAAGAACAAAGAAATATGGAAGTTCCGCTATATATGTGGAAGTACCTGAACTGCCTGAATCCTCTCCAAACCTGGTAAATGATTCCTAAAAGATGAAGGAATTCAAATTCTGGCTTCTGCTGAGAATTGAATATTCCCCAAACTGCCTGATGTGCAGCCCCAGCTGAGACTTAATGCCAGTATTTTGCTTAAGAGAACTCACAAATGCGAGGTGCTTCTAACAATATGTGTCAAGCAGTGTGGAGCCGATGGTAGGAGTTAGATTTATGCATATTGTAGTTGTCCATTTCCAGCTGCTTTTGTGAAGTCAAACTTTTTTATGTTAACAGATCACATTATTATCACATTTAGTCTAGAATAATGAGATATGATGGTGATACATCATTGGCAGCTCATAGTGCCATTTCAAAACATGCTTGTTTTTCAGTCTGCAATAAGGGGTCAAAAAAAGAGAGAGAGAGACATTCTGGTTTGCAAATAGCCACAACAAGCTCTAACAGCTATTCCTGAGTAATCTGTTTTGAAGCTTTATTGCTGGGAGAGAATCTCAACAACAGCTAGTGATAGGACAGTTTTCTTAATTACTGAAATTATTGAAAGAGTTAAAGATACAATTCCTAGTTGAGATGAGCATTCAATGGAATTTGCTGCAATTCTGAGGAGTGCTGAATACAGAATTACTTATCAGTGAAACAGTTTAACTTTCGAGACTGACCCTTCATTGATTCTGTAAAAACCTTATTTTATGTTGTGATATCAAAATTTCATCTCATCCAGAGGCGATGGAAACCACAGGAGAACATTGTTATTGTTATTAAGGAGTGACAAAAGTATACAACCCATAGTCTCTCTGTGTCTCCCCTTCATTTTTCTTTCTCATTCGCTATCTTACCTTTGGAAGAATATGAATGGAGAGAGATGAAGAATGTTATATAGTATAGTATAACATTCTTTGCTTTGTCCCACATCTGTAGCTTGAGAGAATAAATCCAAAACATTTCCTCTGTGACTCTTGTACCTGACAAATTTATTTAAGTTATTCATTATAAAGGAATATATATTCAATGTGTAATAATGAATCTCTTAGATTGTCTTTTACTTATAGTTTTGATACTGTATTTATTCAAAACTGTACATCATTCATAATGTATAAGGAAAGATAGTGTCTAGGAATCCATAAATTAGAAATGGTTTGAGTGCAGGAAAGGGGTGATGGTGAGATGCAAGTGACAGAGAGATGCAAGTTCAAGGAGGCTAAGAATTTGAATTTCATGCTGGATGGAAGAAAGAAGGCATAAGGATTCCTCCTTGGGTTGTCAAATGTCAATGATGTCCCTCAGGAGTTTTTCAGTGACTGGAGTCATCAGTAATCATTTGCATAAGGATGTGAAGATAGACTGTCACTGAATTCCATAGGAACATAGGATATTACATTCCTAGGATTAAAAGAAGGTTGATCTGGTGGTTATTAAATGAAATGACAAATTGGGGTCTTAAAAATGCCAATGTGAAAAAAATTACTTTCAATGAGAACAGAGAAATTTAGGATGATAGTATTTTAAATAAATTGTTCCATCTATATGTTGCTCTGCTGCATAAATTTAGTTCTGGGAAGGCCTGTGTCTCAGTACAGATATTTATAGATACCCTGGGATAGCAGCCTGCTTCAGGAAAAACAGTGAACATGGCAGTAGCATGGACGTATTTGGCCCTTGAAACAAATTGAAAATGTTACCTTAGCAACTCCCAGATCATAGAACATATCTGGGCATGGAACATAGAGATCATGATGAGATATCTCAAGAATGCTGAGAGCAGAGGCTTAGCTGGTCCAGGATATGATATCTTTATGTTACATATTAGAAAATAGAGGCTAACAAATGACCCAGTCATACATTTCAGGCAACAAAGCCATAATTCTGACCTGAGACCCAAGCCTGTCTCTTCTTATGCTTGCATTCATCAAGATCAGCTCAACATTTGATTTGTTTTATTTTATATCTTGTGAAACCATCAAGCTTTCCTTGCCTGGTCCTCTTTTTCTCCTTGCTAGAGCTCACCTCTGACTGAATTTCAAATGTTGAATTATTGTCAAAAATCACTGATGGGATTATTGACTTTCTGTGTGCCTTGAAGGTATATACCAAATATAATATCTTTTCCTACAAACAGGGACTAGACATAGGACAAGATTTGTTTATTTACCAAGGAGGCACCAGGACACCTTTCTCTGAAATGTACTTACTTGAAGACAAAAACATAAGATTTGAGGCAAGGAAAAATTGTGAGGAAAATCCATGAGGATCAGATAGCACAAGAGCTCAGAAGCTGGGGGCTAGAGAGATAACATGGAGGTAGGGCATTTGCCTTGCATGCAGAAGGACAGTGGTTCGAATCCCTACATCCCATATGGTCTCCCGAGCCTGCCAGGAGTGATTTCTGAGCGTAGAGCCAGGAGTAACTCCTGAGCACTGCCGAGTGACCAAAAAACCAACCAAACAAAAAAACCAACCAAACAAACAAAAATAAACCTCAGGAGCAGATATGGGTCATGCATTTTGGATTACCAATGACTAGGAAGTATAAAAGCAAGCATAAGAAATCAATGCCACTAAGAATTTCTGAGGAGGGGACAGTGTGTGTGTGTGTGTGTGTGTGTGTGTGTGTGTGTGTGTGTGTGTGTGTGTGTGTGTGTGTGTGTGTGTGTGTGTGAGAAACTCAAAGAGCTGGAGTGCAGGATTTGTTTGTGGGAGCCTTGAATTTGACTGCCAGCACTGCATGGTCTCTTGAACACTACAACAGGGAGTGACTATCATGGTGCGGGCTCTGAGTAGCCCCTAAGCACAGCAAGGTGAAGCCAAAAGAGAAAAAGGAAGGAATGGAGGGAGGGAGGGGAATTTATGAAGAGGAAAGAAGGAAGGATAATTTAAGAGGAAATAGAGTTCTCTGGTGATTTTATAGCCCAGTTATATTTGTACTTTTTTTTATTTGTGTGTGGGGCATTTAAAGGGGCTTAAATGTCCTCAAACATAGCAATATTCAGACATCTTAATATCTTAATATTCAGACACAGCAAAATTTAACTATACTATGATGTGATGTTGGTAAGATTATTAGCCAATTTTATTTGCTTCCCAGAAAGGTGTGCTACCATTTGAGGCCATGAATGACAGATATCATATCAGCAGACCTAGAAATAGAGTAAGGAGCTAAACATCATGCTTTCATGCCCCTAAGTTTCACATGAACCGTTGGTCACTTCCTTGGTCTCAGGAATTCTGGTAAGGGATGCAAAATGTAGACCCAGCTTATGTGTAGTAAATGTATGCTTTATTTATGACTCTGTACATTGCCTTTCTGATTAATCATACAATATTCAGTTCACTGCTTTGGACATTTTATTTAGTTAGATAATTTGGGAGTGTCCCATTCTGTGCTCAAAAGATTTGGCTGCTGCTCTCTGCCAACATTGACTTGTAGTTCAATGCTAGGTCTGTTGAATGTGGTGTGCTCAGGCACTGTGGTCTGTCAGAGGTACCAAGTGCTCTTAGGGCCTACAGTGTATAATACACAAGAACTTTGAAATACTGAGGTTCCAACTTGGGTCAGTCAAGTCCACTTTTCTTGTGTCATCACCCCTGAACTAAATCTCTAGCCCCTGCCTTGAACATTCTGCACATCTCACTGTGCTTAGACCTTAATCTTGGCTTTGTACTCAGGGGTCATTCCTAGCAGGTTTAGAGGACCATATAGGGTGCCTGGGATTTAACTCAAGATACCTAAGTACAAAGGAAGTGTTTTATCCTCTGTATTATTTCTCCAGCTCCAGCTTTGAACATTTTAAAAGTCTAAGAAATATGACAAAAAATTTAGAGAGTTAATACAGATCTTGGGATGGTTCAGTTCAAGGCCTTTAACAACAATCTAAAAAGGAGATTTATCATACAAATGTGTAGTACTGGGTTTGGGGAAAGGCAGAACTCTGTCTTCTGACCTAGTTATCTTTCTACTATGTCAGCCATGCACTCATTCCAACTGTCGAACTGTCCAGTAGTTTTTTGTGTCTTGCATTCTCATAAAAATTTGTGTAATCAATGGTCACTGGGTTGAATCACTGTTAATATTCAGAGTTAAGTAGGTCATTGCTGACCAATCTTGTTTGTATATTGAGACACTACATATATGTGCTATGACTCATTAGGTATAAAGAAGTAGTGCACATGTAAATACTTCTAAACTAAATAACATTATAGTTGCACAATTTTATTATTGAAACACATTTTTGTAGAACTTAACACATAACAGGCCAGCTACAAAGGGTCTTACAAAAATCAAACTCATTTAATTCTTGTATCAACTCTGAGAACTACTCTTATTTTTTATTTTATTTTATTTTTTTTGGTTTTTGGGCCACACCCGGCGTTGCTCAGGGGTTACTCCTGGCTGTCTGCTCAGAAACAGCTCCTGGCAGGCACGGGGGACCATATGGGACACCGGGATTCGAACCAACCACCTTTGGTCCTGAATCGGCTATTTGCAAGGCAAACGCCGCTGTGCTATCTCTCCGGGCCCGAGAACTACTCTTATTAATTTTATTCTTAAGCTAAAGGAACAGAGAGACTCAGAGCTCCCTTCAAATCATAAAATATAAAGATTCAGAATTGTGTTTCAGAGTTCATGTTTTTAACCACTAAATCATGATATTGCCTATTTAAAGTAATCAATAAAGTTGAATTTTCTTCCAAAGAAAGACATTCCTTACTCACTTTCTCCTGTTCTAGGAGTAGTTTGTCATTTCTTTTGCACAGATCCTGAAGTTCATTTGGTATTTCCTTTTATATACTGTCTCTGAAGATCTTTCCATTGCTCTATCCTGACTTCATTATCTCTGTCTTCTTTTACAATATATTTATAGAAAATTAGAGACTGGTAGGAATCCTTCAACAATTTTATCTACCATAGAAGTAAGTATCAGGGAGAAAAGTAGATAAAATTAAGGAGAAAAGCAGATAAAATAAACTTAGTTCTTATCATCTTGGCACTTTCAGTCAAGAGGGTAGCTAGATGGTAAACAAATAATCACACATATGAAGAAAAATATGATACTGCTATGAACCAATGTAATGATTACATAACCACATTTACATTAGGCAAGATAATTGTATAACTTCTTGAGAAAGTTATTTTAAGTTTACATATAAGAATGCACTCAATTAAAAGAATACTAGAAGTATGAATACTAGAATTATGAAAAGTACATACAGGAAATACTATGTCAGGAACTACTACATTAGGAACTGAGTGGGCTGAATAAATGTGGACAGAAGAGTGATAGACCATTCTGGACAGGGAGTCAGGTTGAGTCATCCCAGGCTAGAGTAAACTGGTGAATTTAGTCTTAGTACAAAAGCAACTGTAGGAAGACTGTAAGTAAAGACAAGATTAAGACTTGATTAGAATGAATAAAAAAGACAAACAAATGAGATGGAGAAGAGGTTTCTACACATAACCAGGAAGAAGTAGCAATGAATTAATTAGGATGGAGGGCTAAGGAATAGCAGCAGGAAAATTGGAAATATATGTTTGAGTTATAACTAACAGAGTTTGTTGACAGGTCAGTCATAGAGATTAGGGAGAAACAGATGTCTGATAAACTTTAGCTATGTCATATAAAACATCGAGTACAAGTATGGGATTATTGACCAAATTATTGCTGGCACACACTGGTGGGTAAGGAGACATTGCTTTTGTCTCTGTGGGAGATGCCCATAGTGTCATCTCTGATCCCTCTATAATGCCCACTCCCTTACCTACCTCAGTGGCTATCTTTGTGCAAATTACTGCACATGGTGACATGGTGCCTGCCCCTTCCCAATCTATCCTTCTTTCAGCTTTTTCTCATACCTAAATTTTAGATAAATTTTAGATATAGGTGGCCCAAAATAAGGTCACTTAAGTTTTCTTCCATGTTAAGATTTTGACATTTGATATTTTCTTCTTTCTCTACAAATAAATTTAATTATAGAAAATAATCTCAATTGTGTAGTTGTGTTATTGCATATGTCTGAAAATTTCATTTTACTACTCTGGTCATTTCTTTTTTTTTTTTTTTTGAGCCACACCCAGCATTGCTCAGGGGTTATTCCTAGCTGTCTGCTCAGAAATAGCTCCTGGCAGGCATAGGGGATCATATGGGACACCAGGATTTGAACCAACCACCTTTGGTCCTGGATCGGCTGCTTGCAAGGCAAACGCCACTGTGCTATCTCTTCGTACTCTGGTCATTTCTTTAATGAATCTGTTGGATTAAAGGATCACAGATAATTCCTTAAGGAAATAATATTTTTCTCCTATGAAATCAAGTGTATTTGACCAAAGATGAATTTTACTTGTTATGAGAATCTGCCTGTTGTTCTGGTTTGCCTTCTCATTGCCTATAATAGACTTGTATTTCATCAACAGTCCCCACTTGAATTTTTTGTGAAAGATATTTCTCAATATAGAATAGATTTTATTATTTGGAATGTTAAATGCAATTATATTGACATATGGTGATAATGGAATAAAGCATACGGGTTAAAGGTTGCGAGAACCATGGCTTGGCAATTAGCGATGTAAATGAAACATTCATTATCCATCATGCTGGGAAGTTGATGAACTGTACAGTATATCTGAGCCCACAGTCAGGACTAAGATAAGTCATTTTAGACAATACAGCAGAGTATTTATGAGCATCAGAGACAATATTTGATATTCCTGTCATAAATATTTCTTTACCTACTAAAGAAATAGGCCTAGAAATATGTTGAATAGAGATCTTCCAAATTCACAATGCTTTCTTTCCATAAGAATAAATATGAGATCTTTAAAAACTTTCTCTTATAAATGAAACATTATGAGAGTTAAAGTGGCTAGCTATTGACAAATGATATTTTCTATAAAAGTTCTTCTCATAACAAAAGATATATGGTAGTTTGTCCTGAAAAGAGTTTAGGTGTATCTTAAAATAGAAACAGCTCTTTGTAAGGAAATGATAAATTTAGAGGCCTCGAACTTTCTTTAATTTATTAAATAAATTTATTATTTTGTAGTTTGGGTTTTGTAGCAATAACTTATTTTATAATTGTTCACAAATGACTGAAAGAATATTAAGAACTTAAAAAATAATATCTAAATTTTTTGTTTTGCTCTTTGCCCATTTTATATATTGTGCATATTTAAAATAGTTTTAGTACTTATCCAGGAAATTTGAACCTATGTTGTAATCTGTTCATAAGATATAGTATTATATATAATAATGCCTTCAAACATGAGAAATTGTGTTTTCACAAAAGTTCATTTATTTATGATAGTCAGAGATATAGTTACACTCAGGAGACAAATTGGAAGGGAAATGTTTACTCTTGATGCAAAGATACAGAAATATTTTTGTTAACAGTAAAATTTGTGAAATCCTCAAGAACAGATTGGGTCATATCAAAATTGTGAAAGCTTATTAAGTATTGTGAATTCTTTTTGGAATCTGAGTATTTGAAGAAATATTTTTCTTCTCTGTTTCACATGCTAAGTTAATTATTGTTCAGAAGCCAAATAACTTTAATTTATCCTTTAATTGCTCAATGAGTATATCATATTACAGATAGAGAATTTGAATGCAAGTCTGCAAAATGATCATCCAACCATCATCCAACACTGGTAAATATCTCAAATCTCGCACTGTGCAATCTCAGAGTTGATCTTGAGCCACATTGTTAGTGAGTTTGTTTCAGGATTATTGTTATCTCCCGTCCCTTAGTCATGTCATGATTTAAGTTTTACTGATATGTGAGGAACACTTCATCATCACCAGTTGTCCTGAGCCTTTTATATGCATTTTTTTGTCAGACTGTAAACCTCAACTTTAGAGGTAACTGATTGTCTTTTTAGAACTGAAAGAAGATTGGATCATATCACTTCTCTATTCATAAACATTAATAGCCTGAATACAAAGGAGGACCCTAATATTAGCTCATTGAGGAAAATTAAAAGCATAATATCTCAAAGTCCAACTCTAGACTGGGGCTCAATCATTGATGCTTTTAAAAATTCTCTTAAGATGCAACTTGACTGGGATAGAGACACCTTATCTACTGTGACTTTCTCTTAATTTCTCAATCACTGTGTTGTAAACATTGATTTTTGTTGCTGGTCCTGAAACAGGGAGAGCATCATTTTGTCTTTGTGACTTTCCACCTGATGTTCCCATTTATCTGGACCACTGTTCTCGAAGACAGAGAACTGTTAAGTTTCAAATTAAGTTCTGTATTTAATCCCCTGAATTTATTTCATTGTTTTTGTTCAAATGTCATGTCAACAGTTAGTCCTTTCCAGACCACTATTATTTACAAATTAATATTCTCCTTCCTTCTGATACTCCATTGATCCTATTCTTTTTGTTCTAGATTGCTTTTATCATGGCTGACCTATAACATATTTATTTATCTACCTAGAAATATAAATGTCGCAGGGCAGGAAATTTGCCTTTTTACTGTCTATCCATGTTTTTTGCTGCCTTGTTGAGAAAAGCTTGCCTTGTAGGGGCTCAACGGGTATTTATTGTATTGAATAAATGAAAAGTTGGGAAGACCAGAAGGAAGCTTAGCTTAAACCTGCAGTTTGTACCTTTGTTTGATTAGCAAGCTGTCTAAACCTTCCCTGGGCAAGATTCAGAATTCAGCATAGAAATTGGGTTCAATCTCAAAATTTCATCAGGTTCCCTGAGCACTGTGTCAAGAGTGATCCTTGATCACAGAACCAGGAGTAAGCACTGAGTACTCCTAGTTGTGGCCCAAAACTAAACCAAAACCAACAAAATTTAAAGAGGCTGAAGAGATAGTAGGGGACCATACTGTCACTTGAGCCCCACTGAAAGTGTGCCCCGAGTTCAGAGCAGGAGTAAGCTTTGTGCACCACTAGATTTGGCTCTAAAGCAAAACAAAAAATATTTTGAGAGAGCAACAAAAAATAAATATCCTAATAATATTGTCCAGTGATTGGGATTAAACTTTTGAAAGTTTGAAAAGTAATTATGATAAATTCATTCTGATTATTCCACCATTATACTCCTTAGTTAATCAATATTTCCCTTATATTTCCCAATATTCAGTTAATCAATATTTCCCTTATATTTACTGAGTTATTAAATTTTTCCTCAAGAGTTCCTCTGGGAAAACTGGGAAAAATGTTTTTCCTAACACAAAAGAATACTTAAAAGTCACCAGAGAATACAAATGGCCAAAAGGCACATGAAAAAATGCTCCTCATCACTAATCATCAGGGAGATGCAAATCAAAACAATGATGACATACCAACTCACACCACAGAGATTGGCACATATCACAAAGAATGAGAATGATCAGTGCTGGCGGGAATGTGGAGAGAAAGGAACTCTTATCCACCACTGATGGGAATGCCCTCTAGTCCAACCTCTATGGAAAGTGATATGGAGATTCCTCCAAAATCTGGAAATTGAGCTCCCATTCGATCCAGCTATTCCACTCCTAGGGATATACCCTAAGAACACAAGAATACAATACAAAAAAACCCATCCTCACACCTATATTTATTGCAGCACTATTCACAATAGCCAGGCTCTGGAAACAACCAAGATGCCCTTCAACAGATGAATGGCTAAAGAAACTGTGGTACATATACACAATGGAATATTATGCAGCCGTCAGGAGAGATGAAGTCATGAAATTTTCCTATACATGGATGTACATGGAATCTATCATGCTCAGTGAAATAAGTCAGAGAGAGAGAGAGAGAGAGAGAGAGAGAGAGAGAGAGAGAGACAGAATAGTCTCACTCATCTATGGGTTTTAAGAAAAATAAAAGTCATTTTTGTAACAATCCTCAGAGACAATGAGAGGAGGGCTGGAACTTCCAGCTCACTTCATGAAGCTCACCACAAAGAGTGGTGAGTGCAATTATAGAAATAACTACACAGAGAACTACTATAATCATGTGAATGAATGAGGGAACTAAAAAGCCTGTCTGGAGTACAGGTGGGGGTGGGGTGGGATGGAGGGAGATTTGGGACATTGGTGGTGGGAATGTTGTACTGATGAAGGGGGGTGTTCTTTACATAACTGAAACCTAATCACAATCATATTTGTAATCAAGATGTTTAAATAAAGAAAAAATACAGAAAAAAGTCATCAGAGGATGACTTATTTTTGGAAAAGATTTTTATCTCTTCCCAAATATGATAGTTGGAAAATTTGAGGAAATTTGAATCTGAGGAAAGAAGATTGTGAAAACTAAAAATGTTATTTTGGGAATGCAGGTAATGGTGTTGGTAGAGAAATGATAGTTGAAACAGGGACCCAGGAAGAATTGGATGTCAAGCTGAGCAGGAATGAGAAGAATGTATCGCTCATATGTCATATGCCTTGTCCTTTGGACTAGGAAAGTTGCCCATATACATTTTGGAGAAGATGAAAGACCTAAGATCATTTGGCTGATTGGGCTGATATGAAATTAGACTCATTTATCTCCAAGCATAATCAGGAGTTCCAGAGCAGATGGACAAAGAGGACAAGACTTGCACCAGAAAAGAAAAGTAGAAAAAGAAAATGCAAATGCTCTTTTTTAATGACAAGGTATAAAAAGTTCCTTTGAGAGCATGGCTCCTCCTTATTGTTCCAAGGAGATGTAGTCTAACCCCAGCCTCTTTTCTTTTTTGTCCTCTATTCCATCACAGATGTGTCTTTCTCTCAGGTAAACTTGATTTTCTGTTTATCTTATTCAGTTCATCTTGCTGAGTGATGGAAACTTGAAATACTATTTGCATAACTCACTAAATGAGACTGTGCCAAGATCTTGCTGTAAATCTCCCTGTAACTCACAGCCCCCTTGGTGAAACAAACATTGGATATAGTTAAGACATAGATAGATATAGTTAAGGACTATTTAGGAACAAAACATCATTCACATATTGTAACAGAATTAGATTCAGAGCTCATGTGCTGCTGCCCTTTCAATCTCAAAACTTTGAACTACCCAGATGTGCTAGATATCATCTCAGTTTCCCATTTTTAATTTTTTTGATGGTGGGACACATTTGGTGATTCTCAGGAATTAATCCTTGCTCTGCATATAAGAATCACTTCTAGCAAGCTTGGGGGACCATTTGGGATGTCAGGGGTCAAACTCAGGTCTGCTCCATGCAAAGCAAGCAACCTAATTGGAGTGTCTGCGCAGTCCATACATTTTTTAAAATAGATTTCTTTGTGTGTTTGTTTTTTGTTTTGTTTTGTTTTGGGGTCACACCTGGCAGCGCTCAGGGATTCCTCCTGGCTCTATGTTCAGAAATTGCTCCTGGCAGCCTCGGGGGACCATATGGGATGCCGGGATTCGAACCACTGTCCTTGTACATGCAAGGCAAATGCCTTACCTCTATGCTATCTCTCCGGTCCCTAAAATAGACTTTTTTTATTTAAACACCATCACTTAAAAAGTTGCTCCTAATATAGTTTTTTTCTGGCATTTAATGTTCCCAAACCAATCACACTACCAGTGTAACATTTCTCTATCATTGTCCCCAGTTTCACTCTATCCCTTAAGCTTGCCCCTTGGCAGATACAAAAAATTTACTTAATATTGTTGTACAACTAAATAACAATAGAATTACATAAAAAACTTAACTAAAAGAAAGTTTGTGAAAATTGTCATATCTTGCAAGAAGGTCATTATGTCATTGCCTGAAAGTTTGCTAAGCTATTTGTTGATACTTGAACATTCTATTGTTGGCTTTGTTTGTTTAGCTTAAGTGAGTTCTAGGATAGTTTCACCTCTGATTTGATGCATTCCTGCTGGGATGTCAGTATTGAAAATATGAAGGTACCATACAGTACAGGATTTCTAGGATCTGTGAAACTGGACCAGTGAGCTGACATGGTGACATGACAATAAATCATGGGCAATGACAATGGAGCTTTTGGAATCCAGTGGCACTTGAGAAGGCAGCCCTAGAGTCCCCAGAAATCTCGCCCCCCGCCCCCAGGTGACAAACTTCATATTTTTGGCAGGTAGGTGTCTCTGTAGAAATTAGTGGGAAAGAGATGAAGTTGGGCCATTTGTGTAGCAGTGTTTGTGAGATGTGTGTGCATTCATCAGTCCCTCCCCTCCAGAGGGATCCAGTGTGATCAGCTTCTAGACTGGTGCATTCATGAGTTTTTGAGGCTTGGTTTACCTCTCTTTCAAGAGTTAAATGAGTCTTTCTGGCTGATTGATGGGAAGACAAGGTGGTGGTTATAAGTCATGGGTGTGGCTACTAAGGTTTTCAGAAGTAAGGAGGCAGAGGGACAGCTGCTTTCCCTGACTCCGAAGACCCCAGAAATCTCAGCTCCCAAACCAGCATACCTGAAGTTTCTGGCAATTGGGTATCTCTGCAGAGATTAATGGAAAAACTCCAGCCCCTATTTTTAACTGTTTTAAATCTTCCTATCCTAGTTCCTTTGGTTTATAGCCATGAGGCTAGTATTCTTCCTGACTCTAAGTTTTGAAGTACAGAATATAGCTGTTATTTGAAACAGTCCAATTAAGCTTTAAAATACCTGTCCTTTCTTTGCCCTGCAGACTTAAAATAGAGCAGCTGTCTTCAAAAGTCATTTCTTTTGTTTTCACTTTCCCCTTCTCTTTTTAAGTCCTGTTTCTCTATTTACCTTATTCCATCAGCTACTCTCCACTTACTTATTGTAGGTTATTTATATCAAAGTTAATTAACACATGGGGTCCCTTAATAAATGTCTTTGTTGTTAAATTCCCATTACAAGTTGTAGCATACTAACAGGCAAGAAAAGAATCTGACATTATTATTGCACATATTTATATAAAATGTATGTCTGTGATGAGAATTTGTGGTGAATTATTGTATTGTAGTTAAAAAGCCAGATAACATGAGTAAAGAACAGGCTTCAGTATCAGAACAGAAACAGACATCAAATTTCCTTCTCCTCTTTCATTTAACAAACTTCCAGGTCTTACAAAGATTTCTATTTATTCGAGGACAACAATGTGTGGGTATTGTGGGCTGTCCATTTCATTTACTCTAAATCAGTGCATATATTCATTTTTTTCTTGAGCTTAATTAATTCCAAAAGGACAACAAAAGAGTACTTTGGTAAAGTAAAATTAACTTGGGAAATAGTATATGTTTACAGAAATAGAAAGAGGGTGGAGGAGAAAAACAGGAAAAGTTGATGGGATCATGGTAATAAATTACAATTTAAGAAATTCTATTTTTATTTAATTTGATTTGATTTTTGTATTTTAATGCACAGCATTCACTTTTCCAGATAGCAAGGTTTTGGAAAAGAATCTAAACTTTTCAAATTAATAGAAAAGAGCAGAAAGGCTTGTTATGCATCTCATCTTTTGCTAAAACTACTTCTTTTGGAAATCTGTATGTGGCTAGCTATCAATTTACACTGTCAATAGTTGTGGTTAACGTTCCTTAGGGGAGAGGACTTTGGCGAAATGACAGACTCTCTTTAGTTTTCCTTTGAGAACTAAACTTGAAGACAGATGGTTGCAAGTGTCAGGACTTTGTATGAACTTTAAGTGATTGGTGAGACTCAATCAATGTGGCTACAGAGGCCCAATATGATTTTTGATTTTTTAAAAATAATTAAAATTATTGTTGTTCATGAAATGATTGTAAATATTGAGCTATAAAGAGTCCTGTCTAAAAGCTCCTCTCCCATACCAGTATTTAAGAAGTACCAGTGAATCTCTCTTTGGTGTGCAGGGGACATAACTCAAGCAGGCACAGTTTTGCATTTTGACACCAGGAATGGAGATCAAGGAATCATAAGATAAAAGCTTGGGTTGCATCAAATAGTCAGTTTGATTTCTTATGTGGCCTTTGTGAATGTATAGATAGAACCTTAGGCATCTTTTGTTTTTTGTTTTGTTTTGGGGGTGCACACCCAGTGACACTCAGGGGTTACTCCTGGCTATGCACTCAGAAGTCGCTCCTGGCTTGGGGGACCATATGGGATGTTGGGGATCTAACCAAGGTCCATCCTGGGTCAGCCGCGTGCAAGGCAAACACCATACCACTATGGCTATCACTCTGGCCCCTGCTTTAACTAATGTTTATAAAAATTAGTGTTTTGCAAGTTCTTATCTACTAAGGATAAGAACCCATACATTTTTTAAATACAGGGCACGTCCTATCCTGAACATGTGTCATGTGGATGCAGCTTAGACTCCATGAAATCAGACAGCAACCATCCAAGCCAGAGCCCTAGTGCCCAGACATGGAACTGATACAGTTCCCTGCAACAGCACCAGGAACCAAACTACCCCCGAGAAATTCCCAATACCGCTGTAGCACCAACTTGCACCAGTTTTGATATGACATCCTGACAACAGGAAACGGCAACAACTTGATCTTAGAGCAGGTTGTCCTATCTAATCACCTAACAGTAAGATGAAATCAGAAGACACAGCATCTTTTGATCTATGCAAAACCCAAGATGGCTAACTACAGAAGACTGACATTGACAACCATGACTGGGCAGAACTTATCCTGGGACCAAAAAGAAAGACTCTAGCCTAAGCATTGGCCTAGGATTTGTACAATAACCAAGATCTCTAATTCCGGAGGTCTGACTCTGACAACTGTGACAGAGCAGATCTGGAAACATAATTTTCTTTTTGATTCCATCTCTAACCCACTGGCTATTCAGTAGTGAGCTGTTTAATTTCCTGGTGTTAATTTTTTTCCTCTGTATCTGTCCTCTGTGTCTGTTTGTAATTAACTTCTAATTTCAGTTCATAATGATCTGAGAAGATAGTTGAAACAATTTCTATCTTCTTGATTGTATGAAGGTATGTTTTACGGTCCAGTATGTGATTTCTCTTGGAGAATATCACATGTACATTGGAGACTTATGTGTGGAAGAATGGAGATATCTATCTATCTATCTATCTATCTATCTATCTATCCACCTATCATCTATATATCTTTCTATCTAATCTATATATCATCTATCTATCTATCTATCCACCTATCATCTATATATCTTTCTATCTAATCTATATATCATCTATCTATCTATCTATCATCTATCTATCTATCTATCTATCTATCTATCTATCTATCTATCTATCTATCTATCTATCTTAAGCCACTCCCTTCCATTTTTTTCCTTTAGACCCAGTATATACTTGTTGAGTTTTAGCCTGATTGATCTATCAAGGTCTGACAGGGTAGTTTTGAAGTCTCTGTTATTTTTGTGTTGTTATTGATGTCTTTCCTCAAATCTTCTAGCAATTATTTTAAATATGTTGCTGGCCCCTCATTGGATGCATATGTGCTCAAGAGTGTGATTTCTTTCTATTGTATATATCCTTTGACTATGAAGAAATGTCCATTTTTGTCTCTTTTAATATATATTTTTTTTTTTGGTTTTTGGGCCACACCCGTTTGATGCTCAGGAGTTACTTCTGGCTATATGCTCAGAAGTCACTCCTGGCTTGGGGGGACCATATGGGACGCCAGGGGATCGAACCATGGTCCGTCCTACGCTAGCGCTTGCAAGGCAGACACCTTACGTCTAGCGCCACCTTCCCGGCCCCATCTCTTTTAATATTTTTAAGATTAATGTCTGTGTTTTCTGATATTAATATGACCACCCCCGGGGCTGCTGAGATAGCATGGAGGTAAGGTGTTTGCCTTTCATGCAGGAGGTCCTCGGTTCGAATCCCAGCATCCCATGTGGTCCCCCATGCCTGCCAGGAGCAATTTCTGAGCATGGAGCCAGGAGTAACCCCTGAGCACTGCCAGGTGTGACCCAAAAACCACACAAGAAAAATATGACCACCCCAGCCTTTTTAAGGAAGTTGTTTGCTTGAATAATTGTCTTCCAATCTTGATTTTGAGTTTATGTTTGCTCTGAATATTAATATATATTTTTGCAGGCAGCAAAATGAATTCAACATTCGATCCATTTTGCCACTCTGTGTTTCTTAATTGGTGCAGTTGGTCCATTGATGTTGAGAAAGATAATTATCATGAGATTAATTTTAATCTTTTTTAGGAGTTGGTTATTTTGGGGGGGGTCTGCCTTGTCTTAAAGTAGATCCTTATGGTCTTCTTTTAAGGTTGGATTTGAGTCTGTAAATATTCTAAGCTGTTTATCCATGAAACTGTGTGTTCTTTCTTTATAAATGTATGAAAGTCTGTCTGAGTGAAGTATTCATGGCGAAGCATTCATTTTGTTGTGTTTTGTCACTATAACCCATCACTGCTCTTGGGCCTTGAGAGTTGCTTGTGATAAATCTGCTGTAAATTTTATGGATGCCTCATTTTATGTAATTTTCCTTTTTGATCTTGCTGTTTTCAGATTTTATCCCTATCTGTGGTTTTCATCGTTGTGACTAGTATGTGCCTTCAGATGTTTTTCTTTGGTTCTCTTTTAGCTGGTACTCTTTAGGCATCCAGGTTGTGGTTTCATGCACTCCTTAGTTATGGGAATTTCTCAGCAATGATGCCCTTGACTGTTGCTTCTTCAATGGGGTTTTCTTTCTGGGTCTCTGGGACCTCAATAATTCTTATGTTGTTTCTACTGACTTTATCCCAGAATTCTATTGTCATCTGTTCACTTTTATTGAGGAATTTTTTCAGCATCTTCTGTTGCATGAAGGTGTTATGCAGCTCATATTTTACCTCACTGATTCTGTCCTTAGCGGCTATTACTCTGATGATAAGGCTTTCCAGTGAGGTTATAATTTTACCCACCATATTTTCAGCCCTGATATTTCTATTTAAAGTTTTCTTATTTCTATTCTCATACCCTCTTTAGTCTTATTATGTGCTGTCAATTCCATAATGTTTTTAAAGTTCTTTGAGCATCCTTAACATTTCCTCTCTAAAAGTGCTGACCAGAGCTTTTATATAGGTGTCTAGTGTTGTTTGGGTCTTCAAAACTAACATCTTCAGTCACTAGGTGTGGTGGGATTTTGAGTAATTTTCCCATTGTAAACTTTGTCGTTTGGTGCTATTATGTGTTGTAGTGCAGCTCCTTAATGGCAAGGCACAGCCATAGAGTAAAATAGACTGGCTGTGATCCTGCTGGTTTCACAAACCTCAGCTCAATTCTAAATGGAGCTTTTATTCACCAAATTCTGCAGGATGCTGATCTCATTTTATGTACCCCAGGCTGCTGCTTTTTAAATCCAAACTTTGGCCACTGTCTACAACCACTCCTGCTGGTCTCACACACCTCAGTTCAATTCAAACTGGTATTTTTTTTCACCCCAAACTCCACCCACAATTGCCACTTTTGTTTCATTTAAAAAAAAAAATTTTCATTTTTGTACTGACTGTTATCTAACTAATATTGAACAATATTTTCTTAAACTCTCTACTATCAATTTTTTCTGTTTGGAATAATTTTATCCTTTTCCATTTTTAAAAAGTGCTACCAAACTTTTTTTTTTGTTTATAAAATAAAATTAAATCTTTAGAAAATTGCAGTATTCAATTAAGGTTTTTTTTTTTTTTTTTTTTTTTACAAATTATTGTCACTTAAATACTTTCAACAAACTATCAGGATTTTGCTGTGATTGGAATATTTATTACTATCATTTAACTGGTTTTAGCTGAATTATTATACCAGTAGTAGGTCTGTATTAGGCTGGATGCATTTGGACACTCCATTGAAAAAGAAAATCATTGAAATTTCCATATTAGGTGAGAAGACAAAAATATGGAAGTCATCAAAGATAGCAGGAAATGAATAAAAGAGGATAGACATATAGTCACAGCAGCTAACTTTCAGAGTCCAGAGTGCTAACCATTACATCTTGGAAACTCAATTATAGCAGCTAACTTTCAGGGGCAGTGGGGGTGGGTGGGTGGGGAGGGTGGAGTTTAAAGAGGAGATCAAGGGAGTCTGGGGCAGCTAAGAAATGGAAAATAAGGGCCCAGAGAGATAGCACAGCGGCATTTGCCTTGCTAGCAGCAGATCCAGGACCTAAGGTTGTTGGTTCGAATCCCAGTGTCCCATGTGGTCCCCCGTGCCTGCCAGGAGCTAGTTCTGAGCAGACAGCCAGGAGTAACCCCTGAGCACTGCCGGGTGTGGCCCAAAAACCAAAATAAAAAAGGGAAAAAAAGAAAAAAAAAAAGAAATGGAAAATAAAACCATCTTTCAGCACTCAGTTCTCGTCCAGAGTGATCCTTTCCACGTATCATTGTCATAGTGTTCCCTTCTCTGCCCTAACTGCACTCTCCACTATATATGGCAGGCATCCTACCATGAACTGGTCCTCCTGATCCTCGCCTCTATTGTCTTTGGGTATTATTACCATACTAACTGAATTTTGTTTGCACCAATGTATACTCACAGACCTCTTTTGGGAATGTTGCTTTCACTCTCATTCTTTGAGTCCTATATTCCCTTCTAATTTCATTGTGTACTACTCACACCCATTGAACTGGGTCCAGACAGACACACTGGCACTCTTGTTTTGTTGTTTTTGTTTTAGTTTATTTTTATGCCATATTTGCTCCTGTTTTGACGTTTGGAAAGTCATCAGTTTTCAGCCTAACACAGTCTATTACCAGCTTCTTATTATATAGGAAGTTCAAACATGACTTTCTCTGGTAAATTTTTCTATCTAGAGTATTCTCCAATCCAAATACAATCCTATATCCATATCCTATTGGCACACCCACATACACACACTCACTACTAATTATTATTTTTTTTTTACTATTTATTATTTACCTACCATCATACCACCATAACTGATTACCCTCTCTGGCCCATATGAAGATAAATTCCATTAAATAGTAGATCTCATCTGTCTTATCAAAGAATCTGTGATTATAGTTTCTTTATACTTATATCTACTAAAATTAATAAATCCTCACTTCCACATTAACTGTTTATTACAACCACCAATGATGCATTAGAGTGTATTGATTTTCTCTTTTAATTTAAAGTAAATTATTTCATTGAAGTTTAAGTTTTCAGAGAGAGATAGAATATTAAGAGTTTAGTTATGGAATATAAGAAGACATTTTTTTATTTTAAATAAAGGAGAACTTAGTTTCCTTAATATTAGAAAAAGGAAGACTTCTTAAGGAAAGAGGATTGATTCCTTTTCCTTGGTACCCTAGTAATATATTCTCAAATATATTTATAAAGCACATCTCATCCACTCATTACTGCCATGAATCTCACACTGAGAGGCTTGGCCTGGGAGCAAAAGCATGGAAGCCTATGATATTTTAGGCCTTCATTGTGCTTATATTAATATGTTCTGATTTTTAAAACTTTGAGAAGAAGCTTTAGGCCAGAATTTAATGTGGGATATCAGAGGCCATCTAATTGAACCTCCTCATTTTATAGCTAAGGAAACTGAGATTGAGAAAAATGCTGCTTTGACCAAGTTCAGAAATCTAACCAGGGCTGTGAAGGGCTGATTATGTCTTGTAGGCCCTATTTCATGCCTTCTACTTGATAAGTTTATGTATTCTATATTTGTAGACTCAATACCTAGGCTTGAGTAGATGGAATATAGCATGATTACTACATGGATGGATTATTTATTCAGTTGTGCAAGACTGAGCTCTCTACTGCTCAGAGTATTGTATTAATTGCTAGACATGCAAAATGAGAGTTATGTGTGGCTCCTGTCTCCTATTTTATGCCTCTCCTTTCTAGGGTATACTTTAGCAACTTTATAATCCAATTATTTCATAATGATTTCTCTCCTGAAAGTCACTAAATGCCTCCATTTTAAAATTTTAAAGTTATTTATATACTATGATCTTTTATAACATACCAGAAACACTTAAAATAATTGACTGTTTCCTATTTTGGGTAGATCATTTAACTTGACTTCTATCATGTCATTTCCTGCCCAATTCCAAGCTCTGCCTAAAGTCTCAGTACATAACTACTCTATGTGATCATATGTTACAAATATATATCTGCAACTAAACTAAAAACCTGTATTTCTACTTTGCCCACTTAATATTTCTAAATATTTCTGTCTCAAATTTAGCATAATCAAACAGAACTTTTTTTAAATTTTCATTTGTTTTTGAGCCATATATGACTGTGCTCAAGGCTTAATCTCAACTGTGTTTATGGGTAACTTCTGACTGCTCAGGGATCATTTTTGATGGGACATAGGGACCACATATAGTGCTTAGGATCAAACTTGGGTTCACTACTTACAAGGCAAGTGTCTTACCAGTTGTACTATCTCTCAGCCAGGATTTTGATGTTTTCCCTGACTTCTGGGTAGATTTCTTTACTTCTCTTGGTAAGTTCATTAGAAATTTAGTACATGTCTCCTACGTGCCTATTCTATTATAGATACAAGGGATATAGTGGTGAGCAAAACAGAAAATACATTTCTGTCAACAAGTAGTTTTCATTCTAGTGGAGAGCAGAGGAGCTCATAAAAGCCAAGCAAATAGCCTGCTTAATCCAAAAAGCCTTACATCCAGTTTTCTTGGACAATGCAATCATTTGGTTGGCTTCTTCACTCCTACCTATTCTGACTTTCAATCTCTATATTATTAGCAGAGTTAAATATATAACACCCAACTATAAACATAAACTTTAGTTTGAATATTCTACCAACTTTAAACACCTAGTATGTTCATACCGTTCTTTGAGGTAAATATACTCAGTACCATGACATACAAAACTCTGTATTATCTAATCCTTCTTGCTAGATTCCCCATGTTCTCTTAGTTTTTGTTTTGTTTTGTTTTGTTTTGGTTTGGTTTGGTTTGTGTTTTGGGCCACATCTGGCAGTGCTTATGGGTTACTTTTGACTGTGCTCAGGAATCACTTTTGGCAGGTTTGGGGGACCATATAGGATTCCAGGATCAAACCTGGATTGGCTTCATGCAAAGCAAATGTCCTACCTGCTGTATTATCACTATGACATCTCCCCTTCCTGTTGGTTTGAACAGTATTAACCTTCCCTTAGTTTATTGAATTCATTGAGTTGATGTAATATCCTTTACACTGGCTGGTCCTTCAAGCTATATAAAACAGACCTTAGAATTGTCAGGTGGTGGCCTTACTCATCATCATCCAATAATGTCAAATTATATATCACTTTACATATTTCCTCATTAAAGTCCCTTTCACATCATCCTGCTCTTGCCCATCACAATACATTATACTCCACTTAGCACTCATCTATTATTTAGGTTTTTAAGATTTTCTCTGCATCCATGCACCAAGTACTACTCCATTAAAACAGCAGGCATGATATTTCTAGTTGGGTACTATCTCTGCAGTATCTTATGTAGAGAAGTTCCTCATAAATATTACCATCATGTAATCTTATAAACCTAATAAAGCTGAGATCTACAGGTAAATGAAATGAATTCTAGAAGTAAAGCTTCTCAGTAGCATGGCATGAATTAGGAAGGACTTGAAGGCATAGGGAATTTCATTTCATTTTCTGTCTCATGAAGTGTAGTTCAAATGGGAATTTCTATCTTAACTAATGTTTCTCAAGCACAACAAAGATGTTCCAAATGCATAGTCTGTGGAAACTCATTAATATTTACTTTTGTCTCCATTCTTTGATTCTTGATTTCTTCACAAAAACAACTACAAAACTACAAACGATATTACTTTTCCTGTACTTGCATTGTCCCATCACCTGGTCACACTCAATTTTTCCAGGTTTTTTTTTTTTTGTCTCGTTTTCCATTTTGGACTTTCACCAAGTCCCATCATTTCCATAATGCCCTCTCCTGTGTGTGTTCTCACCAGTGATGACTACAACAAAACGCTTCTTATGGAGATTGTCTTTATCAAGTTTGCCAAGTTAGAAGAAAAACATATTCACCAAAGATTCTCATCAACAGCCAAGATCACAGTGAGCTGCCTTTTTTTTTTTTATCTCAGTCTGGTAATACAGACTGTACCTACTAGAATATGGTCTGACACGGAATAAACTCTCCTATATGGGACACAAAGAAATGGGAAAAATGAAAGACATTCTTGCAATAATAATTTTCAGACACAAAAGAGAAAAGAGCTGGAAGTTCCAGCTCACCTCAGGAAGCTCACCACAAAGAGTGATGAGTTTAGTTAAAGAAATAACTACATTTTGAACTGTCCTAATAATGAGAATGTATGAGGGAAATTGAGAGCCTGTTTAGAGTACAGGCGGGGGTTGGGTGGGGAGGAGGGAGACTTGGGACATTGGTGATGGGAATGTTGCACTGGTGATGGGTGGTGTTCTTTACATGACTGAAACCCAAACACAATCATGTATGTAATAAAGGTGTTTAAAGAAAAAAAGAAAAAAAAAGAAGTTCCAAAATGCAATAGAAGCAAAGAACATGAAATCTGGTCTTCAGTAGGCCACTGGGGTTGGGGGTGGAATAGGACAAGGAAGGGAATACTCTGACAATGATAGAAGGAAGAGGTCACACAAGAGGAAGGAGGGTACTGAAGTGTGGTAAAGTGATAGGTATGATATCCTATTGGTAACAATACTATAAACCACAGTGCTTAAAAGGGGGAAAAAAACTACAACAAAGGCAGGAAGAGAGATGAGAGGAAAACTGGGACATTGGTGGGGAAAAGAAAGTAAGTAAAGGGACTGGTATTGTTTGCCTGAAACCCAATTATGAATAACTTCATAATTTATAGTGAATTAATCAAAAATAAAAATTAGAAAACAATATGGTATAGGGAGACACATATAAAACCTTTTTATATTACCTTCATTTTTTTTGTTTTGTTTTGTTTTTGGTTCATACCCAGAAGTGCTCAGGGGTTACTCCTGTACTCCTGGCTCTATGCTCAGAAGTCACTCCTGGCAGGCTCAGGGGACCATATGGGATACTGGGAATTGAGAGTCTGTCTCGGGTTGGCACGTGCAAGAGAAATGCCCTACCACTATGCTATTACTTCAGCCCCTTCATTTTGAATTTAGAAAAGAAATATGGATAAATGGAGACTTTTAAAGGGGTAGGTGAAGAGATGAGTAAATTAACAGTCTCTCACTGTCTCAGTCTCTCGCTGAGCTTACAAAGAAATGAAACAAACATTTATGGAATATACTAATAGACAAAACTGGTCTAAAAATGTATTTTCAAAAATTTAAGGATAGGCCTTTACTTCTCAAGCAAAACATACCTTTACTGATCAAGAAAAACAATCCAACAATGTCTGGACTCTTACTGATCATAGTCATAGTCTCCTTTTGCTTTTCTACCTCACTTCCACCTTCCTCACTAATATAATCTACTGAGATAATTTTGATTGGCATATTTTTTCATGCTAACACATTTTTTGACATGATAATAGGATATCACTAAGGATTTGGAAACCTGTTCAATTCTCACATAATTCCACTTCAGCACTTTCTATAGATCAAGTAGAATTTAGAACAATCACTTTTTGTACAATACTAGCACTGTGACCTTCCAGATTGGCTCAGAAATTTCTTATTCCAACAGTCCTTTTTGTTTAAATTTATTACCTTTAAAAATGATCAATTGCTTTTGAAACTTTCTCCTGAATTTCCTGAAGTTGTTAATATATGCTTTGGTAAGATTTTAAGTGAAAAATTTAAGACAATACTGAAATCTTCTGAACATGATAGACCTCATGTCTGACCACACATGATAAGTTAACTAAGTTAAATGCCCCAAAGCAAAACAATTTGGATCATAGTTTAAACTTGTACAACAATGTAACAGTAGTAATTATATGTAAATCTATAAATTATTGGTTTTGAAAGCTAGATTAGGTAAATGGGCAAATGTATGTAGAATTGTTTTTACTTTGATGGCCTTAAGCCAAAAATTGTTGGAAAAAATAATTTAAATTTATTTGCTGAAAATCACATAATTTTTCTAATGTTTTATAAAGTCTTGACTTTGCAATGGAAATTCAGAGCCACCTAGTGACCAAAAATAAAATCTCTCAAATATGAAGCAAATCAAAACAAAAGCCCTCCCATAAAAAGAAAACCATTGATTCTGATTTTCAATTGATCTTCAAGGATAAAATTATATCCAGGTCATACTGATAAAATGACCTTCCACAAATATAGTAAATTAAATCTCTGTTTTATTTGGGGTCAAAAGACTCAGATTTGAGGTTTGTGGGATTAATTTTTAGTCACTCTTTTGCCAAATGAGATGTGTGTTACCTATTCATATATAAGCTACTGGTCCCTTTCTAATGCTTTGTTCATTTTGAACAGCTTACCATGATCACTCATGAGAAAAGAGTTGAGGAATATGGGGCGGAAAAGATAGCCTGAAGGTAGGGCATTTGCCTTACATCCTGAAGGACGGTGGTTCGAATCCCAGCATCCCATATGGTCCCCCATGCCTGCAGGGGCAATTTCTGAGCACAGAGTCAGGAGTAACCCCTGAGCCCTGCCGGGTGTGACCCAAAAGTAAAAAAAAAAAAAAAGATTGAGGAATGTCTGACTGCAGATAGGGCCAATGATGGGAGTTATGAGAAAAGATATTTCTTGTTAGGCATAGATTTGGTAAAAACTAAGGTATTTTAAAAAATCAGGGTGATAGTTTAATTGAAGTTGAGAAGTTTAGAAGGACATAGTAACCCTCATAGGTAATGAGAGTTGATGTAGAACACTGTCACTTTGTGGTGACTTTCCACGAAAGTCATGGAAAATCTTAGTTTAATGTAGTTGCTGAATATAGGATGAACTAATATGGGATACAGGGATAGAAAGAAAAAAGTTAGGGTACTTTGATAATTTTGAAACTTGAAATAATTAAAATCAGATTTAGGGACATAGAGATAGTAAGGCATTTATTTGGCTTGCATGTCGCAGAATGGAATTTGATCCCAGCACCACTTACATTCCCTGAGCAATTCCAGGAATGATCCCTGAGTGTACAGTCAGATATTACCCCTCTCTTTGTTCCACCCCCACAATAAATACAAACCCAAAATAAAGCAAACAGAAATCAAACTAACAATAACTAGGAGGAAGAGTCCAGTTCTCTCCCCTATTTTTATCAGACCTGTATTTAATTAAGTTCTAGTGGTCTCCCAAAACCCCAAGTCTTAGTGTAGTTTTGCACATTAATAGTCTCAAAGTATAAGTACTTTAAACTTAAAAAGAACTGCATTTTGGAATGTGAAGATTTTCCTTTAATTCTCATTTAAATTTTTTTGTGAAATTTTAAATAGTAAAATTTGGAACTTTGCATTTTATTTTAATCTTTTTTTTGGGGGGGTCACACTCGGCGACGCTCAGGGGTTGCTCCTGGAAGGCTGTTTTAATCTCTTGATAGAAGATAGCAAAGACTAATTAGAAGAGAAAAAGTCAAAATCCACAAAATGAATGAGAACAGAGTAAGAGTAAAAATAAACTTTCACGGGGCCGGGCGGTGGCGCTAAAGGTAAGGTTCCTGCCTTACCAGCGCTAGCCTAGGATGGACCGCGGTTTGATCCCCCGGCGTCCCATATGGTCCCCCAAGCCAGGAGCGACTTCTGAGCGCCTAGCCAGGAGTAACCCCTGAGCATCACCGGGTGTGGCCCAAAAACCAAAAAAAAAAAAAATAAATAAACTTTCACAAGATGCTTATACATTTTTTAAATCTGTGATTACTTTAAATGACTTTAACTTCTAAAGTCATTAAAACTTAAAACTCTACTAGAGCCTTTTGGGATGTATTGTATTTATGAACTAAGGTCATTTAGATTTTTTTCTCCAACATGTCTATAAATGACTGGCGCCAGTACCCCCTGGTGTGTGCTTGTTAAAATGTGAATTCCTGGGCCCTACTTCAAATCTCTGGGGTTGGGGCCAGGAATCCACATTTTAAACGCATTCCTTAGGTAGTGCTTGTGAATTGATTAACAAATATTTGTTCTCAATGTTATAATGTCTTGACCAATTCACAAGAAACAAAACTTTGGGGTTTTTAAAAATAAATCCATCATTTCAATTAATTTTGCAATAATTATTGTAGTTGAGTCCTTCACTTTGGCATTGATTTATTTGCATTCTCTAATATTAGTCTTCTTCAGAAAAATACAGGATCGTTTGTACATCCCATAGTTTCAAAAATTCAAGTCTTTGTCTTAGTTTAGTTCTATCCTTTACATAAGAGTTAAAGGCATCTTTCAACAACTAACCACTCAGAATGTGGCTAAGCAATCAGTTTAAAAAAAAAAAAAGAATCATATCATCTCTGAGTTTGCCAACTGACAATATTTATTCTGGCAGTAGTTAGTACATCTAAATATTAACTAATTAATCTAGCTTGTAATATTCGCTGCTGGTTTCATTGAATGAAGTGGGAGTGGGTCAAATCTGCAGACCACTCAGAGTCTCAAAATGCAAATAAAGTAGCATTTGTTTGTAGGTGGAACCAAATGATTATAAATGAAGGGTAGGCCATCTCCTGGGACTGGACATAAAGGTTCTGTAAACGAAGAATTGTATCAACAAACAGCTGTTGGGAAATACTATTATGCTTTAATAGCAGCTATTAAAATCCATTAGCAATTTTGATGGCCTGTTTGAATTTGATGCATCATTTGCTCTGAATAGCATTTCTTTCTAAAGTTTTGTGTAGAATTTATGCAGATTAATAGGTGGTGTTAGTGACATTCTGGGAGATTAATACCGATTATATACTTTACTTGTACAGGATAATCCAGCCTGGAAAAGTTGGCAAACACTACAGTTTAAATATCTGTTGGGAGAAGTATGCAGCATAAAGATACCCTCACAGTATTCTCACACAGTGTGAAATCATTTTATTTCCATGACTAGTGCTTGACACTCTACAGGAATTCCTTGGTTCCCACTTTTGACCATTCTCATTTTTCAACACAAAACCTTTCCAGATTCTAGGGAGGGCACAGTGCCTTCTGAACACAAGAATATTGTGTCCTAAATATTGTCCTAAATATTGGCAATCTAACAAGATTATGTAAAATGCATGTGATGGCAAAGAGAACACAACTGTGCTGTGATGATGGTGGAGAAAGAAATGCAAGGCCAGGACCTGCATGGAAGTAGTGCCATCTGGCTGGTTGTTAGGGAAAATCAGTATGGAAAAGAAGTCAGAGAAAATTTATGCCACATTCATAGTTTGTGGGTGTCTTGTGCCATTGAAGAGAGCAAGGTTAAAACTCCCATAGGTTAAAAGAGAAATTATGGAAAATACCTAATCTATATATAGAGTTAAATCAAGATGTAATTGCATATCTTGGAAAAGTAGCTCTTTATGACACATGTTACCAACCAAGAGATTTTCCAATTTTCTTTAGAAGATTGTGAAAGGAGTTAAACTTTTTCATTTCCAACATTTTTTCATTTACTTTTTCCTCCCATAGTAACTGAAACTGAAGACTGATAGATGGTTCAAAGAAAAGGCCGGGCGGTGGCGCTGGAGGTAAGGTGCCTGCCTTGCCTGCGCTAGCCTAGGACGGACCGCAGTTCGATCCCCCGGCGTCCCATATGGTCCCCCAAGAAGCCAGGAGCAACTTCTGAGCGCATAGCCAGGAGTAACCCTGAGCGTCACAGATGTGGCCCAAAAACCAAAAAAAAAAAAAAAAAAAAAAAGAAAAGGATCGTTGGAAGAAATTTTTTGAAAAGTGTGTTCTAAACCAGCAAATTCGGAATAGGTTTCTGAACCAGTAAATTCAATTAGCTTTGCAAGACTGAGAGAGTCAGACTGAAATTTGTTGAGTCAGAATCTACTTTGGAGTAATAAATCTGAGGTTTTGTCTCTCTGTGAAGATGCTAAACCAAGACTACTCAGGGTTTATGGCATTTTTTAAAAATAAAACGCACTAAAATGATAGCTGCCAGTTTTTTTTTTAAATAAAACTGGGAAGACATTGGGTTTAAATACAGATTTACTTCGTATTACATACAATCAACTTTATGTATTTTAAACTACATTTTACATGCATCTCAAGCTCACTCTTTCCCTTGTTTCAGTGTCCAGGGCTTCACATCTTAAAGTTCAACATCTAGTTGGTTAAAAGGGTTAGTTTTTACATTTCTACAAAAAAGGAAATGGTATTTTCAAAGTTTCCCCCATTCTTTCTAAAACTTGAGTTACATTCACAAACATCCTTTTGCCAAGTAATTTTGTTTAGCTAAATAAGCTGAAATGAAGTTAGTAAGTTGAAAATCATGGGGGATTGAGGGAAAGGAATTTTGAAAAAAAAATTCAAATGAATTTTGAACTTAATTCATCATCAAGAATGTTTTCAGGATAATTTTTAGTTTAAAGACATTGTATAATAGGAAAAGAAGACAGAAATCATCAACCAGTCATGGAACTTCTTGTATTATATTGAAAGATGAAAGAAGGTGAAGATTAATAGGTAGGAATTTTTCCCAGAATGTTAAAGAAAATTAAGTGGTCAGTGGTCAGATAATTTAAATTAAATTAATTTAAAAAATAATATTCTTGAACTCTCAAAATGTTAATAATAGCTATTCTTGGGGCTACAGAGATAGTATCTACAGGTGTACTCCCTTAAAACATTAACTAAAACATCCCCAGTTACCTATGTCTAGAGTCTGAGCTTTCAGTCCATTTCAGATCCTCTTCCCACACCACTTCCTAGCTACTTATATACTGCACCTTTCTTAAACTCCATTTTTCAAGGTCATTTTAATATAGAAAAGCCAAAGATAAGCCTCTGGGTATTGACCAGGTGGCCTTTTCTTAACATTGAAAATCTTTTTTCAGCTGAATTGGATGTTTTCTGCTCTTCTGCTGTTTGTAATTGTTGGCCATTGCTTGGATGTGGGCAAATTCTCCTCCTCCACATTTCATTGCAAAGGCTAGCTTTGTGAAGGAGCCTCCCCTGAGTTCCCTAGTTTTCTACATGATCTCCCTCTGCTTATAAAACACCTAGTTCACACCTAGATATCTTGTTCTTGCTTACTTAGTTTCATTAGGGTAAAAATTCCTTCTGAATAGAAGACATAGAATGCTTTCTGTCTTATTCATAACCAGGCATATGATTTTCATCCATCCATCCATCCATCCATCTATCTTTTCATTCATTCACTCACCCACTCATTTGTTTCTTTCATTCAATAAATATCTATCAAGCATCCTCCATGGACCAACTAACACCAACCACAGCCCAATAAATTCTTAGACAACTTTAGTAATACCATTGAGAGGTGTAACAATTATACATTGATCTGTCTTGATAGTTCTATTTGCTTTTATGTTGTTTTATTTTAATGAAGTTTTAAAATAATTACATTACCATTAATTTGTAATAAGCAATATTAAATTATTTTGTGCATGACAAGGTGGCAGACTTGGGGGTGGGTGAGAAACTGAAGACAATGCTGGAGGGAAGGTCACATTGGTGGAGGGATTGATGTAGGAACATTGAATACAAAAACAGCTGTATTCAGAATAATTTTTAAAAGTTTGGTGTTTAAATAAAGTAGTTATAAAAGAAAAACAATTAATAGAACATGATCACATTTTGAAAGTATCTTGAAAAAGAGTCTTTCAGGGCCACCAATAAATTTCTGTTTACCAAACTTGAATTTAAAAGTATCAACCAAGAAGAAAAGATTCATCTGAAAAAAAATTTTTAGAACTAAAAGTGAGGAGCTTTTAATTTTTTGCAATGAGTAGGGTGCTTGCCTTGCACATAGCTGATTTGAGTTTAATCACCAGCATCCCATATTGTCTCTTGAGCCTACCAGTCATAATTCCTGCGTGTAGAGCCACAGGTAATAGCAGAACCCCTACACATCAGAGATGTGGCTCCCTAAACCAAAACAAAAAAATCCACTAAAAGTGATAAATCTATGAAATGTCATATATAATTGGTCAAATGAAAAGTAAAGACATGAACTGTTAGTTTAATCTGCAAGTATTTAAAGCAGGGAGTCCTATGTCCCTAAGCATTCTCAACACTAGCCCATCAAGCTAGAGAGATAGTTCAATGGCTGAGCTCATGTTTTGCACACAGAATGCTCATGTTCAATCCTTAGCACTGTAAATCCTCTGGACACCACCAGAGTTAACCCTCTGACCACTGTTCCAGGAATTGCCCTCAAGCACTGTAAGTTGTATCTCCAAAAATCACACAAAGAATAAACTGGAAACTAGAAAAGTAAAAAAGACTTCCTTTTCTTTTTTTTCTTTATTTAAACATCTTGATTACAAATATGATTGTGATTAGGTTTCAGTCATGTAAAGAACACCCCCCTTCACCAGTGCAACATTCCCACCACCAATGTCCCAAATCTCCCTCCATCCCACCCCACCTGTACTCTAGTCAGGCTTTCCAGTTCTCTCATTCATTCACATGATTATGGTAGTTACACAGTTATCTCTGTGTAGTTATTTCTATAACTGCACTCAACACTCTTTGTGGTGAGCTTCATGAAGTGAGCTGGAAGTTCCAGCCCTCCTCTCATTGTCTCTAAGGATTGTTGCAAAAATGACTTTTATTTTTCTTAAAACCCATAAATGAGTGAGACTATTTTGCATCTCTCTCTCCCTCTGACTTATTTCACTCAGCATGATAGATTCCATGTACATCCATGTATAGGAAAATTTCATGACTTCATCTCTCCTGACGACTCCATAATATTCCATTGTGTATACATACCACAGTTTCTTTAGCCATTCATCTGTTGAAGGGCATCTTGGTTGTTTCCAGAGCCTGGCTATTGTGAATAGTGCTGCAATAAATATAGGTGTGAGGAAGGGTTTTTTGTATTATATTCTTGTGTTCTTAGGGTATTTCCCTAGGAGTGGAATAGCTGGGTCGAATGGGAGCTCAATTTCCAGATTTTGGAGGAATCTCCATATCGCTTTCCATAGAGGTTGGACTAGACAGCATTTCCACCAGCGGTGGATAAGAGTTCCTTTCTCTCCACATCCCTGCCAGCACTGATTGTTCTCATTCTTTGTTATGTGTGTCAATCTCTGTGGTGTGAGATGGTATCTCATCATTGATTTGATTTGCATCTCCCTTAGTGATGAGGAGCATTTTTTATGTGCCTTTTGGCCATTTGTATTTCTTTTTTATCAAAGTGTCTGTTCATTTCTTCTCCCCATTTTTTGATGGGATTAGATGATTTTTTTTCTTGTAAAGTTCTGTCAGTGCCCTGTATATTTTGGATATTAGCCCCTTATGTGATGGGTGTTGGGTGAATAGTTTCTCCCACTCAGTGAGTAGCTCTTGTATCCTGGGCACTATTTCTTTTAAGGTTTAGAAGCTTCTCAGCTTAATGTATTCCCATCTGTTGATCTCTGCTTCCACTTGTTTGGAAAGTGCAGTTTCCTCCTTGAAAATGCCTTTAGTCTCAATGTCATAGACTGTTTTACCGATGTGTTGTTCTATATACCTTATGGTATCAGGTCTGATACCAAGGTCTTTAATCCATTTGGATTTTACCTTTGTACATGATGTTAACTGGGGGTCTATGTTCGCTTTTTTGCAAGTGGCTAACCAATTCTGCCAGCACCACTTGTTGAAGAGGTTTTCCCTGCTCCACTTAGGATTTCTTGCTCCTTTGTCAAAAATTAGGTGATTCAATATGTTTATTCACATGTGTGTCCTTGCCACTGATGGTGGCCTTTCTTGGCTTTCTCTTTTCTTTCTTCCTCCCTTCTCTCTTTTTCTCTTTTTTTCCCTTTCTTCCTCCTTTCTACCTTTCTCCCTTCTTCTCTTCCTCCCTCCTTCCATCTCTCCTTGCATAAAGAAAAGATGCTGACAATAACGTATGCTAGAAGCAATTTCATATTTTTAGGCCTAAAGACCTGAATTCCAGTTCTGTCTCCTGCCTTTTAACTGTGTGACCCACTAGAGCTCTATAATTGAAAGAGAATATATTTTGACTAGGTACTGAATCTTAGTTATCACCCTGAGGTCACCTTGGAACCACATAGTCTACTACTTTTTGAATCTAGGAGGTGATAGGTAGGCTTGGAAATCACTTTTCAAAAAGAAGCTTTGGGTATTTTAAGATGCTTCCTGAGTGAGGCAGCCTTTGAATCAAAATGAAGACTACACTAACTGTTTTGTTATAGTCAAAATGTATTTTATATAAGTAGATGGCTCTTGATTTTACTGTGATTGTCTTAAAAATTAGATATACATTCAATTATATACTAAGTAATGTATTAAGAATATGCATAAAAATAATACTTTCAGGACTGAGTGATAGTTTTGTGGTAAAGGTCACCAACTCAGTTTCAATTTCCAGTACTACATACAGTCTCTGAAGCATCAAAAGTGATCTCTGAGCACAGAGCCAAAAGCAAGACCTGAGCAATGCTGGGTGTGGTGCCCAAATCAAGAAAAAAAAAAAAGAAAAAGAATACTTTTTTAGGCTTATTAGGTAGTTTACCTCATTAGTGAACAATATAAAAAAACAAACAAAAAACAGAAGTTGTACTTCCAGCACAGAGTTCGGTGTCATCATGAGCACTGCTGGTATGGCCCCTAAGCAAAATAAACAAACAAAATAAACAAAAAACCCATAAAAATTATTTCTTTTCTATCGCAGTTTTCAGGAGGAATTTTAATTGTTCTTTTCAAACACATTTAAGGAACAGACTGCCCAATCTTTAAATTACCAAAGTACAGAATCTATTATATTTAAAAAAATGTGTCCTCAGAAACATTATTGAATTCTTCTGTGCCTAAGTATATTCTATGCCTACGAATTGGAAATGGTAGTAACATTATTATAAATCTATCTAAAACAAATTAATCCAGGGAATGTGATCAGGAGAGTGCCTTCAAAGTCTTAAGCATTTCTTATGCATTGCTATTATCAAATTTTGTACTGAAAAAATGTTAAAGGAGACAATTTTGCCACAAAGAACGAAGAGTGTAGTTAGAGTAAAGGTCTATTATGAAAGTGATATGAATGGCACCCCTTTATTAACAGTAATGCAAACCACAGTGCTAATAAAGGAGAGAGAGAGAGAGAAAGAGAGAGAGAAGTAAAATGCCTGCACTGAAGCAGGTGGAAGAAGGCAGGTGAGAGGGAAGAGGGCGTCATGGAGGGTGAGAGAGAAACTACTGACATTAGTGGCTGAAAATGAGCAGTGATGAAAATAATTGTACATTGTATGACTATAACTCAATTATGAACAACTTGATCTGTGGAAAATAAATGTGACCTGATGTTTAAATGAATAAAATAAACTTTAAAGAAAGGCAAAATTATATATGCACTGTGGAAATTACACAGGAAAAACTTTCACTTCTTAAAATAGCTTCTTCAAAAATCTAGGATATGTTAACTTGCTCAAATCTATATAAATCAATTGTTACTTAGAAGATGATCTTTCACTGGGAATATATGCAAAAAGGGGCTGTTTTCATGTCAACCTGAAAAAAAAACTGAATCCCTTTTCTTCTCTTATCTAAATAAAAGAAAAAATTAGAAAAACATTTTTTAAAAAGGAGACAATTTTGTCTTTATTTATGTAGTGAACTTTCTTATATTCCTATCAAAAGATAGAATAAGCCCCACAGGTAATCATACCTTCTATCTGAAGATGTGTTCAATCCCAGGATCCAGATCTACTTTTAAAAAACTGTGATATGAAGGATTTTGTTTGGGATGATTGAATAGTCATTAAACTTAGTATTCAATATTTTCTTCATTTGACCTCCAAAATATTGTAGAAAAATCCTACTAATCTCTCTTTCTCTTTATCTCTGAAAACCACCACTAGTTTTCTGACTTAGAGGATTTTATACATAATATTTGGATATCTCAATCTTCCATTACAATAACTATCTTTCCAAATATATTTACTGATGGAAGCTAAATATTAGAGTGAAGAGAAAAGATTTTATTTTACTATTTACACAATATTTTCTAGAGGGATTTAAACAAACAAGCATTTTGCAACATATTGGTTTATCTGATGTGCTTCCAAGAAGATACACATTTAAAGTTCTGCTTCCTGTGACAAGGCAGAGGGATCCTGGGGGATAGAGGACAACCATTTAATGACTTGGCTATAACAAATATCCCCTACTCTTTAGAAATGAAATAAAGATTAGTAGCAACTGTCAAAAATAAAATCTATGGTAGCATTAAACAAAGAAAAAACTTCAATGTAGTGTTTTTTTCCTTCCATTCATTTTGATTTTAAGTTTCAGTAACTTCATTGATGAGTTTAATATTGTTGGCATTACTAAGGTTTTGCTTCTGTGAGAGAGAGAGAGAGAGAGAGAGAGAGAGAGAGAGAGAGAGAGAGAGAGAGAGTGTGTGTGTGTATCCTAGGGGATTGCTTCCATCTGTCAATGAAGAATATCTAGCATTCTTGCAAAGAACAGCTGCTTCTATCCGTCCAAACTGCTCATCAGTGTGTAGAAGAAGAGGCTATTTGTGAGGCAAAAAGAAAGTTCAACTTCTTTGCATAGTTTATGTTGTGGGTTTAGATTTAGGTGGGCTATGTGTGGAGCCCAACAGCTTGGAAACTTAATAAAAAGACCATCTGTTGAACATTTATCATTTCTTTCTTATACTTTATAGTTGTCTCCAGTACAGCTCAATAAATAACAATGGATTTCCATGCCTTCTGCATTTTTGTAGCAGTGACTTAAATTTAGTTCACATTATTTCAAGACATTCTTTGAGTGTACAATAACAGCCTCTGAAGTAATATTTTTGAACGTGTAATTTGGTTAACATCTATCAAAAAGATATACTCTTGATTTTCATAAAAGCACTTAAAATTAAACAAGACAAGTAAAACTTTTTCCATTCTTTTTAGTGCCATATCTCCTATGCATTAAATTCAATACTTCATCTTGTTTTACCAGAATAGTAACCAAATATCTCTACGCAGTTTAGCATGAGACCCTTTCCTTCAGTCTGTAGCACCTTGCCCACTAAATAACTCACAAAAGGAGATCCTTGCCTAGCTCATGGTCTGCATTCCAGCCTAGTCTCCCTCTTCCAATCAGATTGCCAAGTCTGAGCACAGCCTGCCAGACATAGCTATGATAGTTAGATTCTTTCTAATCTTGACTGTAAATCATTTCCAGTCAGCTCACATTAATAACCAAATTTAATCCTGTCTTTCTTTCTTGTTCAAATCTTAGTGCCTCTCTGAATCTCTGTAGTTAAACTATTCTGTGAAGCAATGAAGGGCTTCTGAACCTTGTATCAACTCTTGTGTTCCCTCAAATATGAAGACAATCTCCACAACCAGGGGAGACTCCAGAGTTGGATTAGAATCACTAATTTAGGGCCCGGAGAGATAGCACAGCGGTGTTTGCCTTGCAAGCAGCCGATCCAGGACCAAAGGTGGTTGGTTCGAATCCCGGTGTCCCATATGGTCCCCCGTGCCTGCCAGGAGCTATTTCTGAGCAGATAGCCAGGAGTAACCCCTGAGCACCGCCGGGTGTGGCCCAAAAAACCAAAAAAAAAAAAAAAAGAATCACTAATTTAGAATGGTAGAGAAGGCTGGAAACCAAAAAAGACAAAAGAGTTGTGAGCCTAGAAATTGAGCTCTCGCAGGCACAGGGGACCATATGGGACACCGGGATTCGAAAAAAAAAAAAAAAGAAATTGAGCTCTCATATGATGCAGCAATACCACTCCTCAGGATATACCCTAAAAACACAAAAACACGATGTTGAAAAGCCCTTTGCACTCCTATGTTTATCGCAGCACTACTTACATAGCCAGAACCTGGAAACAATTCAAGAACAGATGAGTGGCTAAAGAAACTATGGTATATCTACATAATGGAATACTATGCAGCTGTTAGTAAAAATGAAGTCATGAAATATCTTCTACATGGATGACATGGAGAGTATTATGCTGAGTGAAATGAGACAGAGAAAGATGGATAGACTTAAAATAATCTCATGCATTCATTTTGGGGCTATAAGAAAAAATAGATAATATGGTAATCCAGAGAAAATAGAAATGAGGGCCAAGAGGACCAGACAATGCCACAAATAGTGGAGCAGTGCAGATAGAATAAAGAAAGAACCACTATGACAATGACAATCGGAAGTGATCACTCTGGACAATTACTGAGTGTGAATGGAGATAAAGAGATATGCATAGTCCCCCTTTAATAAAAATAGTGCAAACCACAGTGTCTAAAAGGAAAAAAAGAAAAATAAGATGTATATACTCACCATAGAGAAAGAGAGAAAGAGAAAGAGAGGAGTAAAGTGCCTATCCCAGAAGAAGATGGCAGAGAGGAAAACTGGGGACATTAGTGGCAGGAAATGTTCATGGGTGAAGAATGTTGTACATTGTAAGACTGAAATCCAATAATGGAAAAAACTTTGTTGTCAAGGTGTTTAAATAAAAGGGAAATAAAAAAGATGTTTGCAAAGAGGAAAAATGTTCCAATGGGGTTTGTTGCTGTCACCGAGGTAGTGCTATGTGACCCTTTATTCCGTAGCCCTTTGATTTTCTTTCCCAGGAAAAGTTGTCTTCCCAAGCTGAATCCATGTGCTGTCAGAACACAGCAATTTGGCACTCAGCTCAACTGAGTTGGAACTAACAGTGTAGCAGGAAGTGAGTTACTTGACCCCTTTAAATCCAGGGGTATAAAACAGGGAGGAGACTGGGTTGCTGTGAAAAGTGACTGTTGGGGTTAAAGAATCCTGTACCATTGAACAGTCAGGGAATATTAACTTTCACATTACCCAGGATTCTGATTTTAAATATGGGAAATAATTTTGAGAGTAGAGAACCCCCAAAAGAAAATAGTAAAAAGTCTAAACTACAAACTCTCCCACCTTTTCAATCTGCTTATCTCTGACACTTTCATATTTTTTCCTAGCTACAGGGATTGTCCACTCCTTGACTTCTCTCTTTCTCTTGATTTTGAGGGATTGATATAGATCTTGTAGGGACTAAGGGCTCTTCTTTTTACTGTTTAATACTGAGAGTAAAGCATTATATTTATCCCAGCCTTAAATATGTGCCATCTCTGTTGTTAGAAAGATGGGTCTATTAATAGGCAGGAAAAGGTGGTGGACAAATAAAAGGGTCTACTACTATTTTCTCTTCTCTTTGCTGGCAAGTAGAATTGTAAACCAAAATCAAATTTCACCCAAGCAATGACTGATGGTCTTACTGAGGCAATGTGTTCTGCAGCATCTGGGAATAAGAGACTTCTAGAGGACTGCCGCTTCTAGGTGAAGCTGACTAGGGGTGAAGCATCAGCTAAAGATGTTTGTGGAAGCAGAGAACAGTTGGAACTGTTTCCATTCAGCTTTGTTTCCACTGACAAGGTTTAAGAAAGAAAGAGTAGAATAGAGTCTTGGCAGATGGATTATACAAAGCCACAGTAGATATGTACCAGCAGTTATGAGCTACATTGAGGCAAAACTCAAGAGTTTTACTTTGAGGATGATTTTTCTTCATGAACTGATTTCTTTTCCTCACGAACAGATTTTTTAAGAACAGATTTTCAGTAAGAGATGAAGGGATAAGGAACAGAGATTATTCATCATCTGAGGAATAATCTAGTAACTCAGAGGGTAATGCTAGGACATGTCTGCAAGTAAGATTAATGTTCTCAATGAATTAATCCTCAACCACACAGTTGACAGAGGCGTGGATGTGGGAGCTGTTTATATGTAAGACTAAGTTCTGAAGAGTGATGAGGGCCATGTTAAAAAAATAAAAACGCCCCCACAGTGTAATTCCTAATACCCCTAAGGTTTTTGCTAGTTAGCTCATGATCATTATTTTATTTTATTTTATTTTTTTGGTTTTTCGGGCCACACTCGTTTGATGCTCAGGGGTTACTCCTGGCTAAGCGCTCAGAAATTGCCCCTGGCTTGGGGAACCATATGGGACCCCGGGGGATTGAACCGAGGTCCTGATCCTTGGCTAGGGCTTGCAAGGCAGACACCTTACCTCTAGCGCCACCTAGCCGGCCCCATGCTCATGACCATTCTTTAAGAGAATTTACTTCATCATTCAGCTCATGCTTAAACTTCAACTCCAGTTACTGATTTGAATGTGGAATATTTGATTTAGCTAGTTTCAATTGTACAAGAATATTTACCAACTGAATAAATGATGATCATACCAGTCTCTGAACTTGGCATAGCAGACACATCTGCAGATTTTTTTGTTGTTGTTTGGGTAGATAATGACTTGCATTTCGTTCAGAAGGAACTGACTGTTTAACAAATGAGTTGCTGAAGGCGCCTCAGTTAACTCTCATAACCACAAGTGCTTATTAGCGCACTTAGACAAACTTGAACATAATATCTAGATTCTACAGTATAAAACAAAGACCAACTAGGTTCTTTTTATTATTCTCTCATTTTCCCATGATCATATTTTTAAATTATAAAGATTCTGGCATATTTTATTGAGAAAAATTATATAAAAATAAGGAAATGTTAGGTAAATAATCCGACACATCATACCCTCCACTTTCTCTAAGGAAAAAATGAAGAAGTTCTATATTTACACAATGACAAACAGACATATAAACATGTTTAGGTGGTACATATGTAGATACATAGGAAGAAATTACAGGATTATATATTGTTCTGGAACCGTGGGACTTCTTTTCTCTTTAAAGTATGTCTCTGCCATTTAAATGATCCAGATCTAATTCAGTCAGCCTTTTAATACGAAGTGCTACTTTATGGTTGGTTAATACAGTACTGTAATTTTAGGGGAAAACTTTCCAGAGGGTTAATCAGACTGTTTCCTGCTTTTGCTGTTCTGAGACTATGCAATATCAACTCTGAACTCTTATTATTTTATAGACTAGTTTTCCCCAATTATTGTTCTTAATAATGATTCACTCTTTGATATTACTAGTGTTAGGTTGTTTATTATAATCTACACTATCGTTAGTTATAATTGAGCTATTAGTTTTTAACACCCTTAGAAGTTCTAGATTATTTCTCCTCTTAAAATTTTAGACACAAAAATAAGACCTGTATGTCTTCTATCCATGACACTGAAAAACAACACACTTAGACACAGAATGTTAAAAACATTGTGTCATATGTGTTTAATGTGATTTTAATTACATATGAATTTAAAGTTTATGTTCAATGATTACTAGTTTCATTCTTTCAATTGCAAAATGAATTCTTTTGTCCATTTTAAATTTGCCTTTTAAAAAATTGACCTTTTCATGTGGCAAGAAGGGACTGAGTGCATGCTTTGCACACAGAAGACCTAAGTTTGATTCCAAGCATTACATGGTTCTTCAAGCCTCATTGTGAGGTATTCCTGAACACCTAAACAGGAGTAGCATCTAATCATTTCCAGGTTTAAAACCCAAAACAAAAACCTTTAAAAATAAAAAATAAAATAGATTTTTGAAAGGTTATGTTTGTTGGAGACTAATATTTTACTTATCCTAGATAATTTTTCAGGGCCAATATATTTTATTTCTTTTTTATGATATTTAATATTTAATGCATTATCATTGACTACTTAACTTTTACATAAGAAAATATATTCTTTTTTTTGGTCTTCGAGGTTCTTTATTTTTGTTTCTTCATAAGTTCTCCCAAATAGAGTATTAAATTAATAATTTCCTTGATTTTTTCTATTTTATTATTTAAATTTTATATTTGCATATATAATTTGAATATTATTCAAATAATTTAAATGATCTGGATTTTGATTTTATTATTTTATTGTCAGTTGTACTCAATTATATTGTAGTTTTATGTCATTGAAAAAATTTATTGGGGCTGGAGAGATAGCATGGATGTAAGGCAATTGCCTTTCATGCAGAAGGACGGTGGTTCGAATCCCAGCATCTCATATGGTCCCCCGAACCTGTCAGGAGAGATTTCTGAGCGTAGAGCCCGAAGTAACCCCTGAGTGCCGCCGGGTGTAATACAAAAACCAAAAAAAAAAGTTTATTACTTATTTTCCAGTGTGCTTAAAATAATATCCTATCTTGTACTAAATTCCTCCAGGTGCTCTTTGGATTCTGTTCTGCCTCATAATTTCATTGCTGGATTGCTGGTTGGGCTCTATCAAATGATACTCTTGTTAAAAGGGAATTCCCTTTCTAATTTCTCCAATATTTACTGTGCCTATGCAAGAAAAAAAAAGAGAGAGAAGCACAAATTAACTTTTTTGTTTGTTTGTTTTGGTTTCGCTATTGTTATTGTTTGTTGCTTGTCCCCCCCCCCCCCCCGTGGGTTTTCTTTTTGTGTGTGTGTGCTTTGTTTTGTTTTTTATTTTAGGTCTGTGGTTATTGTGTGGTTGGTGTCTTTATTGCTGTGGTGCTTTTCGAGTTCTTGTTTTGGTTTTGTTTTAGTATTGCTGTTATGTTTCTCCCTTTCCCCCCTTTTTTTCTTAAATTGATATATATAGCCTCTAGAAGAACTCCTCCCATTTTTTGCTTTTTTGATTTTTTGCACCATTTTATTTTATTTATTTTTTATTTTCTTCAAACAGAACCACATAATTTGAACCATCTTATTTTGCCTCACAAATTGAGGGGGAAATAATGGAGGGTACCAAAGCCAGACAGTCGTATGAATATTAAGTAGAAATAAAAATATGATCAGACTTAAACACCAAATCCAAAGCCAACGACAACAGAATTGACACCAATCTACAACATGCTAGACACAGAGGGGACCACTTATACTAGCAACTTGGGTAGTAAAGGAGGGGAATATGGAATGCATGCTGGGAACAAAGGGTGGAGGAAGGACAATATTGGTGGTGGGAATGCCCCTCACTCAATGTCACTATGTACATAAAAATTACTGTGAAAGATTTGTAATCCACTTTGATCAAAATAAAAATTAAAAAAAATTTTAATAAAACTGTTAGGAGGGAATTTGTCAAAAAACCTTGGTAAGCACCTAAGAGAAGAATCAAATAAAGAAAAATATATAATTTTATGATCATTAAAAACTAATAGTGTTGGCATACTTTGCTTAAAAACTTAAATGAGAATTATCTGTAATCATAATGCAATTAACAAATTATTATATCTAATAAAATTGCCTGATTCCTCTACATAAAACATTACTTACATCTTTCATATGTATAAAATGAGCTATTATAAATTATTTTACTAGAAATACACTGTGAAATATTCATGTGCCCCTAGCTCTAGGAAAGGATTTATTTGGGGACTGGAGAGATTGTACAGTGAGTAAAAGCACTTGCCTTGGCATGTGGCTGATCCAAGTTCAATCTTTGGCATTTCATAACCCCTGAGCACCACCAGGAGTGATTTCTGAGTGCAGAGCCTGGAATACAAAGCATCACTGAATGTGACCCAATAAACAAATAAACAAAAAAGAATGTATTTGGCATAAAGTTCAAGACTTAGTAATTTATGTTAATGCAAGAAAACAAATATAAATAAGTGAGGTGTAAATTAAAGGCCATTTTAAAAATAAAAATAATTTTCATGACTTTCAGAAAGATACAAATTTAAATTTAACAGCTATCTTTATAACTTGATAAAATTTGGGAGTCTACTTTAATCACTAAACCATTTTAGTTGTAAATTTTTATTTTATTATATTTTATTTTGGTTTTTGGGCCACACCTGGTGGCGCTCAGGGTTACTCTTGGCTCTGCACTCAAAATTGCCCTGATAGGCTCAGGAGACCATAAAGGATGATGGGAATCTAACTCGGATCCATCCCCATTGACTGCATGCAAAGCAACCTGGAGTTGGTTCCTCAAAAGGAAGTAGGAGAATGAAAATTAGAATAAGTACGAGCAGTTCTGAAAGCAGCCCTTATATCCTTTCACACTTTTAGGCCAAAGTTGTTGTTTAGGAACCTGTAGTCCTCAGAGATGGCAGGAACATGCAGATCTGCAGTGGTTAAATCAATAGTTAATGATGTTCTTCATGTAATTTGAGCCTCTAGTTTGTTTATGCTAGACCAACTTTATCCATACTCCAAACAAATTATCTCTTATAATTACCAGCCCGAAGATAAATCTCTAAATGTTTTTCTGATGATAGTGCTGTGGTTGGCAGGTGTTAAAAGTGCCTCCCAGGGACAAAGATTGAAGATGAGCTTGTTTTCCCAAATCCTTCAGGCGAGGATGTTGAGCTTTCTATCCTGCCATGTGCAAAGGAGCCTTGTATGGTGCCCTATTAATGAAATCTAATAGGCAAAGGTCGTATATCTTTACAAAGAAAAATGCAAAGCTGGTTCATGATAAATGAGCTCTGTGGAGCTCAGTGGACGAGGTTTGGTGAGAAAACCCTTGTTTAAATAGTTGCATTGGTTTTTCTCCAATATTTATGCCTTACATAGCCCCTTTTAGTGATTCCCTAGTAGAATAATTTAAATAATAAGAGAAAAAAATCTATGTCTTTAGTGTTTTGAAATAGAGTAAGTGTTTGTCCAATGTTAACATAAACATTGATAGTTTGCATTGGAAAAAAGCCATAGTTCATTTAAAAAAATTTAAAAGTGCTTTTAAATTATCCTAAAGGATATCCTAGAATATCTAAGCTTTGATTAGTGCTATCAAATACTGCACAATGCATATGAATTTGTAAGGTTTTATTTTTAAAACACTGTAGTTTAGAAATAGGCCAAAATCAATATATTTAAAGATAAAATGCAAGACTAAGTTAAATCTTGAATTAGAAAGAGTTAACTAAACTCAATATTATGGAATTGAATCACTGCTGGTTTTAGGAGAAGTTACCAGTTCATTTGCTGTAGTTGTACTGCTGAGCTAATAGACAGTTCAATAAATCAACTCAAGCTTGATGGATTCCTCAATTCATTGAAATGAGTGCATGGAAGAGAAAAGAAATCTCTTAGTATTCCCTCTTTGACAAAAGGGTATGCAAAGAGCCTGAATGGATGAATGGTTGATTAATTTTGCCAGAAATTTTCTTGACAGCAGGAAATGTGTTTTTGCATTACTCTGTTTGCCTGGGATTTATTTGGTAGAATATGAATTATTGCATGTAAATTTGTACCTGAGGCTATGTTGCTAAAGTAGATAGCTCCTAGTGTGGTATCTGAGAATAGAACCTCTCCCTTTTCTATATAGGTTTGCACTCAGCACCCATGGGTTGCTCCATTATAGTTTCTATAAGTGTCTGCCTGCCTGATGTCAGTGCTGAAGTCAAGCACTGCCCCTGATTCAATATTGAGTTAAGTTTCACTCATCATCTGTGTCCCTCTTAAAGGAAGGATGGAGCTGGAGGCAAACAACTACTGAAGCTTGATAATTCCGAGACTCATCAACCTGACAGTTTACTTAGAGACTCTTACCTTTAAATAAGGAAGAGAAGGCACAAGGTATTATCTCTCATGTGCTTCTATTGACAGCAGCCTACAAATGAGTTATTTCCTTGCTCTAGTGCACCACAACTATATTTAACCACTGAAGCTGCTATATATGACAACTGAAAGTTGTGAATCTGGGAGAAATGACAGCTTCTCTACTTACCACTCTGTACAGAGTCTCTCTCTGCCTGTGTGGAGGACAGGAAACTTCATGCATCTCAGAACCCCAAGTGAGGGAGCAGGTGGTGTTATTATTGTTTTCATATAGATCTCCTTTGCTTCCCATACTCACACAGGGGATTATGGGCCAGCAACAGTAAAATCACCCATAAATAATTTAGCAAATTTCTGTTCATTCTGCTTACCTTCTAGGGGTTAATGGCTTGTAATGGTATTATTTTGGGGGGGCTACTAGAATAGAAATGACCTATGACATAGAACATATCATAGGACATTTTGCTTAATTTTTCAGTTTATATATTTTATTCGCGCACAATTCTTCTGATGCTACTGCAACATTAGTACAACTTAAACTATTTCTGGAAGTAAAGGAATAGACAACTATTCTCGTGAAAAGTTTTAATATACATGCACACAGCCTGCCTCCATCTCTGCATGAGACTATTTTTATCATCTATCTCAATTTAATTTCTAGTATTTTATCCTCATATTATAAGAAAATAAGTGATTAAGAGACAGACATGGTAATATATATGACAATTTCTTTTATTTTTCTCTAAAATGTGGCATTCATTATCAAGAGTATATAGATGGGATATATTATATGTTATATAAAATATGCATATTACATATAGACTAATATGGGTGGGATTTATTCTGGTATATCTGATATATACCAGAATAAATTTCATTCTAATTCCTGCTACACCATCAAGTTATGATGCGTGATATTGGGAATATTTCCAAAAATACTTAGTTTTCAGCTCTCTCATTTATGGAATCAATATCCCTAATTTTAATCTTACTATCATCTAGAGAACTGGTAAACCTACTTAAGATGACTGAATATACTTAGAAAACTGAGCATTGCTCTATAGACAACCTTTTAAAGAGGCGTATTTTGCACGAGGCTGGAGAGATAATACAGTGGGTGAGGCACTTGCCTTGCACATAGTTGACCTGGGTTCAATTCCCAGCATCCCATCTAGTTCCTTAGTAAAACCAGGAGTAATTCTTGAGCACAGAGCCAGGAGTAACTCCTGAAAATCACAGGAAATGCCTCCCCAAAAATAAACAACAAAAAAGAACGGATCATGAATAGACAATAAATGCATGTCTATGACCAGCTGGCCTCTTTTTTAATTTTAGTGAGTTTTTATAATTTATTACATATCCAATACTGTGTTACCATGCTAAGTGAATTATCTTTAAATATTCTCAATAAAAACTCTGAAGTTAATATTATTTGACCTATTTTCAGATGTAGAAATCAAGGGGAAGAGAGAACTGTAACTTATCTAGACTTATGTAACCTAAGTGTCTTAGCTAAGAATCAGTTGTAATTGGCCTCTTTTTAGTCAGAGGTCCTCATTGCTTTTACTGAATTCTTTGCTTTTTTTTTCTTGTGTCAGTTCAGTAACTATAAAAATAACACACTTTTTAGGCTTTTATTGCCTCCAATTTCTGAAACTCTTTTCATCTCAGAAATACTCTATCACTGAAGATTAGAACTTGAAGTAATCTTATAAATATCTCCCTCATCCTGAATTTTATAGTAAAGAAAGGAGAGCATCTGGAAAAGAGCAAAATCAACTCACTTTCTTGTCTTCTAGGATTGATTTCTCATTCCATTTAATAGCACTGACCTTGAATCCCCTACATAAAAGACTTCAATAAAGATTACTAACTTTTTACTTATTCAAAATAAGTGAGTCTGCTGAAGACATTTATCTGGCTTGCCCGGTGTTTTTGCAACTGCTGATAGTCCTGCTTAGCAACCAACTCGTCCTGGGCCCTCAGTGCATATGTGTGGGATGTGCACTCTACTCTCTGACTCCCCTCCTTTTCTCTGTCTCTTGACTCCTTAGTCTTGGTCAGGAGTCCTCAAACTACATCCACCAAAAGCAAGTCCATAATTCTCATTGAGATACTGGTAAGTTTGTTGATTTAACTTTACTTGTTTTTTCATTTTAAATACTATATTTATTCTCGTTTTTTCTTTTTTTAACCTCAAAATAAGATGTGCAGTGTGCATAAAATTTTGTTCATTGTTTTTTTTTTTTTTAAAAAAAACTATAGCCTGACCCTTCAACACTGTGAGGGACAGTGAACAGGGCCCTTGTTTGAAAAGTTTGTGGACGGGGCCGGGCGGTGGTGCTAGAGGTAAGGTGCCTGCCTTGCCTGCGCTAGCCTTGGATGGACCACGGTTCGATCCTGTGTCCCATATGGTCCCCCTAGCCAGGAGCGACTTCTGAGTGCATAGCCAGGAGTAACCCCTGAGCGTAACCGGGTGTGGCCCAAAAACCAAAAAAAAAAAAAAAGAAAAGTTTGAGGACCCTGATTATTGCAGGTAAATTGACAAATTGGAACATAAAATTAATAATAAAAATAATAATAAAAATATATTATGACTGAGAATGTTGGACAGGAAATTGTGTAAAGATAAGTGTAAAAATGAATTCTTTAGTCTCTGATGATGCAGAACTCTTAGGATTGTCTTGAAATATTCAGTATAGTGAGAAATTTAATTACCTGAGACGCCACCTTACTGTTTTAGGCTTTTGAAAATCTAAGCAAAGATCTGGGGTTTTCTGAGGATTACAAAGAAGCTGTGGAGAGGAGGAGTGATGTCAGAAATTTCTAGGACGAATAAGCTATTTTGGCTTGGCAATATCATTCCAGGCTTAAGGCAGTCCTGTTTGTTTCTGGGCCCTCAGGCCAAGCTACTGTTCCTGTGTTGGCCTGTTGTGGGGATGTTTAACCAAGGCACTTTAGAATGAAAAACTTGCTTCTCACGCCCTGTCAAGATCCACATCTGTGGTACTCACATAAGATTGGTCTTTCCGGTATAATAAAGTTGATTCAACTTTCATTTACCCAACCAGTTACCTACTTATTCTCAGACATCTTCCTTTTCATTTCATATGGCTAAGATGATCAAGACTGTTATTCCCCTCCCTCAAAAACAAAGGCAAGCAGAAATTCCAGTTAATGTTGATGTCAAGACTTTTTTCCTCCCCTTCACCAGATGGAGAAAAATGGTCTAGAAGACCTGTATGACTTTTCAAGTTGGGTAATCAAATATTTAAATGGTATCAGGAGTAATACCTACCTTGAAATTATAATTATCTGTTTTACCCAAACTTTCTTCCCTCAACCCTCTTTGGGATAAAGTGATGAGCAGGGATGGTGAACAAGTTCGACATAAAGAGCCAAAATTTTAAACTGTGAGAATCAGAGAGCCATACCACGCAGTGACCTGCCAAAACAGACAAACACTCACACAAAAGCATATAATTTTAACAATTATATATTAAACACATATTGCATTTTGCTATTTTGAGTGAGGGTAAAAGTCCTGTTCACCACCCCTAGTGATGAGAGTCAACCTCAGCACATGCATAGCTCCAGAGATGAATCTAACTCCCTCTGGCTTTCTCTAAGCATTGAGTCATCTTCCCACACCTCTCTTGATGAGGATCTAACAGAAGGATTTTTCAGGATTGCCTGCTTGCTTGTAGGTGGTTCCAAGATTTGGACTCACTTGCCAAGCAAATGCTTTAAGTCATTGAACTAGCTGTCGGGCTCCTATCTTATCCCTATCATGTGCTTATTATATTTTCATTGGATATTGTATCAATTAAGGTACCTCCACACTTAAAAAAAAAAACTATTCTTTAGAAGGCACAAAAACTGTCCTGTTAACAGTTCCTGCTGGATCTAGTTGAACACAAAGCGATTTTAAGTTGGAAAGCACCTTTCCAGAGCACACCCTGGAGACAGAAGTAATTATAGCTTTTAGAGAAATTGAGGTCCACGTTTCCATTAGGAGAAAGAAACCTGCATTAGGGTGAGCAGGATTTTTTAAAAAAATTTATTTGAAGAAAATGTATCACATAGTTGACATGACTGATCATAATACATTTTATTTCAGGATGACAGAAAGCAGTTATTAGGAAATAGAAAGAGGATAGAGAATTAAAAAAGAAATGGAAAAAGGGAAAAAAGAAAAGTTCATTAGCAGTTATATTTGTGAAAATTTTTGTATCACCAATAAAGTCGTTAGTACAATAGCCGAAGATTTAGAATACTCTCCCCCCCCCCTTTTTTTCCTTTAGAGATGGGAAATACGCTAAAAAAAAGGGTGTGCGCACACACACACTTCTGGTTCCATCTGGTGAGCAGGATTTGTAAGGGAGCAGATGGAAATGTATTCCAAGCAAGGGCAACCTAACCTAATTCATTATTTAACACCAAAAGTGCATGTGTGAATGAGAGAATTCTGTATACCCATTGAGTAAATATTTTTGCACATAGGTATTAAATATTTCTGAGAAAGGAGTGTACTGGGGATGAGAGTTCAAAGTGTTCAGCAACATATTGAATAGGAGGATCTTTCTGGTTAATCTTCTAGCTCCCAGGGTTGCTAGTGATATTAGTGGTTATTTAGGCTGAGTGAATAAAAACAGTTGAGAGTAGTGAGGAGAAAATCAAGTTACTCCTTAACCCAGATAATGTGCATCAGTACATTTTTTTCCCAGACAGAAATGTACTTATAAAGACTTCTTGGAACACTACTTTCTGGTAATGGTAGTAAGGGGGAGCTAAGTGATGGGCTTAGTAGGTTGAGCACTGTCTTCTAGGCCTGAGCCCTCAAGTGGGGTTTTTGGCACTACTGCCAGAATCCCAGTGCAAAAACAGTTTATTAGACCCTACCTATGTGTTAATACTATTAATACTACTTACTGTTAATATGTTAACAGTATCAACATACTATTAACACATGTTAATGAGTACCTTTTATTATTATAGTAGCAACAAAAGGAAGTAGGAAATAATTTTTTAAATAAATTTAAGTTTTGCCCAGTGCAGAGGATTAAGGGAATTTTGTGTTTTTGGCCACATCCAGTGATACTTCGGGCTTACTCCTGGTTCTATACTCAAGGATCACTTCTAGTAGGGTTCAGGAGACCATATATGGTACTGAAGATAATACCAGGTTGGTACTATACTTTGGAATTTAAAGTAAAAAATTCTAATGAGTTTTTGAGATAGTATACCCAGGTAAGGTGCTTCCCTTGAAGAAGCTGACCTGAGTTTGAATCCTGAATACCAACAATGATTACCTAAGAATCATCAGGTGTGATCCCTTAGCATAGAGCAAGGAGAAAGTTATGAGCACAATTGGGTATGACCGCAAAACTAAAACAAAATGTTTATTAGTTTCCCATAAACAAAGAAGGTTACTTTGCTTTGGTGTCTAGTAAAACATAACTGAAAATTGCTGCTCTATAACTGTTTCTAATTTTACTCAAACCTTCTATAATAGTAAGACACTGTTTCATAATTGGATAAAGCATATGTTCTCTGTTCTTGTTTTTCAAAAGAGAAATAAATGTTAAGAATATAAAATATTTCTCTTGATATTCACTCTTAGGTTCATACTTTTGGTTTTCTTTTTCAGAGTGAGTCATTCCCTTCTTTAATAGTAACTGATAGCATTGGTTAATATTTTATTTTTACTATAAATATATTTTTCATCTCAAAATCCTTTTCTCTGGCACCTGATATGCAAAGTTGTTCATGATTGAGTTTCATACACAAAGTTGTTCATGATTGAGTTTCAGTCATACAATATCCAACATCAAGAACAGTGCACATTTCCCACAATGTCCCCAATTTCCTTCCTGCAACCCCGCTGCCACATGCCTCTATGACAGATACTTTCACTCATTTTTCTCTCTTCCTTTTTCCCCTTTTAGACACGGTGGTTTGCAATATTGCTACTGAAGGGGTATCATACATACCACTTTACCTTCTTTCAGCAACCAGTTCTTGTCTAGAGTAATCCTTTTCAAATGTCATTATCATAATGGTCTCTTCTCAGTCCTTATTTTTAAAAGCTGATGAGGAAGACTTTTCCTCTAATAGTGGTTGTTTTCTAGATATTCCTTAACTAATTATGCTGAACTAAATGCATTCCCTATTCTGCACAATAATACAAACTGACTTATAACCTCAGCTGCTTGCTTCCAGCTCACTGCAGTCTTTCTAGAAATGAGTCAGTTCAGGCATGTACCTCACAAAAGTAGTGTTTATCAAGAATTATCTGGGTTTCCTTTTCACCCCATTTGTGTCAGTTGTACAGTTAATATAATTGCTCAATTTAAATGCATTGATAAAGTAAAGAATATAGTTATTTCTCATGTAATTTTGGAAATAATTGAACAAATGAAATATAATACCAATGAAAATATTCTCTCAAATTAGAGCAAATAGAGCTATAGAGAGTATGGTGTTAGATTGCAAGAAAACAGTAGTATTCTACATTTATATAATTTCAAATCTATATGAGTTTGTGTTCTACCTTCACTAAACTGAAATTAAAATATTAAATTTATACATTTTTGTATAACTAATACATCAAAGAAGTTGGGAAAGTCTTTAAATCTATGCTCAAGAAATATTTTAAGAGACCTTGCCCTGCGTGAAACTGTCCTAAATAGATGCCTAAATTTATGTTCAAATAGGATTAATGTTTTATTTTATAATGAAGTATGATTTGAACAAGATCCTTCTTTAACCAAATTTTCAGCTGTTGTAATGGAATTCACTTAAACATTCACACTGAAAGCATCTTTAGGTGAGAAATCATGGAGATTTAATTATTTAATGTCAAGATGAACTGCAACTAGGCAATCATCTGAAATTGTGGCAGAGGTAAAGAGCATTTTAATAGGCATTATATAGGCCTATTTTTATAGGCAATTATAGCAATGGTGAAACACAGAAAAGAGGACAAGAATGGAGTTTTCTTTTGGTTATTTCACCACAATACACATTGAATACAATGAAGCAGAAGGGTACAACACAGGACTTAGAGGAGAGTTCTTGCTGCTAAGATTTCTATGGGGATATATTTCTGTTTTAGGTTCCATAGACATTCCTTATTGTCTATGTGAGTTTGGGTCCTTCTATTGGGCATTTATGACCTATTCATTTCTGCTCAGTTCCCAGAATGAACCACTCAGAGTTCCTGTCTCTGCCTTTCTTTGCTTAGTTACCTGCTTATTTTTATAACTTTCCCATAACTACAACAATATATCAATATAAGGTATTTCTTTTAAAATATATTTAATTATATACATAAATTAGTGATTGAGTTTCAGTCATGCAATGTTCAAACATGCATCCATTCACAGGTGTTCACTTCCCTTCACCCGTTTCTCTCCTGATTTTCAGTCTGCTTCTGTTAGATACCTTTTTTCTTTTTTTCCTTGTCGGCACTGTGGTTTGCAATATCATACGGAAAGGATATCAAGCATATCACTTTACTTCTTTTCAGTACCCAACTCTTGTCCAGTATGATCATCTTCCATTATCATTATCACACTATCGTACTGTTTCCTCTTCTGTCCAAACCACCTCAAACTCAGACCAGTCTTCCTGTTCTTCATTTCTATTGTTTTGGTCATTATTTTCCTACTATTTTTCAGGGATTGGGAGCCTACACCCATCATCACACAGAGGTTATTCCTAGCTCTGCACTCAGAAATTACTCCCTTTTAGGCTCAGGGGACCACAGAGGATGCCTAGGAATGACCCCAAGTCAGTTGTGTGCAAGGCAAACACCCTACCTGCTGTGCTCTGACTCCCATACTATTTTTTATATCCTACAAATGAATGTGCTCATTCTGTCTTTCCATCTTACTCTGTCAAATTTATCAGTCTGTCAAATTTTATGACATCATTTTCTCAAATGGTTGCATAATATTCCACTGTTTAGATGTACCATAACTTTTTTATACATTCATCTTTTGAGGGGTACTTGGGTTTTCAAATTCTGACTATTGTGAATAGTACTGCAATGAATATGGGAGTAGGTAGATTTTCTGCGATGTTTTTAAGCTCTTGTATATTCCCAGAACTGAATCATATGGAAGCACAATTCCCTTTTTTTTTATAGAAATGTTTATATTGCTTTCTAATTATATTGACATTCCCACAAACAGTGAATGAGGGTTGGTCCTCATTCCTCCCGCATCCATGCTAACAGTGGTTATTGTTCTCTGTGATAAGTACCAGTTTCCTTGGTGTGAGGTGGTCTCTCAGTCATTGTTTTGATATGCATTTCCCTGATAATTAGCATTTCTTCATGTACCTTTTGGCCATTTGGATTTTATTTTTTTGAGGAAGTATCTGTTCATCTCTTCTGTCCATCCTGATAGTTAACTTTTTTTGTGAAGTTCATCCAGTGCTTTATATATTATGGACATTATATCAGATAATTTATCTGATAATTTATCAGATGAGCAGTGGGCCAAAAATTTCTCCTCGTCTGTGGGCTTCTTTGTATTCTGGTCTTTGTTTCATTTGAAGTACAGATGCTTTGTAGTTTAATGTAGTCACATTTGTTTATGTTTGCTTCCATTGGTTTAATCAGTGGCATTTCAGCTTTAAAGATAAGGCATTTCTATTTCAAAAGCTATAGAGAAAACAGAACAAAAATAGCAATTTAACCCTTACACATCAGACAACCAATTGCTTGTTCTAAATAATATTATCTACAATTATAAATAGATATAATTAAAGTAGGTAAAACTACACTGTCAAGATTTGTGTCTGAATTCTTTTCAAGGGAAGTAGAAGCATAAGGTTATTATACTAAGGAATTACTTTTATGTTTTGTTTTGTTTTGTTCTGTTTTGGGGCCACACCAGTTGGCGCTCAGGGGTTACTCCTGGCTCTGTGCTCAGAAATTGCTCCTGGCTCAGGGAACCAAATGGGATGCCAGGGGATGGGATCCGCGTCCATCCTGAGTCAGCCATGTGCAAGGCAAACACCCTACCACAATGCTACCACTCTGGCCCAGGGATTTCTTTTTTCTTTTCTTTTTTTAGGTTAAGCATTGAGACTCAGGAAGAAAAATTGTCCTGCTTTGGGCAAAGTGTGATTCTCAATGTGTTGTTTGTTAAAGCGATGGTTCTCAAAGTTGCATTTTGAAATGACCTGAACTGACTTAAAATAACTACTGATGCAGAGCTGGAGCCATCATAGAGTAGGTAGGGTTCTTGCCTTGCTTATAGTCAATAGAGTTGACCCCAGTATCCCACATGTCCCTGAACACTGCCAGGAGTGATCCTTGCGCACAGTGCCCAGAGTAAGCCTTGAGCCCAAGATGCCCACTGAGGTGATCTCAAAGATGGTTGTTTTTACATGTGGGTCATCTCAGAATCCCTATTTTATCCTGCATGGAGAACTGGCCCTCAATTTAAGTTATGTTCCCTGGCTACCCAAAGTGCTGTCTGTGTTGTTTTAACCCAAGTTCATATTCCCTGAATTAAAGGTACAAAAAATTTCAAGTCCCTGCCAAAAGTCTTTACAAATGAACTTGAGATTTTCCTCAAGAATTCTCCTGACAAGGAAACTTGGGACAGGTTACACCCCTTAATGGGTCACCCAGGCTGAAAACCAATAAGAATATACTAGCTCTGAAAGGAGAAATGGAAGAAAGTAGATTAGTAGACATGTATATATATATATATATATATATATATATATATATATATATATATATGGCACTCCATCCCAAGAAAACTGGATATACATTCCTCTACAATGCACATGGGTCATTCTCCAGGATAGACAACATGCTGGCTCATAAAACATACCTGTATAAAATGAAGAGGATAGAAATAGTACAGACTACTTCTCGGATCACAATGCACTGAAATTAGAAGTGAACTACAGAGGGACACAGAGAAAAAGTTAACACCTGGAAATGAAACATCTCAATGCAATTGCTTCATTGGCTTGAACCCTTGTACTGTCTGTCTCAGGGGTCCGTACAGTACCAGGCACCAAACTCTGGCTTATGTGTGCAAAGGCTACTTCCAGGCCTTTTAATCATCTGCCCAGAACAGACTAAGAATTTCTGACCAAGCTGACAAAGGTCCTGGTAATACAGTAGCTTTGGTTCTGATGCTGCAGTCCCCAGGGCTTCCATGTTTTGAGAGTTGAGTTGGAGAGACCCAGCCTGTTACTGATGATCTCATTTTATAAAGTAGGTTATTTTCCTCATTTCATAGATGAAGGAACTGAAGCTTAGCATGATCAAGTAACTTGCCTAAAGGTGCAGAGATAATAGAGTGTGGCGCTACGGTTTGGATCCTAGCTGTTTAGACTTCAAAATCTGTGTTTTTTTTTAATAAGTACTACATTTTATTATTTACTCATTTGGGAGTGTTAGGGCTAATTAAAAAATTCTAACATTTATTTTTGGAATTTGGGTTTTCTTTTTTTTTAATTAAATATAATTTTTATTTTAATCATAGAGGCTTACATATCATTGACAATAATATTTTAGGTACATATTAACATAAAATCAGGGGAATCCCATCACCGAATTGTAATTCCCATCACCGAATTGTAGGAATTTGGGTTTTCTATACTATGAAAGTTCTTGAAGTGAGTTGATAATAGAATGAAGATTTACTGATTTTGGGTCAGAGAGTGACATGGTTGAGATATTTTCCTTGCATGTGGCCCACCCAGATTTGACAAGCAGCACCACAAAAAGTCTCCCAATTCATGCCAGAAGTGATCTCTGAGTATGAAGCCAGGAGTAAGCCCTGATCACTGCCATCTGTGGCCCCACTACAAAGTAAAATAATTCCTGATTTAGAAATATGAAACATACTTAGAAGCTATATGTGTATGTATAAATTAAAATGTGTTTCTTTCTATCAATATAGTGCACTATTCTTCATCTCAGTTGCACCTTAAGAAAATAACTCAAACTCTCTGGAAATTTATTTTGGTGCCCAGGATATCTACCTTTATTGCCAGTTTAAATTTTAATAATATGGAGTGAGGTCTGAGTTCTTTTTTTTTTTGTTTTATTTTATTTATTTATTTATTTATTTATTTATTTATTTATTTATTTATTTATTTTTGAGGTCTGAGTTTTTTTTTTTTTTTTTTTTCTTGGTTAGTTTATGGATTTATTTGATATAACATTCAATCATAGAATAAAATATTTAGGAAATTATATGTATAGAGAAATCCAGGTACTTTACGTAAGAATCAACAACAAATAAACATAATGTATTTCTTAACTAAAATTTTTCTAACATAATGTAATAGGAAACATGTTTGAATTATAGAATTATGTTTTAATCATCCATATTTCTTTTTTTTTTTAATGTAATTTTTATTTTGATCATAGTGGCTTACATATTGTTGACAATAATATTTTAGGTATATATTTACATAAAATCAGGGGGGATTCCCATCCCTAAGTTGTCCTCCCTACACCTCCGTTTTTGTCCTACCTCCCTTTTCCTCTTCCCTCTCCCCCAGGGCGTCTAGAATATGTGGTCCCCTCTGTATCTAACCTACTACTTAGTAGTCTTGCATCAGTTTGGTCTTGATGCCTCCCTGATTTCCCCCTCTAAGTGGGGGCAGGGCTAGCTAGTTCAAGTTGCGTGGTTTTGCCTGAAAAGGTGAAAATATATAAACTGGGGGTAAAAGTCTAATACCCCGGAGATGGGCAGAATCCTTCTAGAGGTTCTCATCATCGATTTGGGAAATGAGTGAGAGAAAGAATGTGAAACACTCCACCAGTACCAAAAAAAGTGTCAAATATCCAGTGAGGACTCCAGCTATATCGATAAGCACCACTAAAGACAGATAAACAAAATAAAACAAAACAAACAAAAACCAAAAACAACAAAAAACAAACAAACAAAAAAAAACACGCCGTGGTCTTGAAATAAGAAACCTGGCGTAGCCCCTCTCGAAAGAAAAGGAAGAGAGAAAAGAAGAAAAGTAAATAAATAAATAAATAAGGATATCTGGGGACAACGATTTCAATAATCACAACCAAACAGAGAAATCGACCAAAATAGCTAGGTAAATAAAAATAATAATAACAATAATAAATGAAGGTAATATATATATACATATACATATACATATACATATACATATATATATAAATGTCCAAGGTTTTGTGTTTTTTTTCTTTTTTTTTTCCCTTCTGCCCTGGCACAGTAAATATTGGGGTCATTCGAAAAGGAATTCACTTGCCCTATGCGATATGGGGTTTCTCCGTCCTTGGAGTATACTGTCATGGGATCAACTCTAGTCTTTGCTCAGGATCATTACTCTCCTGGTGGTGGGTTTTTTTATTTATTTATTTTTTTTTTTTGGTGTGTGGAAGACTTCTGCTCTGTCCAGGGTGATGCAATCAGAGCTCTGTGTTTAGAGGTCTCAGTATCCGTACAGATCCTGAGATGGGACTTATGGTGAAGTCAGTCTTTGTGAATCTAGAGGTTCTGTTACCTCAGTGCCATTTTAATCCGTCTTCTGTGGTTGGTGATCTTAGTCTTTGCCCTGAACCTAGGATGGCATCTAGGATAGCGTCTTTCTTTGTGCTTCCAGAAGCCCCTTTCCGTTACAATTGTCTCTGTCGGACCTTTGGGACTGAGGATCATGCTTATTGTGCAGGTCTTAGTTCAAACCCTAGACTAGGGCTTTTTTATTGGTCCCAAGATGTATACAGTCTGGTCGTGGTTCTCGTATCCAGTCATCTGTAAAACGCAATCTTGGCTTTTGGACCTACCAAAGGGTGCCACGTCTTCTGGTTTTGTCTTGTCGTTGGCTGGTGAGGTAGGCTAAACTGCTCTGAGGTCAAGTTGTTCACATTTTCCTCATTGTCGGGATATCGTGTTTAGGCTGGCCCTTGTTGTTGACCCTGCAGTACTAATGCTGTCCCAGATGGAGTTTGTTTCTTGCAGCTGTTGTGAAGAGCTGTGCCGTTTCTATGTCTGGGATCCAGGGTTCAAGGTTGGTTGAGTGGTGTCTAATCACCTGAGGTCTAAGTTGATTCCACATGACATATTTTCAAGGTAGGAGATAACCCTGTATTGTAAACAACTATGAGTTCCTATCTTTAGTAGATAAGCTCTCTTTTTTTTTTATATGTAAGATTTCCCCTTTATTTAGTGTGCCTTTGCAGAGGGAAGTGGTGCTCCATTATACTGTCCGTGTATTTGGATTGGACAGAGTGGGTAACAAAAATAGGTCGCATACCCAAAAACGATTTAAAAAAAAAATAAAAAATAAAAAGAAATAAAAGTGTATGTGCCCACAAATATATATGTAGGGCAAACATTTAAAAAAAAAAAAGGGAGAGAGATAAAATGAGTTAGCGAAATTTTTAAAGGACCAAAGTGGTGCAAGAGACTACTTTACATTTGGAGGAGAACATGTAAAGAGGTGGTGTATTACAGGTCTTATGCCTATGTTGAAAGTACAGTTTTTCCCGTTGTCTTTTGGATTTTTCTTGTGGTGTGTGGGTTCCCAGGCATCTTCCAATCACTCCCCCTGACCTTCTTCATATTGATAAAAATTTGCGGCAGGGAATTCTTGGAAGAGTTCTTGCATTGGGGATACTATTGGACCTAAGTCCGGTTTCAGGAAACAGTCCACGTTAGGGGGAGATGGTAGGGAGGGCCTCGTAGCATGAGTCTTCAGGGAAGTTGGCTGTCTTTTCTTGCAGGAGATGAGGTGTGGGATTGGCTGGGTGTCCCCTCGCCTGGTTGCTGGGTACTGGTTCGTTGGGTAGGAGGTCGATCTTGATGCCTAAGAGATTAGGGACTGAGGGTGGAGAGTTTTAATATGGTGGGAGATCTGGATGGGATTGAGGGGTGATGGGATAGTTGGATTTCCGGGGGGGGGGGGAAGGGGAAGGTATAAGGGAGGGGTATGAAGGAAGAGAAAAGAGAAAATACCGTAGAAAGGGAGAAGAGAAAGGGGAAAAAGTAAAGAGAAGAATAGAAGAGAAAAAAAAGAAAAAAAAGAAAAGAGTAGCGAGAAGAAAGGAGAGAGTAGCAAGGGAATGCTGGTTTGGTTGAATGTGTTCGATGACTAGAGCCTGTAGTTTAGGTCTGTACGTCGTCACACGTACTGCTTTGGTGGTCTGACTGGTCCCGTGCTTCAATTCCTAAAAGAAGGTTTAACCTAGAAATAAAGTCTATGTTAAAGAGTTTTCTCGTGGCCATCTCGTCTTGCAAACAAGGTATGGTATCTCGTGTGGTATCCCGAGTTGCCATCTTAGTTTGTCCGCCCTTTGTATCTAAGGGTGCCTGTGGACAGAAAAGCTGAGAGGTTATTTAAAATGTAGCAAGGTAAAGGAATTAAAACATAGTGTTATGGTATATTGCCATTGCAGTCCGTGATTTCCTGTGGTGTTCTATACTTGTGTTCCTGTTTACGATCTCTAAGGGATTATTGTGAGCTTTTGTTGTGGGGGTCTGATTACGTACCTGTTCTCTCTATGTTGCTGTTTCTGTTGTTGCTGTTTTCTTTGTGGTATAATGAGCCGTCAAGAGTTTGCGTTGTTCCTTTTTCATGTATTTTGGACACTGCTCCCACGTATATGTTGACTATTACAGTGTTCAGAGTTTCTACCCTGTTAAACCCTGTTGTATGATTGTTAGGTATTAGTTGTGTGTAAAATATATGTTCTAGGTGTTTCAGAATAGTGCTACCATTCTGTGTTTTTCTTTTGTCTTCTGACTTACTTCGTTTAACATAACATGATCTAGGTCCATCCATGTTGCTGCAAAGTCTGTGATTGTATCATTTCTAACTGCCATGTAATATTCCATTGTGTATATGTACCACATCTTGATGATCCATTCATCCGTTGTTGGACATCTAGGTTGGTTCCAAGATTTGGCTATTATACTGAGTGCTGCAATAAATAGTGGGGTGCATACGTATTTTGGAATGAATGTCCTTCCATCTTGTGGATATATGCCTAGGAGAGCAATTGCTGGGTCAAATGGCAGCTCAATTCTGAGTTCTTTGAGCACTCTCCAGACTTTCCTCCATAGGTGTTGGACTAGGGGGCATTCCCACCAGCAGTGGATGAGAGTTCCTTTCATACCGCATCCCCGCCAACAAAGGTTGTTTCCATTATTTTTGATGTGAGCCATCCTCACTGGTGTAAGGTGGTATCTCATTGTTGTCTTGATTTGGATCTCCCTGATGATGAGTGAAGGTGAGCATGTTTTCATGTGTTTGTTGGCCATCCTTCTGTCTTCCTCAGAGAAGTGTCTATTCATTTCATCTCCCCATTTTTTTATGGCTTTATTTGGTTTTGGGGGGCTCAGCTTTCTGAGTGCTTTGTATGTTCTAGATATCAGCCCTTTATCTGATATGTCGAGTGAAAAGATTTTTTCCCATTCTGTTAACTGTCTTCTTGCATTAAGTAGGGTTTCTTTTGCCATGCAGAAGCTTTTAAGTTTAATGTAGTCCCATTTGTTTATATTTGATGTTAATGTTCTTGCCATTGGTGCTCCATTCTCAAAGACCTTTTTGATGTATAGGTCTTCGAGTGTTCTACCTATTTTATTCTCGATAAACTTTATAGATTCAGGTCTGATTTCAAGGTCTTTGATCCATTTTGAGTTAACTTTTGTATAAGGGGTGAGGTATGGGTCAATCTTCACTTTCGTACATGTGGTTTTCCAGTTGTACCAACACCATTTGTTGAATAGACTTCCTTTGTTCCATTTCAGGTTCTTACCTCTTTTATCAAATATTAGTTGGCTGTATATCTTGGGGTTTATGTCTGGGAATTCTGTTCTGACCCACTGGTCTGAAGTCCTGTCTCTGTTCCAGTACCATGCTGTTTTGACTACTATGGCTTTATAGTATAGTTTCAAGTTAGGTAAGGAGATGCCTCCCAGCTTTTTGTTTTTCAGTATGTTTTTGGCTATCCTGGGTCTTTTGTGGTTCCAGATAAATTTTATGATTGATTGTTCTATTTCTTTAAAGAATGGTGTCTGGATTTGGATAGGGATTGCATTAAATCTATATAGTAGTTTGGGTAGGATAGTCATTTTGACTATGTTAATTCTACCTATCCATGAGCATGGGATGTTTTTCCAATTCTTTAGATCGTCTTCAATTTCTTTCTGAAGCATTTTGAAGTTTCCCTGGTATAGGTCTTTCACTTCCCTTGTAAGGTTGATTCCTAGGTACCTGATATTTTTTGATACTATTTTAAATGGTATTGTGTTTTTAATCTCTCTCTCCTCGATTTCGTTGTTTGTATATAGAAATGCTACTGTCTTTTGTGTATTGACTTTGTATCCAGCCACTTTGCTGTATTGGTTAATTGTTTCTAGGAGTTTTACTGTGGACTCTTTAGGATTTTCGATGTATATCATCATATCATCTGCAAATAGAGATAGCTTGTGTTCCTCTTTCCCAATTTGGATTCCTTTGATTCCCTTCTCTTGTCGGATTGCTATTGCTAAGACTTCTAGGGTTATATTGAATAAGAGTGGAGAGAGTGGACAGCCTTGTCTAGTTCCTGACCTTAATGGAAATGCTTCTAGTTTCTCGCCATTAAGTATAATGTTGGCTGTAGGCTTTTCATAGATAGCTGTGACTATCTTGAGGAAGGTTCCTTCTAACCCTATTTTGCTGAGTGTCGTTAACATGAAAGGGTGTTGGATCTTGTCAAATGCCTTCTCTGCATCGATTGATATGATCATGTGGTTTTTGTTTTTCTTGTTGTTGATGTGATGTATAATGTTGATTGATTTGCGTATGTTGAACCAACCTTGCATTCCTGGTATAAATCCCACTTGGTCATGATGTATGATCTTTTTGATGAAGTGCTGGATTCGGTTTGCTAATATTTTGTTGAGTATCTTTGCATCTATGTTCATTAGTGAGATTGGTCTGTAGTTTTCTTTCTTGGTGGTATCTTTGCCATCTTTGGGAATGAGTGTGATATTTGCCTCATAGAAGGAGTTAGGGAGGATTCCTGTTTTTTCTATGGCTTGGAAGAGCCTATGGAAAAGTGGTAGTAAATCTTCCCGGAATGTTTGGTAGAATTCACCTGTAAATCCATCTGGGCCTGGGCTTTTGTTCTTAGGGAGTTTTTTAATTACATCTTCAATTTCCTCTGAGGTGATTGGTCTGTTTAGGCTTTCTAGTTCTTCCTTTTCCAGTCTTGGAAGAGGGTGTTTGTCCAAGAATCTGTCAATTTCTTCTGGGTTCTCTATCTTAGCTGAGTATAGTTGTTCATAATATGATCTTATGATATGTTGTATTTCTTGAGGTTCTGTTGTAATCTCTCCCCTTTCATTTGTGATCCTACTGATTTGGGTGTTTTCCCTCTTCTTTTTGGTGAGTTTTGCCAGTGGTTTGTCTATCTTGTTTATTTTTTCGAAAAACCAACTCCTGGTTTCATTGATTTTTTGTATTGTTTTTTTAGTTTCTGTGTTGTTTATTTCTGCTCTGGTTTTTATTATTTCTTGCCTTCTGGTTGTGGTTGGATTTCTCTGTTGCTGTTGTTCCAATTCTTTGAGGTGATCTTTTAAACTGTTGGTTTTGTTATTTTCTTGTTTCTTGACATAGGCCTGTATCGCTATGAGTTTTCCCCTAATTACTGCTTTTGCTGTGTCCCATAAATTTTGACATGTTGTCTCTTCATTGTCATTTGTCTCAAGGAATCTTTTTATTTCTTCCTTGAGTTGTTCTTTGATCCAGCTGTTGTTGAGCAGCATGTTGTTTAATCTCCAGGTATTGGTTTTTCTCCATTTTTTCTTCTTGACATCGATTTTGAGTTCTGTTGCATAGTGATCTGAAAGGGTACTTCTAATGATCCTTACCTTTGTGGTCTTATATAGGTTGGTTTTGTATCCCAAGACATGGTCTATTCTGGAGAAGGTTCCATGTGGGCTCGAGAAGAATGTGTATTCTGCTTTCTGGGGATGGAGGGCTCTATATAAGTCTATTAGCCCCAAATCTTCTAATTTTTCATTTAGAGCTCTTATTTCTTTGCTATTTTTCTGTTTGGTGGATCTGTCCAGTGGTGATAGTGGAGTATTGAGGTCCCCTACTACTATCACATTTCCCTTCATGTGTTTCTCCAGGTTTACGAGCAGTTGCCTCACATATTTTGCTGACTCTACATTGGGTGCATAGATATTGACCAGGGTTAGTGTTTCTTGATCTAATGTTCCCCTGATCAGTATGTAGTGACCCTCTTTATCTCTGACCACTTTCTTGAGGTTGAATGTAATTTGGTCTGATATAAGAATGGCTGTCCCTGCTCTTTTTTGTTTTCCATTGGCCTGAATAATTACTTTCCATCCTTTGATTCTAAGCCTATGCTTGTCCTGTAGCTGTAGGTGTGTTTCTTGTAGGCAACAGAAGTCCGGTTTATTTTTCCTAATCCAGTTCTCTACTATGTGTCTTTTAATTGGAGAGTTTAGTCCATTAACATTTAGGGAGATTATTGAGAGAGAGGACTGTTGTGCAGTTGTGTTGTGTAGGGTGGCTTTTGTTACAATCGGGGGTTTGGATTGTGTAGTTCATCTCTGAGTAGGTCGTTTAGGATCGGCTTTGTTTGTACAAATAGCTCTAGTTCGGTCTTGTTTGAAAATGTTTTCAGTCTGTTCTCCCATATGAATGATAATTTTGCCGGGTATTGGACTCTAGGTTGGAAGTTTCTTTCATTCAGTCGTTTAAATATGTCATTCCACTGTCTCCTTGCTTGAATTATTTCGATTGGGAGATCTGGTTTGATTCTTATGTCCCTACCTTTGTACTTGAGGTTTTTTTTCTCTCTTATTGCCTTAAGAAGTTCCTCTTTCTCTTTGTTTTTTGCCATTTGGATTACTATATGTCTTGGTGTAGGTTTATTAGGATCTATCTTACTAGGAACTCTCTTGATTTCCTGGAATTGCCCTGAAGTTTCATTCCAAAGGGTGGGGAAGTTCTCTGCTATTATCTCTCTGACTACTTGTTCTTCCCCTTTCCCTATTTCCTCCCCTTCTGGTATACCCACGATTCTTAGATTGTTTCTTTTGTCCTTGTTCATTAGGTACTGGACTTTTCCTTCCAGTGTTTTGCCTTTTATTTCTTTGTTGGTTTCTTGGTCATTTTTTGTTTGCAGTTTTCCTTCGAGTTCTTCGATGTGTTTCTCCAACTCTGTGTTTCTGCTAGTAAGGCTTGTTACTTTGTCTGTTAATTCCTTCACTTCTTTTTGAATGAACTCTCTCATACTCTTTAACATTTCTTCTTTAATTTGGGTGATTCGTTCCTCCATAGATATCTTATACTCAGTAGCTAAAGTTTCTCTCATTTCTTTTATTAGTTCTTGTGTTTCCTTCCTCATTGCTGCTTTTAGGTCACTTTCCCACAAATCTGTGCGTTTTGGCGGACTTGGAAATTTGTTAGGGTTTGTCTCCGTATCTTCAGATCTTAGGGTTCTCTTTGATTTACCCATATTTCCTTGTGTTTATTGGTGTGCTTTGGAGAGCTGTTTCTTCCAATTTCAGTCTGTTTTGATCCCCTGTGGTGTGGGAATGGGTCCCCTCCCTGAGGGTGGATCTAGTGGTACTGTTGGGTGGGCTTGCCCCGGTTTGGCTCCTCTTGTGCTCTTTTTGTGGCCTGATTCGTTGCTTTGCCCTATTGTTGTCAGCTATTTCTGGGAGGCAGGAAATACCCGACGGGGGGCGGGCACGTTCACGCTGTCCGCGTGGGTGAGCAGAACTTCCCTACCTTCCTGTGGGCAAAGGACCCCCAGCAGGAGGAAGGCAGCCGGTCGCACGGTCGGGGCGGGCGGGAGAGACTTCCTTACCCTCCCGGGAGCAAGGGAACCCCAGCAGGAGGCAGACAGCCGGTCCCACGGTCGGGGCGGGTGGGTGGGATTTTCTTACCTTCCCTGGGGCAAGGGAACCCCCGCAGGAGGAAGGGAGTCGTTCGCACGGTCGGGGAAGGCGGGAGGGACTTTCTTACCTTCCCGGGGGCAAGGGAGCCCCAGCAGGAGGAAGGCAGCCGGTCGCAGGGTCGGGGTGGGCGGAAGGGACTTCCTTACTTTCCCAGGGCAAGGGAACCCCAGCAGGAGGCTGGCAGCCGGTCGCGCGATCGGGGCGGGTGGGAGGGACTTCCTTACTTTCCCGGGGCAAGGGAACCCCAGCCGAAGGAAGGCAGGCGTTCGCACTGTCAGGGCGGGCTGGAGGGACTTCCTTACCTTCCCAGGGCAAGGGAACCCCAGCCGCAGGGAGGCCGGCGTTCGCGCGGTCGGGGCGGGCGGGAGGGACTTCCTTACCTTCCCAGGGCAAGGGAACCCCAGCCGCCCGGCGTTCGCTCGGTCGGGGCGGGCGGGAGGGACTTCCTTACCTTCCCGGGGGCAAGGGAACCCCAGCCGCAGGGAGGCCGGCGTTCGCGCGGTCGGGGCGGGCGGGAGAAACTTCCTTACCTTCCCGGGGCCAAGGGAACCCCAGTCGCAGGGAGGCCGGCGTTTGCGCGGTCGGGGCGGGCGGGAGGGACTTCCTTACCTTTCCAGGGCAAGGGAACCCCAGCCGCAGGGAGGCCGGCGTTCGCTCGGTCGGGGCAGGAGGGACTTCCTTACCTTCCCGGGGGCAAGGGAACCCCAGTCGCAGGGAGGCCGGCGTTTGCGCGGTCGGGGCGGGCGGGAGGGACTTCCTTACCTTCCCAGGGCAAGGGAACCCCAGCCGCAGGGAGGCCGGCGTTCGCGCGGTCGGGGCGGGCGGGAGGGACTTCCTTACCTTCCCAGGGCAAGGGAACCCCAGCCGCCGGGAGGCCGGCGTTCGCTCGGTCGGGGCGGGCGGGAGGGACTTCCTTACCTTCCCAGGGCAAGGGAACCCCAGCCGCAGGGAGGCCGGCGTTCGCGCGGTCGGGGCGGGCGGGAGGGACTTCCTTACCTTCCCGGGGGCAAGGGAACCCCAGTCGCAGGGAGGCCGGCGTTTGCGCGGTCGGGGCGGGCGGAAGGGACTTCCTTACCTTTCCAGGGCAAGGGAACCCCAGCCGCAGGGAGGCCGGCGTTCGCGCGGTCAGGGCGGGCGGGAGGGACTTCCTTACCTTCCCGGGGGCAAGGGAACCCCAGTCGCAGGGAGGCCAGCGTTTGCGCGGTCGGGGCAGGCGGGAGGGACTTCCTTACCTTCCCAGGGCAAGGGAACCCCAGCCGCAGGGAGGCCGGCGTTCGCGCGGTCGGGGCGGGCGGGAGGGACTTCCTTACCTTCCCGGGGGCAAGGGAACCCCAGTCGCAGGGAGGCCGGCGTTTGGGCGGTCGGGGCGGGCGGGAGGGACTTCCTTACCTTTCCAGGGCAAGGGAACCCCAGCCGCAGGGAGGCCGGCGTTCGCTCGGTCGGGGCGGGAGCGAGGTCTGAGTTTTTACAACTTTTTATAGAGCCTTGGGTTAGTCTACGGTTTAGTCTGAGTTGATAAACAGTGCTGTGGATAAATATGTGCAGATACTTCAGGCTCAGAAATCTATTTTGATGGGTTTTGCCACATTGTATTATCAGTCTTGGTTGTCTGCCATCTATTAAACATTTTGCAATGTCCCCAACTGCTTAGCCTCAAATATAAGCTGGTTCCAATAATAAAATTAAAAGGTAAGTAGACATATAATTTCCAGAAATCCTAAATGTAATGTTTGTCGTTTTAAATTGTTCTATTTACCTATAACTGACCTGTATTAATACATTTTTCCTTGACTAAAAATACTGTAGAAATACTTAAAAAAATTTTTTTCCAGAAACAGGAAGTTAAAGCTTTAGATAATGATACCTTTAAAAAAAAAACCTTGATTTCTCTTTGTTTAAAATAATGAATGTCTTATTTTACAAGCATACCAATATAAAGTAAAAGATAATTGATTTAAATTTAAAATGTTTACCAACTCTGAAAAGGGAAATATATCTGATCATTTAGTATAAAGAATTCATATTGACACACAAAGCTCCTAATTTTCTAGGTCTCTTACATTTATTGATGTCTTTAAGCACTGTTTCTGAAAGTTTAATGTAATTTGAGATATAATTTGTAATTGGAATTAAATGTAATTTTTTTTTATTTGGAGGCTGTACCCTGTGGTGTCTAGGGTTTATTCTTGACTCTGTGCTCAGGAATGGGATCCCAAGTCAGCTGTGTACAAGGCAAATGACCTTCCAGCTTTACTATCTTTCCAGTCCCTAAATTATATTTTAAGTTTGCAGAAAACTCACTGAAATGTTCTGGATTAGGGTGTATTTATGTTCTGGGGACAAAAACACTGTCTTGAAGACAGTTGTTATGTCTAGGACCGATGTTTTCTCTGGCATCTAGTGGATATAGGTTGAGTTTGCTGCTAAACGTTGTACAATGTATAGTAAAGAATTATCCAGCACCAAATGTCAATACTGCTGAGGTTGAAAAACTCCACATCATTGTTTTGTCCAAAGAGAGTACAGTTTAATAGGTATACTGGTGTACGAAGATATGAACATTAGAAGTCTTCGGAGGGGCCAGAGCAGTGGCACAGTGGGAGGGCATTTACCTTGCACAATGACCTAGGACGGACCTCGGTTCGATCCCCTGGCGTCCTATATGGTCCCCCAAGCCCGCCAGGAGCGATATCTGAGCACATAGCCAGGAGTAACCCCTGAGTGTCATGGCTGTGGTCCAAAAACCAAAAACAAACAAACAAAAAAAAAAGTCTTTAGAGATCAAAAAGAAAAAATCAGACTTGACGTGAAAGTATAGAGGAGATTATTTTCTGTCTGTGTTAGATAGATGGATATATATGGATTTTATTTATTGAGCAATTTGTTATATTGTACTTATTTGTATTACAGAGAACTGGGGCACAAATTTTCATGAAAAAGGAAGTCGGGGGCCTGAGTGATAGCGCAAGCGGTAGGGTGTTTGCCTTTCACACGCTAACCTAGGATGAACCATAGTTCGATCCCTGGCATCCCATAGGTCCCCTATGCCAGGAGCAATTTCTGAGTGCAAAGCCAGGAGTAACCCCTGAGCATCACCAAGTATACTCCCCCACCCCAAAAAAAGAAGTCAGTTGAATTACTGATTATCTCTCCTTAGAATTCTTCTTTGATAGACCTAGCTTGACCAGAAATAAAATGAGATTTTGGGAAATAATTTGATACATGTGATTGTATGTGTGCTATTGTTTGTCTTTAATACCCACTATGTTCACCTGAGTTTGTCTGCTCAGTTTACCTTATCTAGAAATAACTCTTCCCCCATTACCCTTATAACATCAAGTGTCATGTTTGTATTTAGTAATTTACCACCACTGTTTAGGCAAGAATGGACATCCACCCAAATGGAAAAGAACCACAATTACTTCTCCAAGACTTTATACTTAGGTTCAAAAGGGTGTGGATTATACTAAAACTGAAAAGTCTGCCCAAAAGTGGAAGCCCCCAACTTTTCTCACTTCAGAGAAGAGGAAATGCAGAAAGGTGAACAAAGTTAGGTGTAAAGAGTTTTGGAAAGCCACACATTCTTGTTTCATCCTTGTATTCTGTAAACCACCCTTGATCCTCCCCGTTGTCTCTTTACTTGAACTAGTTGAAGGTTCCATGATGTGACCCAGCAAGTCTGTTACCACAACAATCTTTACCTAAAAACAAGTTCCTTGAGTTTCTTCCCAGCCCCCACAAATGTTTCCAAGAGAAACTAAAATTACAAACCCCAGGATGCAGGAAGGGGCTTTTAGTAATTAGCTTAGATTGCAGCAAATGGCACACACAGACTGTTGGCTCTGCATGTGCGCTCTAAGATTGGTTTTCACCCTATTATATTCCAATTTAGGAATGTCATAAAGTTTATCAGTGAGCAAATGACAGCTAGCAAGAACCCATAGATGGGCCATGAGAGGCACAGGCCTTGAAATATTGACTTTTGTTAGATTTCAAAAAAAAGTAATTATTTTTATGGGATCGCTCATAAAAGGGGAGAAAACCATACTCCTCACTTAAATTTGGTGATGGTTGGGTATTTTTAGCAAATGAATTGTCAGCAGAAAGGCTTCATTAGACCCATCAGGATATCTGCCCATGAAGAACGAATCCCAAACTGTACTGATGCTTTCCTTGAGCCAAGATGATGAAGCACCTCTGACAAGAGCCATATTGTGCTCCCCATGTAAGGAGTGCAAGGAACAAAAAAACAATTTGCTCTTCATTTGGTCAGGTTAATATTGACACAGCCTAAAATGCTTAGACGTGTGTGCAGTGTACACATACAGCATGCACTCTTGAGATTGGACTGGCAGGTCCCATAAATCAGAAAAGCAATCCAGGATGACAGGTATCCTGCTCTCCTGAAACATTTTTTCAGACTCGATGGTTTCTTTTTGCAAAGGCAGACTACTAAAACTGTAAATGTCCAGATTTATATCTCAGAACAAGCCAGTAAGTAATATTTGAATACCAGGAAAATAATATTTGTATTTGACATTGCCAAATATTATTTTTGCTTAACAGCTAGCATGTTTGCTCAGGTTCTACTATTTCAAAAGCAAATTCTGCCAAATGAGTGCATTTTTCATTACAAATAGATACTCAATGAGTCCTTCCTGTGTAGAAATCTTTATGAGCATTTATAGATTTTAATATAGGAACCCTTTTGGAAAAGAAATCTAGCTAATTTCTCAGAAAAAGTTTTACTGCTTTTTGCTCTGTCCTTAAAGAAAATGTAAATTAGGCTGAACTAGTTAATGAGATGGTGACTTATTTGTCTTTAATTGGTTGTAAACATTTGCATATCAGTATTCAATCTATTATCAGTCAGTTTTCATAGTCTTTCTGGGATCACTCTTCTGCGAAACAAAATGTTTAAATATCTGTTTTCACGGCAACCTTGTGTTGGGATGAAGTTGATTCTGTTTATGATGAAAATATTGAGGATGGTGCAGGATTTCAGCTCAGTCGAATTCCACTTAATTATAAAGGTCCTTAACTTAAGCCTGACTTTCAGATCAATTATCTTGTGAATCTCCTCCTCTTCTCTCCTCCTCTCTCTTATCCTCCTTTCACTTTTCCTTTCTCCCCTCACTCCATACTTCACCCTCTTTCTCCCCTGTTGGTAACTATAGTTCCAGAAAGTAATAAATACTTCACATGATATAAAAATAATGATTTTTTAAAATAAGTATGTGCTTCTCTCTTTATTCTTGAATTTCCTGAACCTTAAGTTGACTCTTCAATGCAGCTATGGGGAGACTTCTCTGCCAAGGGCCAGTGAGATATTTATAACATCATTCACAGGCCATGTAATATAGACAGATGGGATGCAATCAGTTCCTGAGAAGTGTACCACATGATTTTGTGGGTTAGATTTACCCTAGCCTGCTTAAGAGTAGTTGCTTTAAAAATATTTTTGTTTGTTTGTTTGCTTTTTGGACCACACCCTGTGACACTCAGGGGTTACTTCTGGCTATGTACTCAGAAATCACTCCTGGCTTAGGGGACCATATGGGATGCCGGGGATCGAACCGAGGTTCATCCTAGGTCAACCGCATGCAAGGCAAATACCCTACTGCTGTCTATTGCTCCAGCCCCATACTTTAAAAATAAGAGTTTTTTTCACTCATACTTAGATATGCTTGACTAAAAGTGCTACTTGTGCAGATTGCTTTCTTTTTCTTGATACGAGAATGATACTTTTCTGATTAAAATGCCTAATATCTAAAAGTTTAAAAAATGACAATTAAAAAATTTTAATGAAAAATAAATGACATCTAAAAGAGAAAAAAAGAAAAAAGAAAAAAATGACATCTATTTTTTTTCTATAATCTATGTATCTTGTTTTCTTTAAATTTCTGAGCAGAAGGAAAGTAGGATACCTAGATTATATGATTTTTATATAACCATGGTAATGTGAAATTCTACATCTGTGTCTAAACTACCAAAAACATAAAATCTGTATGAAGACTTTTACCAGCTATTATACATGTTCTCCAGCTTGCTTTTCATCGTGTATGCATACACGCCTGTTTCTGTAAAAGTACACATTGCTGCTAGAATATCATAATCTTTATAAAAATTTAGCAAGTTTTCCATCTTAGGGTCGTAAGTGTAGTTAGTAATGACATACTTTAAATGGAAGGTGAGAAACTCAGGATTATCAAAAAGCATGATACTATTACATCATTAAAAAACTAAGCAATGTATTCGTATCAGCATTTGTTAAGATCAAAGATTTGGCTTGTTTATAGTGATGAGAGAATCACTAGTAAAGTGAGTAAATAGAATAACAAAAATATTTGGTTTTTATTAGCTAAAACTTAATTATTAATATCTGTGGTGGGAAATAATGTTTTCATTCGTTGATAGTATAATATCTTAGAGAATATAATAATAATAGTATAATATCTTAGAGAATCTATATAGAAACCATGCTATAATATCCTGGCCACTTATACTAAGTGGCTCTTAAGGTAAACCCACCTGGTTTTGAGCCTCATTTTCATGTTTTATTTGTATCACTTCAATTCTCTAACTTTCAAAAATTTTCCTTTTTTCAGTGTGAAACAGTGATGATATTACCTACCTTATTAGGGGTAGCTTAAACAATAAGAAAATACGCTGAATTTAAATTTATCAGCATGTTAATGCAGAAGCAGGATTTCACAAAATTATGTCAAGCAATATATTATTAGTTCAAATAAAATTATGCCGACATCTGTGTATACACGCAGTTACATATTTTCTTATATAAAATGGTATAAATTTTCACAAAATCATTTTACAGTAGGGCTCTCTTTATAATGATGATAATAGGTACATCCTAATTTTATTTTCAAAACATGATGTACAATATAGTTTTAATAGACCCTGTGAAGTTTTTACCACTAAAATGCTTTGGTTAGCTTATAAAAATAAGAACAATAGAGCTTTAAAAAAATGACATCTGGTAAAACATGGGAAATTCTTTGCTTACCAATTAGAGTATATGAAAAACAGAATAAATAAAATCTCTTAATTTATGCATTTTGTGTTCTCATAAATCATTTTCCTGTCAAAATTATCAGACTTTATTATTGCTGAATATTTTAAACATCATAATGAAATTTTGGTAGCATAAATCATAAAGCTTTCAGTAAGAACATTTGTGTACATACCTCAGCATTTTTTCCATATCTTGATTAAAAAATAGTCTTAAGTCTAGAAATAAATCCAGGCAGAATATAAATGTCAAACTATACTTTTAAATTTTAGTAACTCAGCAGTCCATGGCCACTGTGCTTACAAGGTAGTTATAGATTGTCAAATTGTGTTTTTAAGATTCACCATTTTCAAAAGTGAAACTGTCCAGGCTTTTGTTTTAATTTGATCTTGATTTTTATCCACAATCATCCTATCTAGAGATTATACATACTCACTAAATTTCTCTATTTCCTATAAGAGAAAAAATTTAGATATAATAAATTGGAGAATAACTTGTTCTTAATATGAGAAAATAATTTAGCAAAACATTACTTCATATATTTTATTTTTCTTTTGTAATTTGAGATCTAATTATTTGGAGATTGTGTTTACAGGCTAACATAAATTTTGGACCTAAATGGAAAGTATTGGCAATGGGATTAATAACCACTGATGTTTTCAATGAGGTGAAAATGGTCGAAATGATGAACAGACATTCTATCAAAAGTGATTTAGCTGAAGGAGAATCCTCTTTATGTGTACACTTTGAAAGCTGTTATTCTGTAGTAGCAACCAAAGGTATATTCATTATTGAGTCTAGCCTAGAATTTGTCGACAAGCTAAATAGTGGTAATTCTATTTTACATCATTGTTAAATGACATGCTTTACATTAACTTTGTGTAACATAGTCACCTCATCTTTCTTTTTTTTTTTTTTTTTTTTTGGCTTTGGTTTTGGTTTTTGGGTCACACCCGGAGGCTCTCAGGAGTTACTCCTTCCTCTGTGCTTAGAAATCGATTCTGGCAAGCTCGGGGGATCATATGGGATGCTGAGAATCAAACCAGAGTAGGCCTGGGGTTAGCCACATGCTAGGCAGATGCCCTACCATTGTGTTATTGCTCTGGCCCTAGTCACCTCATCTTTAAGACCTGTACCTGCCTCTTAGATGTGTGTGATTATCATTAGAAATGTTGCACTTATTATACTGAATGCAAGTTAATAAATTGTTTTATGGTTACCAAAAGATCACAAAATTCTCTCCATGAATCAAATGACTTCCTTGTATCCTTCAATGACCTTTTAATACCTAACAAACCAGGAAAAGAAAGAGGCGTAACATCTACTATCTACTATCTACCATCTGCCAGATTTTGGACCAGCCTTCAGTAGTCCTGTGAAGTACAGATTCACAGAAGAAAAAACTGTGGTTCAAAGAGGCCATGGAACTCATTCGAATCCCGCTGGAGAATGACTGCAAAGGGAACTATTTTCATGTCCAGTCAATTCCAAAGATCTGTAGAGGGACTACCCCATGATAACAGAGAGACACAATTAGATTTTAGGTTACTAATTGGGATTCACAATTTGATAAATTATGACAAATATAATATTAAATATCTTAATATTTGTACAGGAAGTCTTTGTTCATCAGCTCTCTAACAAAACACTGTTAAAGAAAGCTGGAAATTATTCAAAGACTGGCTGTTTTTAATATCTCAGTTGATGTTAAATAAAATAATACTTTTTTTTTTCTTTGGTTTTTGGGCCACACCCGGTGACACTCAGGGGTTACTCCTGGCTATGTGCTCAGAAATTGTGCTTGGCTTGGGGGACCATATGGGACGCCGGGGAGATCGAACCTAGGTCCGTCCTAGGCTAGCGCAGGCAAGGCAGGCACCTTATCTCTAGCGCCACCACGCCGGCCGAAAATAATACTTTTTGAGGACTGCTTTCCTCTCCCTTTTTCTCTCTCATTCAATCAGGACAAATTGTTCATGCTAGAGCCCAAGGACTGAACTCACTTTTTTTTTTTTATGACTTTTCACCTAAAATCAGTTTCTAACCTATTGACAATGTGAAGAACTTACTGTATTTAGTTTCACTATATTCTATTTGCATATTAATAAATGCATATGCACATACAAACAAAACTATACTTTGAGATATTATTAAATTATTTTATAAAGTACTTAATGAGTGTTTTCCTATATAATAGTAAATATACTTTGATAGTAAAATTTAATACCATTTAATATTAATAAAGCATATAATTATAATGCTACATTCATAGGTATAACTATAATTACAATATAGTACTTTTCAATAAATTATGCCAGTTAATTACTTCAATAACATTGAATTATTTCTGCATTGTTGGACATTTAAAGTGCTTCAGTGATTTTTATTTAGGTAGATAATATGGTGAATATTTGTAAGCACAAATCTTTGTGTGTAAATGAAATTATCTTTTAAATATATATTCCCGAAAATGTCTCAGGTTACCCATTCAGAAGTGAAATTACAATAATAGGAAAGAAGAAAATGAAATGTTTTATTATTAGATTACTTATTTATCAGTAAGGTTAAATGCTTAGTGTCAATTTGCCTGCCAATTGTGAATGGCCTTTTATGTTCTTCAACTATTTTTTTAGTGTTGTATCTGTTTTCTGTTTAATTTTAAGAATTCTAATATTAACGACTTTAAAAATTCTGTTTCTACTTATAAAAGAAAAACAAGCAGTCAGCCACATGGCTGCCCAGCACCATTGAGTGTAACCCTGGAGTTCCTGACTATCACTGGGGCTGCCTTGTTGGCCTGAGTAACTCCAAACTATCTAGTCTGGCTAGCCTATTGCCAGGAGTGACTCCTGGGATCTTGAATACCACATAGAAGCTACATAGAAACTTCCCCAGCAAATAAACTATAGTAAATAATAAAAATTTGATGTGGAAACATATGAGTTTTTTCTTTTTTTTAATTGTAAATCACCATGATTACATTATTGTTAATGAAAGTGTGTCATAAATAAAATAAAATATTCCAATATCACAACATTCCTTCCACACACAAAAATGTCTATTTCTGGGGCCGGAGAGATAGCTCAGTGGTAAGGCGTTTGACTTGCATGCAGAAAGATGGTGGTTTGAATCCTGGCATCCCTTATGGTCCCCCGAGCCTGCCGGAGGTGATTTCTGAGCATGTAGAGCCAGGAGTAACCCCTGAGCGTGGCTGAGTGTGACCCTCCCCCCTAAAAAAAAAAGCAGAAAAAATAAATGTCTATTTCTCTCTCTTATCTTCAGAAATTTAATATAGTCAATATGACAATTCTACCCAAAGCAGTATTCATTGAAGTTTCTATATACAAAATACCCAGGATGTATTTATTTGCTTATTTATTTGGGGGCCATAAATGGCAGTACTCAAGGATTACTCCTGGCTCTGCACTCAGTGATTATTCCTGCAGTGTTTAGGGGACCATATGGGATGCCAGTGTCCAAACCCAGGCTGACTAGCCGCATGTGAAGCAAGTGTCCTACCCACTATAGCCCTTCATGATTTTGTTTGTTTGTTTTTGCTTTGGGGGGGCACACCTGACAGTGCTCAGGAATACTTCAGGCTCTGTAATCAGAAATCACTGCTGGCAGGCTTGGGGAACCATATGGGATGCTAGGGATTGAACTCAGGTTAACTGTGTGCAAGGCAAATGCCCTTTCCACTGTGCTATAGCTCCAGCCTCCTTTATAATATTTTTAAAAGACATAGACCAAATGTAGCTAAATTTTATGTGACATAACAAGCATTCTGAATAATCAAAGTAAACCTAGGGAAGAGGGTGGCTTTTCTTTTTCCAAATTTAAATTATACTATCTATAAAACTATAGTAATCAAGACAGTGTGATATTGGCATAACAATAAATTCTCAGACCAGTGGAATATAATTGAGAACATAGAAAGAGATACTAACTTGATATTTGAATTTTACAGAAGTTACGAGTATGATATAAAGCAAGGAAACCTCTTCGGAAAATGATGTTAAGGAGCCAGAGTGATAGCACAGCTGAGTGTTTGCCTTGCTCTGGGCTGACCAGGATTTAACCGCTGGTATCCCATATTGTCTTCTGAGCCTGCCAGGAGTAATTTCTGAGCACAGGGCCGGAATAGTAATCCCTGAGTATCACAGAGTGTGGCCCACAAACAAACAAACAAACAAACAAACAAAAAAGAAAAAAGAAAACTGGTCAGTCATATGTTGTTGCTATTGTTCTAAAGAGCTCAGACCCTTTTCCCATGTTTTGCACAGAAATAAGTTCAAAATGGATTAAAATCCTCAGTATGACACCAACATTTGTAAAGTATATTAAGGAAATATAGGCAGAAACCTTCATGACATTGAATCTAGAGACATCTTCAGTGGCTCAGTGCTATTAGCCAACTATACAGAAACAAAAATAAATTAAGCACATGTTTTAAGCAGAAGAGTATGAAAAATTTGTGACATTAAAAAAACTCTCAACAGTGTTGACTGAAGAGTGATTGAAGGAGACAAGAAGTGCCACAGAAAAGCCATTTGGTAGGCTGTCACTTAAACTCAAGGAGATGATGGTGACTGCAGGACAGTGATTGAGAGGAAGAGTAGCAAGAGATGTCCATACTTAAATTATGCTTTCAAAAGAAAGTTATCAAAATTAATAAATGATTTTTTCTGGTGGAACAAAGGAGGAAAATCATCAAGAATAATTTCTAGATATTTGACTTGAGAACTGAGTGCTTTGGGTGTCATTTAATAAAATGGAGGAAGCAGAAATAGAGGTGGCTAACATTTTATTTGAGAGATTTAAGAGGTGACCAAATAGTAGATGGACAAACATTGTTGAGTTCAGATGGCTGTAGATTTGGTTGTGGATATTGACAGATAAGTGCCTTGAAAGTGAGTACTAGATGAAGCCACCAAGAATAATGTATAGAAAAGAAAGCACAAAATCTGGAGATTTGGAAGCTGAATGAGGAAGAGGAACCAAAGCAAGGGAAGGGCAGCATCAGGAAAGTAAAGGAATGAAGCATTTCAGGAAGATGAAGCATCACTTGGAATTCTTCTGTTAAAATATAATAAAAGCAGGAAATTGATTTGGGAATTTGGTAACATGCAAATAGCTGGAACTTTTGACAAAAGCAGATTGAGTAGAATGATAGGGACGTCAATCTGATAGGCAGAATTCAGGAGACAGTAGAGTCTGACAAATCTGGGAACAGAAGACATGTGGGTTTATCTCCAAAGAGAAATAGCTACATTTAAGTATGTAAACGTCTACAACACTTGTCTGGATCACTTTTGTTTCACATTCCCACTCAAGTTAACAGAATATGGCATGAAGGATTGTATTTTTCAAAGCAATGGGAAAAGGACTAAGATAGGATTAGATGAGAGAATGATATGCACTCTATTGCATTTATCTGAATTCTTGGACTTCAAAAGTGATAGTTCATTGGTCACTCTTTCTGCCCTGCTCTTAGCATTTGTGTGAGTTGAAGTAAAGGCAATATATTTTTGTTTCCTGTTCTTTCATTTCATATTGCTCATGCTTTTTTTAGGGCCCTAATATCTGCCTATCTGATATTTAGGATTTTGGCTAAGAAAAAGAAAAACAAAACTTTTTTCCCTATATTTCTGGACCTTTCTGCTGAGTCCCCAACATGGAATAACTTCAGCTGGATTCATGACCTCTAAAAATATTTACAGGTCAAATCTTTAAAACCAGAAATGTCAAAAAGCTTTGATTGAAGCAATCTTCATTCTTCCTCACTGATGGAAATTGTCTGAGCTTTTGCCAGTCACTTTCCTATTTTGGTAATTGATAATGTAACTCTTACTAAATTACACATAATCTTGTCAGGCTAGACTCATATTTTAGATGTGGAGGATTGTTAGGGTAGAAGTAATAAATTAATATGTGATCCCTTTATTTCCTAAGCCTTAGGCATATAAACACACATACATATATACTTATATATACACATACACATATATACAGATATCCCTTGTATATAATTATAACTCATAGTGAGGGTTATTTTGAAGATATTTGAGCATATTAACAAATAGTATTTGTATACATGTAACTAAAACAGTAATTTATCAGGTAGAAGGCAGATGGAAGAAAGAAAATCCCAACCTGCATCTCCAGTTGGGTTGTGTTGATGATGAAGTGCTGTTTATTCAGGACCAGCCTAGCTTGTCAGCAGCATAAGAGCTGGAGCAGCACATGATTCCTGCATTGCTAGAAGACAATAATAAATTATCTTCTATGCAAACAGCACCGGCATAAAAGCAGAACAAATACACTCTGCCCCCCGGATTCCTGAAGAATCTGACTCATTTCCTTGTTTGAGTGTTTAAAAAGGAAACTCTTGATATTATCTGCATACTAGTAAGATTAGATCTGGTTTGGACCTTTTCATTAGTATAAAGAGGACAGAAATGTTGACCCTACAGATTACACTCAAACATGAGTACTTTCTTCCTCTAACATGATTAATTGATTCAAATAAATCCTAGTTTGATCAATACTTCACTTGGAGTTTGGGGCCACCCAGAGGAAAAATGGGTATAGTGTTACCCAAATGAGCTTAATCATAAGAATCACCAGAGGGGGGCCAGAGAGATAGTATAAAGGGTATGATATTTGCCTTGTGTACTGCTGACCCAGGTTTGATCCCTGGCACCGCATATGATTTCCAAAGTCCTACCAGAAGTGATTCCTGAGCAGAGCCAAGCACTGCCAACTGTGGCCCCCAAACCAAAATAATAATAGTAGTAATAATTTCCCAGAATTTAGGAGTATAGACACATGCCTTGCAGCTGACTTTAGCTGCACAGATATAGATCTCGAGGCCCCAAGGCAGAACTAGATTTCTGGTAACCCATGGCACTTCAGGGTCCAATGCAAGTGGTCCAGGTAACCCCCAGAACTGCAGCACTGCATCTTTTGAGGTTGGCACTGAACTTCAGATCTAGTCGGTTGAGGACCCAGAGTTTCCTGCCCTTTGAATATAACGTAGGAGGCCCCCAATATAAAAGAAAGTATACAAAAATATAAATGTGCTTATCTATTTTCTCTACACAATAAACAACCTTTTTAAAAGAAATTTATAGCCTTGGCTAAAGCTTTCAATCACTGGTGCTAAGATTTTGGTTATGGCTGTTGGTTCTTACTTTCCTTGGAGACCATGTCTTTTCTATACCTCAAAGTGGCAGGGAGCTCTACACTTAGGTGCTTGGTGGAGATCATCAAAGTTGACTTGAAATAATTGTAGTTATTGAAAGAACATTTTCAGGTCTGACTATAATACACCGGAATATCTGCTTCCATTTTAAGAGAATTGATTTTTAAACATCTATGTAAATTTATTATCATGGCCTTTTCAGGTACATAAAAGCATGAAGGTAGATTGTATGCATTTTAAAATGCAATTAATGAAGTATTTGAACTTGATAAATTTTGCTACTAAGGTAATATAATCGATCTTGATATTCATCAGCAATGTATACTGAAGCCTTTGCTAATTCTCCTGTGGTGATAAATGGAAGATAGGACAAGCTAGAAGTGGAGAAGCTGCTGAGTACCCTTCCAAGTATCTTCATGCATTACAGGGACTCCATACACCTTGAAATTCAACCCAGCAGAATTGTAGGATGCATGTTTGATGATCCTTTTAATTGGCAAATGGGTTAAGGTACAAATACCAAAACATATCATTTCAGTGACCTTTACCATTAATCTACCCATATACACTGAACTCATCACAGCTCTTTCTTGCAAGTACATGAGGAGTGGGAAGGAGAACTTAGATTTCATATGACATAAAATTTTATATTGCTTAATATTTCACCAAAAGTATACATAATAAAGTACACAGTATGATCATTTTTACAGCAGAAAAAAGCTAATGTAATCCTTTCTATCTTGAGTACATGTCAATGATTTTTGTTGTGTAGCACAATAGAATATCTGTTGATTAATGATATTTATATATCATTTTTGTTTGATACATGTATATATATATATGAATATGTTCTATGCATATATACAATTGAGGCTATGCATCACAGGTTAACTTTATGCTTCCAGTATTCAACAAAAAATTCTTTTTGTTTTGGGGGGACATACCCAGCAATGTTCAGAATTTACTCCTAGATCTGCACTCAGAAATCACTCCTGGTAGTGGTTGCAGAACCATATGAGATGCCAGGGATGGAACCCATATTAAGTGCAAACAAAACAATCAGTTTAGCTGCCGTACTATCTCTCTGACCTCCAGCAAACATTTTTTGAGTAATTAGTATGTTTTGCATTATGCTTGGAGCAAATTTGTGATATTTTAAGGAAAAGAAATAGTCATAGCAGAAAATGGTTTTCATGCAGTTACTAAAATCTGAAGGGCTAGCATATTTCTATGCTGTGAGTCATGGGTCCCAGAGCTCTTTTGTAGTGGATGTTGTGGGTGTTTTCTGTAAATAGTGTTTTTTCCTTACACTGCTACAGAGAGCAAATAAATTTGACATGAAACTCCTTATACAGTTACTCTGGACTTTTACAATAAAATTAAAAACAATGGTCAACTCATCCTTATTCATCTTTGAGAATTATGTTTGCAGTTAATAATAGTAATTAGAGTATATAGAAAAGAGAATTTTCTTTTATATTTTAAGTGAACATGGTTAGCAGACATTTCTCTAGTCTATGCATAATAAGAATGGATTTTTGCAAATGCAGTATTTTAATAAATATTTTAGAAAAATATATTAAGATGTTTGCTCCTTATCCAAAACTTTCTGACTAATTAGTAATTAGTTACTAATAATGGCAAAGATTATTTCCTTTCGTGGTTAAGGAAATCAAACAGAACAAAGCAGAGTTGTTCTTTGGGCAGTACAGAATTGAACTGAATGAGTCCATGTATGAGGATTTTTTTTCCTTTTCTTTTCCTTGCATTTTAGGTAGGCCTTTGTAATTTCTCTTCTTTTTTGTTTTCATTGCAGTCAAGATTATGCAGATATTATAGCATTATGTTTATGATTTTGGTGTACAAAGTCACTGCACCTGTACTGCCACCAAAGTGCTATAAACCTCCACAGTGTCCTGATGTCATTTCAGGCCCACCTCCCTCACCCCTTCATAAACTACTTCATAAACTAATTGGTAAACTCCTTTCTGTAGTAAAAGTCCAAGGGTTTGTAAGCACGAGATAGTGTCTTTCAATTATTTTGTTACTCTAGAAGTCAGATCCTCTGATATTTATTCTTCTCCCTGACTTACTTTGCTTAATGTGACACCATTCTCACCTTATCTATAATGAAGCAAAGGGCAAGATTTTATCTTTCCTTATAGTTGAGTGATAGTTCATTATGTATGAGTCACAACTTTATGCATTTTGTTGAGCATTTGAGTTTTCATATTTTGGCTATTGTAAATAGCATTGTAATGAACAATAGATATGTATTAAATTTTTTTTATTATTGGGAAAGATGCCAGGGAATGTGTGTGAGACTTTTTTCTACCAGAGGGTCTACATTCAAAGATTCTGTAACTTGGAGCTCAGTGGCTCCTAGGCTTTTTAAGGGTAAGCTTTATATTTTTAGCTAAAACAAAATGGTTTCTCACACCAAGCATTCTCAAACCAGAGTGTTTATTTTAATTTACATTAAATATTGATGGTAAGAGTCTTCAAACTATACATATTTTTAATAAAGCTGAGGGGTGGTCTGGTAGTCATTAATAACAAGTTGTCTACTATTTCAGAACTGTATGTTAAACAGTATTGCCAGTGATCTGAAGGCATTTGCGGAGAAGTTTGGCTTTGATGTCCTCCTCCTCTTGGCTGAGTTCCTATCAGAAGATCAGCAGCCACGAAGACAGATTGCTGTGTATTCTGAGAACTTAGAGCTGTGTGGTCAGGTAAAAAACCTTCTGCCCCAGCCACATTTCACTCTGTCCTTGCTGGTGTGTAGAACCACTGTGAAAGATGGAATTGGATAGGTAATCTAACAATATGGATTTGGGGCTAACATCTGGAGTGGAAGTACTAACCTTGGAGCATTTTACACATTGGATATTTATTTTTATTTATTTTTTATTTTTTGGAGTCACAAACAGCAGGGAGTCACAAACAACTTAGGGATTATTTTTGGCTCTGGTATCAGGAATTACTCCTGGTAATGCTCAGGTGACAATATGGGATGCCAGAGATCAAATCCAGATCAGCCTTGTCCAAGGAATGCACCATACCCATTGTACTATCACTTCAGTTCTGATACATTGGATATTTTTAAAAATAAGCCTGTAAGTATGCTCTCCAAAATGGAACTCATCAAGAAGAAGAGCATTATTGTTTCCCTCAAAATTAGGCAGGTGGTTCTACCAACCACATATCTACTCCATATGGTGTGGGCTATGGATCACATATATGATGTCCATTGTTTAGTGAGATGGTGTTGAACAATGCATGATTATCATTCTAAAATAGAATTGCTCTATAAATGTATATGCATTTATCATTTTGATAGATGCTTCCAAATTCCCTACCCCTTCTCCTCATGCAACTACATGTATATAAACATATATATGCACAAATATATATATGTACATATATACATATATATTTATAAAGCTATGTCCCAGATCAGAGAGATAGCTCAAAGGGATGAAATATGCTGGGACCTTGTGTTCAATACCCAGCACCACATGGTTTCTTGAGCACTGCCAGGAGCAACCCCACCTCCTACTAGGCACCCAAACAAAAAACAGACAAAGAGTGTACAAAACAATCCCTATACTGTAGAACTATTATGAGGAATAAAGGAGATAGTGCACATAAATGTGACTGACATGTTAAAGTGCTTCATCAGTGTTTTTTTAATAGTTATAACTACATCTGCAAGCTGTGCTTATTGTTTTGTTATTATTTCCACCACTAGTCCTATGGGACTATTTCAAAGGCCTATTGTACAACTTATCCCCTATACTTCTTAAAATTTACAAAGTGAACAGAAGCAACCAGGGTTTGAGTACCCTTGAGAAGATCTGCCCAGATACTGGCTTTATCTTTTTTTGCATCCTTCTCTGGTTCATGAAGTGTCAGAAATTAAAGCATGTTCTGGCTACCTGCTTCTCAACAAGTCTTTTACTCTTATTCTCTCAAAGTCCTGTTTCATCTTATACTAATACGTTCTTCCTACTTCTTGTCAGTATCCAGCATTATTTCTGATTTTTACAAATTTATATTTCAATCCCATTGGAGAATGGTATTTAAAGCAACAAAGAAAGGTTTCAGATGATTTCAGATTTCTCTCCTTGTAACTTTCAGAAGCAAGAAAAAAATGAAAAGCTAAACTTTGAATAAAAAGAAAATAAGTTGAAATGATTAGAGAAATAACTGTTGGCATATAGAGTAGGACTTCCCATGTTTTCATTATAAAGTTGTCAGTTGCTTAAGTTCTTTTTAGATGAATGCTAGAGAGATGGCTCAATGGACTGGAGTGCAGGCCTTGCATGCAAAACCAAGTTTGATCACCAGTACTTTCTGTTCCACTAATCACCCTTAGGAATAAACCCTGACCACAGATTTAGAAGTAAACCCCTGAGAATTACAGGGTGTGGCCTCTACCAAATTAAAATAATTAATGAATTAATAACTTAATAGGTGATTGAACATAGATAACTTAATATTAAGTAAAATTTAGAAAGACAGATTGCAATAAGAAAAGATAACCAGAACTTAAAAAAACTCCTTTATTTCCCTACCCTGACAGATTTGCTGTGAACTGGAAGAGTCTCAGAATCCTTGTCTGGAGTTGGAACCATTTGAATGTGGCTGTGATGAAATCCTGGTATACCAACAGGAGAATCCTTCAGTAACTTGTGACCAGGTGGTTCTCCTAGTCAAGGAAGTCATCAATAGGAGGTGTCCAGAGATGGTCTCCAATAGCCGAACGTCCTCTACAGAAGCAGTGGCAGGCAGTGCTCCACTCTCCCAGGGATCTTCGGGTATCATGGAGCTGTATGGTTCTGACATAGAGCCTCAGCCCTGTTCTGTAAATTTCATAGAAAATCCTCCAGATCTTAATGACTCTAACCAGGCCCAAGTGGATGGCAACATTGACCTTGTTAGTCCGGATAGCGGCTTGGCCACCATTAGGAGTAGCCGTTCATCTAAAGAGAGCTCAGTGTTCCTTAGTGATGACAGTCCACTGGGAGAAGGTGCTGGCCCTCACCACAATCTCTTCCCAGGGTTTGACTCTTACAGTCCAATCCCTGAAGGGATAGTTGCAGAGGAGCATGCCAGATCTGGAGAACATGGTGAACACTTTGACCTCTTCAATTTTGACCCAGCATCCATAGTTTCTGGGCAGTCCCAACCATCTTCCCATTCTGCAGACTATTCACCAGCTGATGACTTTTTCCCTCACAGTGATTCATCAGAGGGCCAACTCCTCCATGGACCAAAAGGACTCAGTGGGATAGGGATCAACACATCCAATTACTCATCCAGCTCACTTTTGTCAGGGGATGGCAAAGATAGTCCTGTGGAATTTGATGAGGACTTTGTCCAGAAAGAAGAGAGCCCCAGGGATAACACTGAAAGAAATTTGAACCTGATGGGCTTTGTGGGAGATGAATCTCCTTCGCCTGAATGTCTAGGAAATATTGGGAAGAGAATTCCACCAACACCCATGAATAGTTTTGTAGACAATTCACCATCCACTGAAGAGCCAGCTCTGCTGTATTCAAATGATATGACCCCCAAAGTAGTTAACACAACAGCTAACACAGGACACATTCCTCAGACACGTGCACGGTGCAGTAGTTGGTGGGGTGGTTTGGAAATTGACTCTAAAAACATTACAGATGCATGGAGTTCCAGTGAACAGGAGTCTCTTTTTCAAAGTCCTGAATCATGGAAAGATCATAAGCCAAGCCGAGTGGAAAGGAGAAACTCAGAGTCCACATTTCAACAAAAGAGTCTTGAATTTCCAAAGTCAACTCAACAGGATTCCAACTTGGATCAGCCTGAAATAGGCAGCAATGCAGTTCAGAACCAAGATAAAGCAAACTACCAACATCAGAACCTGCCTGCTGAGAAATCACAATTGCGGAATGCATCGCAGGGAACAAACCACCTCATAGAAGACTTTGCAGCACTGTGGTGTTCTGATGGCTCTCCAATAGTGATGCCAGAGCCCTGGGGAAACTCCCCAAATCATGGCCATGAGGCTGCTGCAGTGTCTTTCCCAACATGGAGTGCACTAAGTAAAGAGGAAGACACTGATGCTTTGAAAAATACCTGGAATCTGCACCCAACAAGTAATGAGGCGCCTTCTTTAAGGGACCTGAATGAATGGGCTCTGACAAAAAGTAGATTTTCTTTACCTTCAGAAGATGCTGGGGACAATTCACCTAGTGAAGCAAGTAGTGAAGCAACTCCAGACCTCTGGGATGAGAAGAACCATGACTCCAGAAATAATATTATTGGAGACTCCAGAAATAATATTGTTGACTCTAGAAGTCCCAGACCTGTTCTGGATCATGGCTGGACAAATTCTAACTTAACAGAGGATAAACAGGAGAGTATAGTGGACCAAAAATTGACTGGAAAAATATATGAGAAGGTGGACTCCTGGAACCTTTTTGAGGAGAATACCAAGAAAGGGGAATCAGATGCCTTGGTTCCTTGGGACGATTCCTTCTTAGCATATAAGTGTTCTGATTACAGTGCATCTAATCTTGGGGAAGATTCAGTGCCTTCCCCATTGGATACCAATTACTCCACCTCTGATTCTTACACGTCACCAGCATATGCTGGAGAAGACAGAGAACCAAGAAACAAACCATTTGATAAAACAGGAAGTGTGGAGCCAAATGGTGTGGAGATTCATGAAGAGGCAACAGAAATACTCACTCAATCTCTAGAGCAACCACCCAGGTCTCGGATGAATTCAGATCCTGGGAACCTAGAGATGTGGGCTTTGCCTGCCACAGAGATTCTTCATGATGTGAGTGCTGGTTGTAACCAAGATGTCGGTTTACCTGAGACAGAGCCCACATTTGACACATCCGGCTCCTTGGAAAAGGAATTAGAGCAAAGCTGTCAGTCAAATTATGATGACCCAGGACTGCTGAAGTTGTGTAATGAGACCAATCGCCAGCTCACACTCCTGCAGAGCAGAACCAACTCGCGGCATACAATCCCTGACACCCTGGAATCCTGGAATGGAACAATCCCGGAGGACACCCAGTCCACAGCCACCATCTCCGATATGGATAATGAACTGGACTGGGATGATAGTAGTGGTGGGGTGTTAATGCCAGGGGAAGGTCAGGCCCAAGGGTACTCAGCTGAAAGTGTTGAGCCTGAAACCCGATTTTCAGTGAAACAACTAGAACCCTGGGGTGTAGAGTATCAGGAGACAAACCAAGGAGATTGGGAAGGCACTGCCTCTTCTAAGCATGAGAGTGACTCAGCTCCTAATGGCCATGTTCTGTCAAATGAAAAGAGTGGGCAACTCATTGCAGATAGCATCTGGGATTCTGTCATGAGAGAAAACATGCCATCATTAGTGTCTGCAGCACCACTGTATAGTACAAATTTGGAGCAAAGCAACCCACCTCTTGAAAGTCCCATTTCTTCAGGAGTTAAGGATGGAAGCCTTTTAGATGTGCCAGAAACCTTTGAGGTCAATAGATTAGGGACATTTACACATGATTCTGACATGAAGGACACAAGCAGAGAAGTCTTGTCACAGGATTCTACATCTCTGATGACCAAAGTAGAGAATCCAGGGCATATTACATACTGCAATTCATGGAATGATCCGAACTATGGACAAAGTGAAATTCAAAATGATATGTTAGGGACCTCTGAAAGGGAGTGTTCTGGTGAGGAGGTGATGGATGGAGACCTCAAGATTTCTGAAATAGGACCAGATGGTCAAGAAAACTTTTCTACAGGCTCATCTGAGCATGGAGGATCAGACAATGAATTAGGAAGAATCCATTCTCTTTCATTCACATCCAGTCCTCAGTCAGAACTCCTGCATATATTAGAGCCCAAGAAAGGACCTTTCAACTCAGACTTATGCAGTGAGAAAACAGATCAGTCCACGAATCACCTGCAGGAACAGGAGACCTGTGAAGAGTACCTCATAAACCCCAGAAATCCCAATGAAATTTCAAGGAAACGGAATGTAACAATAAGTGTTGACTCCCTGGAAATGGCGCTTTCGAAAACTGAAGCAGGCAACTTGATGGAGCCAGAGACAATGAGCTCTATATCACTGCAGCAGTTTTCCCCAATCCCCTATATTTGGGATGGCTCTTCAGACAGAGAAAAAGAGCAGAAGAATTGTGCAAGTTCTGAGATAACTAACAATATTGAAGTTAAGTCTACTGAGATCAGTACTCAAGAAGCCAGTTCAACTGTAAACGAGGACAGTATTTCTAGCGAGTGTACACATTCAAGTGCATCAAGTCCATGCATAAATGATTCTCCAGCTGCACAGCCCTCCTGGGATCATGAGTTCAATGCCAAGCATCAGAAGGAAAATCAAGGCAATTGGAATTGTCATGAAATAAATGTGATTGATGATCAAGTGGAAGGAATTACTGGAATAAAGAAACAGGAGAAAGATAGAATGGACATGTTTCAATGGAGCATTGATCACAAGACTTCTAAATTTTCAGAGATTTGGAATGACTCTGTAGATGGTGATTCTCTTTCCTCATTCTCCAGTCCTGAAGCAGGCAAATATTCTGAACCCTCAGATATATATCAGGAAAGAAATCTAGTGATTCACCATCAGGAACAAAATGAACTGAATAGTCCTGAAACTATGCAGGCAGAGAATACCAAATTCATTCCCACAAGCTTGGGTTCTGGTGATGATGGTGGAGGTGATGAAGAGTCATTGGAGAGAGAGACCCCTATCCAGCTTGGCCAGCATGATTCTCAAGCCTGGGAATCATTAAATGAATCAGAAAAGTTCTTGATCATCGACAATTCCAAGCCTAAGGAAGTTTCTGACTTTGTGAGCAATTCAGAACCAGCTGGAAATGAGAACAAAGCAAAGATAAACTGTGACAGTCAGCAAAGCAGCCCTGAGCAGTGGGATTTCTCACCACTCAAAGAGGCTGAAATGCATCTGCCAGCAGTAGATAAGGAGAAGATGCCCTCTCTAGAGCCAAGAAAGATGGCAAATATCATGTGGAACACAGCTCCTGAGATGGAACCCAAGGATGAAAACCATTCTAAACTGGAAATGCTTGGCTTCTCGACGGAGAGTACTGAGTGGTGGAATACCACTCCACAGGAAGGTCAGCCAGTTGTGAGTGCACTTGAAGGAGACCTGTCTGACTCAAATGGTGTTCTAGAGAAGAATTCTCCAGTATATCAAAAAACGGGTCCCTGGGGAGTCCCCATTCAGGGTGATTCTGAGTCTATGGCAGAGGACTGTACTAGTCCTTTCAGTGATAAACATCAGTCTCCCTTTCTAAATAGTAATGGAGAGAATTCCCATGTGCAGTTTTGGAACATTCAACCAAGACAACCAGATCCAGAAGCTGATCAGCTTGGCGAACTTGTGATATTTGACCAAGTTAAAGAAAAGAATTCAAGAGATCAAGACTCTGTGTCCTCCACTGAGAATGAGCTCAAGTCTGAAACACATACTCAAGAGCAGAGCCAGAATTCAGAGCTGATTCCTTGGAATCAACCTGACTCAACCTTGGCTCATCCAGATGAAGATGGATCCACTCTATCCAATGTTTCAACCACTGAATGTCAAGAACCTAATTGGTGTGAAGAAGAAAAATCGTACTTTGATGAGATGACAAAGTCAAGTCTTGCTTCAGAATACTTTCCTGCTGTCCATTCTTCCACCCAGGCAATGGAAATATCTGGTTCTAAATGGAATGATTCTGCCACCAGTGAAAAACCGCAAGGCTCATTTGTTCCCGATATTCTACATGACAGTTTTCAGGAGAGTGGACAGCTAACTTCTGCATCACCTGATGTATGGATCAATGCTAAGCAGCCCTTCGGTCTAAAAGCAGAGAGTGAGAATCCTGATATTCTGACACACTGCCCTTCCCAGGCTTCCAGCAGCCCTGATTTATGTAGTGAATATGACATCAAGCAAGTGCATGATTCAATAGAAGTGGGAGAAGAATCCAATGAACTTTGTGTTACCAAACCAAAGACAGAACAAGAGAGTGAGCAGGAGCAGAAATATTTTCCATCTAGCTCAGAAGTGTATTCTGAAAACACAGTCCCACTCTCTCCAGCTAGTGAGCCAGCAAGTACCAATGATGTGCCTCAGCCTCTCTTTCCAGCAAGTTCTCCTGAGTCTTCTGAAATCAATGGTGAAAACAATTCAAGTTTCACAGTATCTGGAGAAAAAGCCAGCTTAGGGAGTGCACTAACTTTGGAAGCAGTTGATGTACTAGTCCCAACGATGGAAAATGTGGGGACCAATATTTTTGTAAATCATCCAGAGCCAGTAATAGAAATCAGTAGCTCTTGTACAGTAGAAGGCTTTTCTCCAGAAATCCAGGCAAATGCAGGGGCCGTATTGGAGTGTGAACAATCCCTGACCAAGGAATCTCTTGCTGTGATTCGTGGGGCTTCACCAGCCTCAGAAGCTTGTCTGGAATTAAGTGAAGCTGCTTTTGATCACAGTTTTAGCAAAACCTCAGCTCTCAATACATCGACAGGAACCATAGATGACATGAGCAAATTGACTTTATCAGAAGGCAACTCTGAAATGTCAGTGGATGGTGATGCAGGGAAGCAGGATATCTGCTCATCTGAAGCGTCGTGGGGTGATTTTGAATATGATGTCATGGGCCAAACCTTGGATGAAGAATTCATGAAAGAACCAGAACACTTTCTTTACAGTGGAGATGCTCCGTTCGAGGAAGATGTTCCGAAACAGTCACTGGCGCCTTATACACCACCCTTCGATCTGTCCTATCTCACAGAAACAACAGCTACAACCCAGGCATCAGAAGATGAGTCCTTGGGGAGTGATGCCCCAGAGATGTTGCTCTCTGCCCCTCCTGATCCAAGCATCAAGGAAGGCTATAATGATGTCCAGGAGGGCCAGCCTGCCCACCAGCTGGTTGTGCTGCACATTCATGAAGACCCTGAATTGCTTTCTTTACCTGGAGGAACTGGAAGCACTGAACTGTCCCCATCGAACATTGACTGGGAGGTAGAAACAGAGAATTCAGTTGCACCAGTAGGTGGAGACATAGGACCAGCAGACGGTAAGAAACTTTACATTCTTGCTGCTTTCATTGACTTACCATTTGAAAACATGGGTCGGAAGGCAACAACTAAATTTGTGATGCATATCTAACACAAAGCCTGTGCCACTGCATGGAATGCATGATGCCTATCCCTGAAAACAGAACAAGTGAAATAATGCTGCCAAATAAAATTTAAATCACCTTTGTTCAGACACACCATTTTCAATAATCACAAGCCCCAACTCTTAATGTATTCATTAAATTATGTGCTTTGTTCTTCACACTTTATGTTTCACTTTTAGGTGCCAGCAAAAGAATTTTAGAGTTGGAAGATAAGAGCCTCATTCTTACTACAGAGCCTGAAGAGATCAAATCAAAATATGAAGAAATATGCACAGAGAAGAATGATGACCATAATGTTCTACATATGGATTACATACTTGTAAACCATGAAGAAAATCTATCCCCAAAGCCAGAAGACAGTGGAGCAAGAGAAAGCATGCCTGAATTGGAAGAATTTCAGAGAGGTGCCCAAGAAATGGAAATGCCAGGAGCTCCATTAGCAAGCTCCCCTGATACAGACCCACCATCTTCCTCCAATGAAGCCAAACCTCATTTTGCTAAGAGAATAGCTTCCACGGATAAGAATTCATCTCTGGAAAGCCTAGACCAAGACCCGAGTTGGATGATCTTGGACCACGGGAAGGCTGATAAACCAGTATCCGAAGCTAATAACTCATGGCCTGGAGAAGTTGGCAAGGCTGTGCAACCAACCGCTGCAGTTGCCTTGAATGAGGATTCTGAAAGGCAGGTTCTGGGAGAAAGGAAGTCTGTTGAATCTCTAGCAGCAGAGGAAGCTTTTTGTCTAAGGAGGCAATCAGAGATAAACAAAAGTGGAGATCAGGATGGTCCAGAAGCAGTTCTGTTGCAGACTGTTACCCATGACAATGAATGGGAAATGCTTTCCCCACAGCCTTCTCCAAAAAACACCATACCTGAAACAGAAATGGAGGAGGAGACAGAATTTCTTGAACCCAGAGCAAGAAAACCAAGACCAGATGGGTAAGCCAAAACTGCAATTTATATTTTACCTGAAGAACCATTTTATTAGAAAGTGATTAAATGATGAGGAATTACGGAGTATGAAGAACAACTATATGATGGGCTTTATTTATTTTAAAGCATGTTATCTGTAAAAGCAGCTTCCGGGAAATCATAATAATGTTCATAATAATGTGACAATTTCAGATAAGAATTTCAATTTTTGGGACAGAGCAGTGGCGCAAGCGGTAGGGCAGGGGTGGTGAACAAGTTCCACACAAAGAGCCAGAATTTTAAACTGTGAGAGTCAGAGCCACACCATGCAGTGACCTGCCCAAACAGACAAACACGCACACAAAAGCATCGAATTTTAACAATGATCTATTAAGCACATATTGCATTTTGCCATTTTGAGTGAGGGTCAAAATCCTGCAGTGATGGTGAGGGTGTGCTGCGTCCTTCACACTCAGAACTATTGGCAAGATGTGACCCAACATGTGACACACGGGTCCCCCCCCTCGCTGGCCCATGCAGTTGTTTCTGAGGGATGGGAGACAGGAGGACGCAGCCTGGGGCGGGACTACGCTCGGAGATCTCTCCTCAGAGGTCCCTCCTCAGAAGCAGCAGAACAAAATCCAAACTTGGGAAAGAGCCACAGTATACAAAATAATAAGAGGCAAAGAGCCGCATTCATTTTGGTGGGGAGCCGCGTGTTTGCCACCCCTGCGGTAGAGCATTTGCCTTGCACACACTGACCTAGGACAGCCTGCGGTTTGATCCCCCGGTGCCCCCATATGGTCCCCCAAGCCAGGAGTGATTTCTGAGTGCATAGCCAGGAGTAACTCCTGAGTGTCATTGGGTGTGGCCCAAAAACCAAAAAAAAAAAAAAAAAAAAAGAATTTCAATTCTTCAATTTCCATTCAGAGTTTTAAACTTACACTGCCTACTCAGTGCTTACTCCACCTACTCAGTATCTTTATTACTCTGATTTAAAAAGACATTGGTGTTGGGAGATGCACTGATGTTTATCCATAATGCAAGGTAGTTTGTGCCAGTTATCTCATGTAATCTTTACATCTCTAAGGTAATAAATAGCTATTAATTTTTAATTAATATATGCTGGTGGGAGAGCTTGTAGTTTAAAGATTCAAAAGATTTCTATAATTTCTATAAGTAAGCAAAGCAAATATTTGGGGTTCAAAGCTTTCCATGCCAGAAATCTATTTTTTTTTCAGACTCAATAAAATTATGTTCTTATGCATATATGAGTTACTGTTAGGAATAGGAGATTCTACCACAGGTTCAAAAATTCAGTGAGAAGAATTCATTCTCTAATTGGTAGAAAAATGAGCATCAGTCATTAAAATAGCTATTCATTCATTCCTTCATTCTTCAACCATTTATTGTATAGTGAAACCAACATCTCGTCCTGCCATCTCATTTTTTCTCATACTGTTTAGGGCTATTTATTTCTCTTTATTTGCCTTAATAAAGACTTCCTGTTTTCCAAGACCAAATCCATATTGTGGAAAATTACTAGGGTAAAGAGAAAAAATGTGTTTTTTTTCCTTAAAAGTTAGTGGAGGAAGGCATATTTTTCTTACACACTTGAAGAACATAAAGGATCAAGTGTTCTCTTTGAATCAAAGTATTTGGAGTTCAGCCTGGCTCTACCAATTTGCTTATATAGTATAAATGGAAGATTCCATGCCCTAAATTTCCTCTTCCATAAAATTATTGCCTGGGATGGACGACCTTAATCCTCCCTGTGAAGTTAGTTCATGCATAAATAGTAAAGAAAATGTGTTCATGAAAGCATTGACATTTACAAATTATATTTCTCAATGAAAGAAGTGAAAAATAAATAGCAGGGGGATTGAGGGCTAGTTAAGATACCAAAGTGAGTACAAACTGCATTCTGTTCCAGTGTTGCTTCTTTAGTGCAGACATTTTTCAGATGATCTTTTCTTTATTTTTTTTCCCCTTTACTGTCAAGCTATTTCCTTTCAGAGAGACTTTAGATCTGTTATCAGATAGTATAGCAGATGGATCCCAGCAGTCCTGCTGGCATTATTATAGATTGAGCTAAGAATTCAAGCAGCCTCGAGTTGGCTGAGCTATATTGTATAGCTTCTTTTTGAAGACAATATTGTTGGGTTGGGGAAAGCTTACTCAGGGCTTGCTCCTGTTTCTGTGTTTAGGGGTCATTCTTGGTGGGTCTTGAGAGAACTACGTAAAGTGAGTGTCTTACGCCTGAACTGCTTCTCTGGTCCTGTTTGGTTTTGTGTTTCTATTCTACACAGGCCCCTAAAATTCACCAGATGATAGTATTCTATTGTGTCATTAACATTTTTTCTTTCAATAAGTTTCTTTTTTTTTTGCTTATTCCTCTCTAATCAGTCCCTGCCATAAAAAATATGTTCTGACAACTGGAGGAGATAGGCAGTTTCCTACTGTTATTTGTATTATAGTTGACAGAAGTAATTTATGCTGGATGCATTTGATGTCTCCCCTCTGATATGATCTGAGGTTATGCAGATCTAAACAATGATTCCCTAAGTAGGCATCTGATACCATCAGCAGCGGCATCACCTGAGCAGTTGATTGTTCGAAATGCAAATAACCAGCACACCCTCTTGAATCAGGAATTGGGAGTGGAGTCATATGGGCCTTCTGTTTTAACACCTCTTCCCAGTGTTTCTGCTGCCCGTGCAGCTTTAGGACTACTGTTCTTAACATATTCCAGTCCTGTATGAGTTCACAGTTTAATGGGGAGTTAAATACAAAAGAAAAGGTAGGTAATAGGAGCTAAGAAGATAGTACAGTGGTAAGTTACTTGCCTTGCATGCAGCCAACCCAAGTTTGATCCCCAACACCCTGTCAGAGTGATTCCTGAGCACAAAGACATGAGGATGCTCTGATCACAGCCAAATATAGTTATAAAATATAGATAATAATGTAGTGTTTTGATCAAGATAGTAATGAATTAACTATTAACTTTAAATATGAATATCAATTAATGAATTAATATGAATATCAATCAATTGTTGTCACCAACAAATCCTAGGTACTGCATATATACATTATCTCTCATTACTAAGACAATAATATGAGGTAATCATTACACAGGGAAGAAGTAAATATTCAGCAGTATCAACTCTGGTTGCTAGATAAAAAGTAAAGAAACATTGGGGCTGCAGTGAAAGTATAGCATATAGGGCACTTGCCTTTTATGCAGCCAACCCGAGTTCAATCCCTAATATCATATATGGTCCCTGAAGTCCTGCAAGGAGTGATCCCTGAGCACAAAGGAAGGAGTAAGAACTGAGAGCTGCTAGATGTGAACCAAACTCCTCCCCCCCCCCCCCACATTTGGTATATCTTTACAACCAGAACTTGGTCATGCAGAATAATAAAAAATAAATGGGCCTCACCCAGAGCCTAGCCAAATTAACACATAACCATTAGCATATCACAGTTTATATATATATATTTTAAATCAAATTAATGCTAAGCAAGCATAAAACCATTTATATTTGTGGACTCAGCATTTAAATTATATAATAAAAGTATGACAATTGTTGGGGCTGGAGATAGGACATTTGCCTTACATGCGCCTGACCCAGGTTCAATTCCCAGCATCCCATATAGTCCCCTGAGTCTGCCAGGAGTGATTTCTGAGTGCAGAGCCAGGAGTAACCCCTGAGCACCCTATCTGTGGCACAAAAAAAATAAATAAAAAATGTGTGACAATTGGAACACAAATCTTTTGCCTTTTTCTAGGTGTGGGAGACAAGGAACAGGTTATACAGGAAGGGAAGTTACTTTATGTTTTTGTCTTGAGGTCCCTTATGAAAAAATCAAAATTTGCTCAAAAAATGCTGCTTTTTCTTCCTCTCTTTTTAAAAATTGCTTTATTTAAGCACTGTGGTTACAAGACTGTTTATAAAATAATACAGTTGCTTGTTTTTCTCACAGATACAAAATTGTTCATGATTGAGTTTCAGTCATACAATGTACAAAGTTTCATTTACATGCCACTGAGCTGTGTGACTTTTCTTTGGAAGTTTGATGCTTCAGAGTTGTACAGTGGTAGTGTATATATTGTAAATGTCTAAGAACTGATGCCACAAATTTTAGAGATAATCTAGATGAGAAGTTTTCTTCCTTAGGACTTTTGGTTGGAGGGATGTAGAAAATCTGGCAATGAAAGGTAATTGAATTTTCATCTCATCCTTCTCCCAAACTGTGTCCTGTCCATAAGTCCTATATTGTATAATAATCACACAAACTATTGCTTTTTTCCTAGTTGTACAGACTGCCAAAATATGTGACCTTGAGTTATTAGATTTTGGAACCCACAGTTTTACTTCCTTGATAAAATAGAAACTGAAATACACTTCCCTTGTGGAGATTCCATCTCACTTTTTTCTTTCATTTTTATTTTACTTTTAAAAATGCTAATTTTTATACTCTATATCCTCTGATCTTTACTTACCCTCTTCTCTACAGGCAATCTTAATTTTATTACCAGTATCTATAGTAGTCTACCTTTATATATATTGCTTATGAATTTTATATTTATGTTGTATTTATACTCCAAATACTTGTCTTTTTCTTTTTGTCTTAAAATATTTCATGCAATTTTCTATTTTCTTCTGTTTTGCTGGAAAGGGCAAAATTTCACTTCTTGTTTTTTTTTTTTTTCTGGTTTCTTTCTGTTTGGGGGCCACAGCTTGTGGTGCTCAAGATTTGTTCTTGGCTCTGTGCTTCTGAATCACTTTTGGCAGCACCTGAAGAACTCTTTGTAGTCCTAAATTCTGGTTGACCAGATGCAAGTCAAGTGCCACCATTGCTGTACCTCCACAACCCCAAAATTTTATTTTTCCATTTTAAAATTATTTCATTATGTAAATATGTCACATCTTTTTAATTTAATCACCTAAAGATAGGTACATTGATCATTTTCATATTTTTGTGTTTATAATACTGCAATCAATTGTAGGACAGATAAAACTTTTAGTGTCAATAGTTTATATTCTTCCCTAAAATTAGGATTGCTGGATTATGTGATAGTTCTACCTTTATTTTCTTCAGAAGACTCCATAAGTTTTTCCAAAATGGTTGCTCTAATTTATGTTCCATCAACAGTATACAAGATTTCCATTTCCTCCACACCCTCTCCAACACTTGTTATTTCTGTTTTTGATGTGAGCCATTCTCCAGGTATGAGGTGGTATCACTTTGTGGTCTTAATTTATATTTACCTGCTGCTGATTAGTGATGATGAATACTTTTTCATACACCTGATAGCCATCACTCTATCCTTTTTAGAAAAATTTGTTCAAATCTGCTTTAAAAAAACAAACGGGATTTGTTTCTTATAACAAATGCATGATCTATTTCAAGATTGCCATATCTATTGAAAACCTCCTATGATTCTATTAAAACCTCTTTGTGTGTTTATTCTGTTTTCTTTAAAAACATCATTGAGATTTTTATTGGGATTGTATTAAATCTGTATATTGCTTTTTGTAGAATGTACATTTTGACAATCTAATTTTTCCCATCCATGGAATGGATGTTCATCTTTTTATGTCTTTTTCTACTGTAGTCTTTGTTTGTAAAGGCTTTTCAACTACTTTGGTAAATTTATTGGTAGGTGTTTTATTATTTGAAGGTAAATGTAAATGGGATTGGTTTCTTAATTTCTTTTCATTCATTCTTATGATAGAGGAACACAATAGACATTTGTAAATTGATTTTGAAACCCTCTCCTTTGCTATACTAATTGTTTCTAATAGCTTTTTAATGAAGTCTTCAGTATTTTCTAAACATATTATCATATCATCTACAAATAATGATAGTTTCACTTCTTTTCTAATGTGAATTCCTTTTATTATTGTTAGTTAATTGCTCTGGCTGAGACTTATATTAATTACGTTAGAATTGGTCATAATGGAAACCTTTGCTGTTTTCTGTTTTTAAGGAAAAAAATTTCAGTTTTCTACCATTCACGAAGTTATAATGTGGGTTTATAGTACATGGCCTTTATTATATTGTTATGTTCCTTCTATCCCAATTTTATTGAAAGTTATTAATCACAACTTTTGATATAATCATATATTTCCTCTGATTGACATGTAGTATTGTATTTGGTTGATTTGCGTATATTGAGTCATCCTTTCTTCTTGAAATTAACCCCAATTGATCTTGATGTCTGATCCTTTTTGATGCACTGTTGAACTCAATTTTGTTGAAAAGTTTGCTTCTATATTTATCATAAATTTTGGTCTGTAGTTCTTTTTATGTGATATTCTTGTCTAGTAATGTTAATCTTCTAAAAATGTATTTGTAAGTTTCTGCAAAATTTTTGAACAGTATGAGGACAATAGGTTAAGTTTTAAAAATTTTAGTATACTTTACTGCAAGCACATCTGATCTAGGATTTTAGACTTTGGAGATTTCTAATTACAGATTCAATATCCGTACTTGTCTCAGTTAATTTATGTTTTCTATCTCTTCTTGTTTTAGTATAGGTAGGGTGTATTTTTCTAAAAATTTTTTCATTTCCGCTGTTATTAAATTTTTAAAGCATATATGTTTGTTCATAGAGGACTCTTACAATACCTTGCATTTCTATGGCATCCAAGTTGTCCTTAATTTATAACTGTTAGAATTTTTCATTCAAAATTTTAGCTAAAGGCTTATTAATTTTATTTCTTTTTAATAATTTAAATGAATGTATTTGATATTTTACATAATTTTTGTGTCTTTAGACAGCTAAATCTGGCAGTGCTCAGAGCTTACTTCTGGCTTTGTGCTCAGGGATCACTCTTACTAATATTAAGGGTATCTTATGTGGTACTTACTAGTCATTGAACCAGGGTTGGCTGCTTGCAAGGCTAGCACCTTAGCCCTTATACTATCTTTCTGATCCATGTTTTTGTTTCTAATTCACTTATTTCTACTTTGAATTTTATTCATCTTTCTTCAACTTGGTTTATTTTCCAATTGCTTTTGCAGCTGGAAACTTAAAGGTTAAATTATTTGTAAATTTCTTGGGGCCGGAGAGATAGCATGGAGGTAAAGCGTTTGCCTTTCATGCAGGAGGTCATCGGTTCGAATCCCAGCGTCCCATATGGTCCCCCGTGCCTGCCAGGAGCAATTTCTGAGCCTGGAGCCAGGAATAACCCCTGAGCACTGCCGGGTGTGACCCAAAAATCACAAAAAAAAAAAAAAATTATTTGTAAATTTCTTATTATTTTATAAAACTGGTATTTACTATATTCTCTCTTAGTGTCACTTTATTATATCTCATAAATTTGAGAACTTACATTTTTATTTTCATTTTATTCCCAGGTATTTTTAAATTTTGGCTTTGATTTTCTTCCTAATGTTTAATGAGAAACATGATTTTTTTTTTTTTAGTCTCTACAGTTTTGAGTATTTTCTAATTTTCTTTATCTGATTGAGTTGTAATTTTATAGCACTGTGATCAGGAAAAATACTTGATATGATTTCAATCTTCCTAAGTTTATTGATAGTTTATTTTTGTCCTTGTGAAGGTTCTGTTAGCCCTTAAAAAATGTAAATCCAACTGTTTGTCAGTAAAATGTTCTGTCTATTGAGTCCATTCTTTTTCCTAGATCACCACTGAAGGCTCTATTTTTTTTTAATTATTTCTTTATTTAAGCACCATACTTACAAACATGTTCATAATAGGGTTTAAGTCATAAAATGCACAACCCCCATGACAGTGCAATTTTCCTGCCACCATTGTCCCACCATTTCCTATCTCCCCCCCATATCCTGCTTGTCTTTTAAATAGGCATTGTATTACTCTGTCATGTCATGGTAGCTGTTATAGTAGTTAGTTATATCTCTTACTGCACTTACCACTCCTTGTGATAAGCTTGCTATCATGGGTTGGTCCTTCTAGCTTTTATCTCTATTAGTATTATTATTATTATTATGCCTTTTATTTTATTAAATCCACATATGAATGAGACTATTCTGCACTTTCCTCTCTCCCTCTGACTTATTTCACTCAAAATAATAGTCTCCACATCCATCTATGTATAAACAAATTTCGTGACTTCATTTTTTTCTTTCTTTACTTTTAATAATATATTTAATTAAGCATCATGATTTCAAAGATATGTTTCAGTTACAAAAAAAACAACCCCCTCACCAGTGCAACATTCCTACCACCAATGCCTTCCATCTCCCCCATCCATACCTCCTGCCTGTATTTGAAACAGGCATTTTATTTTTTTTCACTTACTACCATTGTCAGGATAGCTGTTAGTGTAGTTATTTCTCTAACTGCACTCACTACTCTTTGTGGTAAGCTTCATGAGTAAGCATGTGGTAAGCATGAGCTGGTCCTTCAAGCCCTCATCTCTATTTTCTCTGGATATTATTACAATAATGTCTTTTATTTTTCTTAAGCCCCATGAATGAGTGAGACTATTCTGTATCTGTCTGTCTCCCTCTGACCTATTTCACTCAGCATAATAGTTTCCATATATGTCAATGATAGGAAAATTTCATGACTTTATTTCTCCTGATGGCTGCATAGTATTCCATTGTGTATATGGACCACAATTTCTTCAGCCACACATCTGTTGTCAGGCATTTGGGTTGGTCTCAGATTCTGGCTATAGTAAATCGTGCTTCAATGAAGGCTTTTTTAATTGTGTCTTTGTGTCCCTAGGATATTTCCCTAGGAGTGGTATAACTGAATAATATGGGAGCACAATTTATAGTTTTTTGATGAATCTCCATATTGTTTTTCATAAAGGCTAGTCTAGACAACATTCCCACCAGCAATGAATGAGTTCCTTTCTCCCCACATCCCTACCAGTATTGGTTATTCTTGCCAGTCTCTGTGGCATGAGATGGTACCTCATTGTTGTTGTTTTGATTTGCATCTTCCTGATGTTTAGTGATATGGAGCATTTCTTAATTTGTCTTTTGACCATTTGTAGTTCTTCTTTGAAGAAGTGTCTATTCATTTCTTCTCCCCATTTTTGATAAGGTTAGAGGTTTATTTTTCTTATTAAGTTCTGTCAGTACCTTGTATACCTTAGATTTTAGCCCCTTATCTGATGGGTATTGGATGAGTAGTTTCTCCCATTCTGTGGGTGGCCTTTGTATCCTAGTCACTATTTTTTTTTTTTTTTTTTTTGGTTTTTGGGTCACACCCGGTAACGCTCAGGGGTTACTCCTGGCTATGTGCTCAGAAGTTGCTCCTGGCTTGGGGGACCATATGGGACACCGGGGGATCAAACCGCGGTCTGTCCAAGGCTAGCGCAGGCAAGGCAGGCACCTTACCTTTAGCGCCACCGCCCGGCCCCCTAGTCACTATTTTCTTTAAGAAAAGTTTAATATAGGTCAATTTTTTAATATCTGCTTCTACTTGTTTGGACAGTGTTGTTTCCTCCTTGAAGATGCCTTTGGTCTCAATATCATGGAGTTACCTATGTGTTCCTCTATATACCTTATGGTTCTGTGTTTGATATCAAGGTCTTTAATCCATTTGAATTTGACCTTTCTGCATGATGTTAGATGGATGTCTGAGTTTGCTTTTTTGCATGTGGCTGACCAGTTGTCCCAACATCACTTGTTGAAGAGGCTTTTCCTTGATTCCATTTTGTGTTTCTTGCCCCTTTATCAAAAATTAACTGATTGTATGTCTGGGGAACATTCTCTGAATACTCAAGTCTTTCATTGATCTGAGGTTCTGTCTTTATTCCAATACCATGCTGTTTTAATGACTGTTGCTTTGTAATACAATTTAAAGTTGAGGAAAGTTATGCCTCCCATCTTCTTTTACCTAATGTTGCTTTAGCTATACATGGGTGTTTATCTTTCCAAATAAATTTCATCACTATTTGATCCACTTCTTTAAAGAATGTCATGAGTATTCTTAGAAAAATTAAATCTGGTGCTTGCTTTGGCAGCACATACACTAAAATTGGAATGATAAAGAGAAGATTAGCATGGCCCCTGCACAAGGATAACATGCAAATTCATGAAGTGTTCCACATTTAAAATAAAAAATTAATTTTTTTAACGTTTTGGGGAGTATTGCCATTTTAATGATGTTAATCCTACCAAATCATGAGCAGGGTATGTGTCTACATTTCCTGTGTTTTTATTTCTGTTGTCTTGTGTACTTGAAATGTAGCATTTAAAAGTAACCTGTTGGGGCCCAGAGAGATGGCACAGTGGTGCTTGCCTTGCAAGCAGCCGATCCAGGACCAAAGGTGGTTGGTTCGAATCTCGGTGTCCCATATGGTCCCCCGTGCCTGCCAGGAGCTATTTCTGAGCAGACAGCCAGGAGTAACCCCTGAGCACCGCCGGGTGTGGCCCCAAACCCAAAAAAATAAAATAAAATAAAAGTAACCTGTTATTTATATTTTTATATTATATTATTATATATTTAATATTATATTTATATATACTGATATATATTCATATTACAGTTTTATAAAACTATGGTTTGTCTCCTAGATCTGTGAACTGAATTTTTAGTGCTTCATATAATAAAAATAGACACCCAGAAATAGTCAGTAATAGTCTCTGCATCCTGCTTATTATGGTTCATCTCTGAACAACATTTCCTTTGAAATGAATTATTTCTGACCTTTTTTAAAAAATTCCTGTACAACAAGACCATGAAAAGAGTCTCAGGAGTGAGACAAAAATAGTCTGTTGGATTTTGTTGTTGTTGTTGTTGTTTAAAAAAGTTTTCTGAAATGAGGCTTTTCTCTCTGAGACATAGAGTTGGGTGAGTTAGTACATTCGGTTTCTTCCATGTAAACATTAAAAATGAAAAACAGTAAAGAACTAATTCAACAACTTTTCCTTTTAGCATTGAGTTTCAAAGATTTTTCCCTTTCTCCAAGGTAAGGTGACAGACTGTCTAAGCTACAGTTTTCTCTTGTTTGGGGGTGCTTGACCTGAACCAAACCTGGAATACAAAAGTTGGCAGTGATTGCGGTCCTCTATTTTTGTACTTTTAGTTGATCATTTGATATGTTATATTTGTGTGACTCTAACTTTGTACTTTATTTCAATCCTTGGGATCTTTATTATTTTTTTTAGATGAATATGTCCCACTTCCCTATATGCATGTCACTGTGGCACTTTTTGCCTGAACAGATATTCTTTAAGAGCTTATTTCAGATGATAGATTATTTTCTCTAGCTCACTCTGTCGCCATTTGAGACAGTGAGGACAAGCTTCATCACTAATTTAGTGATGAATTTAGAAACTGATTCTAGACAGGAGCTTGCTCCTGTCTAGAAATGAGAAAGTGATAAGACTGACACAAATTGATTTTGTCTTTTTTTGATGTTGCTGGTTGGCAATGAGACAGAAACAAAAACAATCCTTCTTCTGTGGGTTGGTGATTTATTTCTGTCCCTAACTGTACCATTGAAAGGTTTTACTTAAATATCCAAAGTTATCAATGAGCTTCTTTGCTTTTTTTTCTTGGATCATACATAGTGGTACTCACATACTCTTCCTGAAAACTTGGTGCTTTTACATGCAATACATATGCTTTAGCCCTTTGAGCTATCTCATAGGTCCACAGACAATGAGAGGGGACAACTGACCTAGAACTTCCTGTTAACCTATTACTTTTTTTTCCACCATGGCCAATCTGTGCCACCCTATCAATAGGCTAACAGTGGGCTGCTTCCTTTTTTTTTTTTTTTTTTTGTGGTTTTTGGGTCACACCCGGCAGTGCTCAGGGGTTATTCCTGGCTCCGTGCTCAGAAATTGCTCCTGGCAGGCACGGGGGACCATATGGGACGCCGGGATTCGAACCGATGACCTTCTGCATGAAAGGCAAACGCCTTACCTCCATGCTATCTCTCCGGCCCCGGGCTGCTTCCTTTTTGTGGTGTGTAGGGTCAACCCAAATAGAAGGAGGCCAGAAGGGACTATCAAAACCCTTCAAAATGCATTTAAATTTTCTAAATAGGTATGTGGGTGGTATTTTGTGATGAGGCATTTTACAGAAAGAGAAAGTCTTGAGTGTCAAGACAAGCTGGTGTGTTGGATGATGTATACCCAAGATCCATGTGAATTTTCTTTCAGAACAAGAGTTGTCAAAAAGTCACTGCATTGAATTAGCCTTTGTAGAAACCTAAATTAATTCAAAGGAAGGAGTGCAAATGTTACCTTCTCTCTATTAAACTGTTGCTTAAAGGATATTTTTTAAATCTACATCAGAGAGCTTTGTTTTAGGTAATGAACAGGGAATAAATATTTTAATTAAATCTCTGCACTGTTTAGAACTCTCTTAATGTGACTGACCTTTCTTATCACCACGGTTCTCCACAGAGATCTTCTATAACTGTTCTTTGACATAGAGTACTGAAACTTGTGCCCCCAAGTTTTTCTAGCCCCATAGTTCTAGAAGTGATTGTTTTTCTCACCTTTATTATCTAGTCCTAGAGCATTTGGGATTAATATTTAATGAGCTGATGGATAGAATTCATGAGTATTGCTTCTTATCATACAGTGCACAGTTTCTCACACTAAAAGATTACTCAGCCCCAAATGTCAAAATTGAAAACTCCTATCACTGCCCCTATTTATTTATTTTTGTCATTCTTTTCCTATCTGAAAATATGTTCTATTCATGTGTTTAATTTTGTGTGTCTGTCACTACCATCTGTAACCTCAGGAAACCAGAGATTTGGTTTGTCTTCTTTATCACTGCTCTCTTAGTGCTTGCAACCTACTATGCACTTTATGCTTTCAATAGTAGCTGCAACCTACTTTGTACTTTATGAATATTCTTGATTGATTGAAAGAGAGGAATACAGACCAACACAATTTGCTTTGAATGAAACTAAAATATTTTGTTGTATTTGTTACTTCTTTTACCAATGCAGTGTGCTAGGTATAGTCTGAAAATCTTTTAGTAGATTGGGTTACTTTACTATATTAAATCAATACCATGTCCTACAATAGCCTAATAGGCTTCTCAGTAACAGTTTTCACAGTTCTGGAGACTGAGAGCCTGAAATTAGGTTACCAGTATGCTTAAATTTTTATGAGAATCCTCTCAGGGTTGTAAACATCTATCTCCTTGCACCTTATATCACACAGGAGAGTGAAAGTTTTCCTGCAGTCTCTTTTTTATCCTAGTTTATTTAGTTATTAATAAAAATAAGTTATTTAATTGAATAAAAATTAAAAATACACAGTTACAAAGTTGTTAATGGTTGAGTTTCAGTCATACAATTTACAACATACGTACCTTCATTGATGCACATTTCTTACCACCAATGTCCCAGTTTTACCTCCCATCCTCCCCACTGCCTTCCTCTCTGGCAAACATTTTTCATGTCTTGCTTTTTTTTCCCCCTTTAGACAATGTAGCCTACAATATTGTTACTGAAGGGTATCTTGCATATCGCTTTATCTCCTTTCAGCACTCAATTCTTGTTCAGTGTGATCATTTCCAACTATCATTGCTATTTATAGTGATCCCTTCTCTGCCCTAACTGCCCAAGCAAGTGAAAGCAAAGATATACAAATGGGACTACATTAAACTAAGAAAGGAAATGTGATCAGGATACAAAAACTGCACATAGAATGGGAGAAACTATCCATCCAATACCCTTCTGATAAGGGATTAATAACTAAGATATATATACATATATATAAGGCACACGAAGAGCTTAACAAGAAAAAGATTTATAACCCCATCAAAAATGGGAAGAAAAATGAACAGCAAGAACAATCAGTGTTGGTGCAGATGCAGGGAGAAAGGGATTTGCACTCATTGTAGATTGGAATATATACAGGTCCAGGCTTTTTGAAAAACAATATGGACATTCCTTAAAAAAATTAGAAATTGAGTTCCCTTATGACCTAGTAATACCACTAGTGGTAATATACCATAAGGGCCAAAAACACAATTCAGAAAAGCCCTCTCTACTTTTATGTCCATCACAGCACTATTTACAACAGTGAGAATCTGGAACAACCCAAGTGCCTGAGAACAGATGGGTGGATTAAAAGGTGCTACATCTGCACTATGGAATACTAAGCAGCTATTAGGAAAAATTAAGTCATAAAATTTGCTTACACATGGGTGGATATGGAGAGTATTATGTTGAATAAAATGAGTCAGAGGAAGAAGAATATATAATGATCACACACACTTGTAGGATATTTATTTATTTGTTTATTTGTTTATTTTTGGTTTGGGGCCATACCCAGCAGTGCTCAGGGGTCATTCCTGGCTCTGTACTCAGAAATCACTCCTGGCAAGTTCAGGGACCATATGGGATGCTGGGAATTGAACCTGGGCCAATCCCAGGTCAGCAGCGTGTAAGGCAAATGCCTTACCACTGTGCTATCACTCTGACCCTCGTGTAGGATATTTTAAAAGATAGAATCATAATAATATCTAACGACAATAGAAACAAGGGCCATGAGGACCAGCCCATGGTAGGAATCTTGCCACAAATAGTAAGGGAGTATAGTCTCCTTTATAAGAACATCAACTCTCCATGACATTCCACCCTTTTAATTCATGTAATTCTAAGTAATTATTCTCACCCCCCCCAAGTTCATCTCCTGCTACCATTATATGGGATGGCATAGAAATTCAACAGAAAAAATTGAGAAAAACTTAAATATTCACTTCCAAACATAGATATGGATATTGTTAAAATAATGTTGCAATATTTTATCTTCGCCTTCTTTTGAAATTTGAGACCATCGTTGTCTACTTTTAGTGTTTTTGTAGTTATGTTTTATATTTTCATCAAGGATCTCATGCCTTTGGGTTTTCTTGGAGGATTGTTACATCATCTAGCTTTATGGAGAAAAAACCAAATTCATCTATTAATATTTTTGTTCATTTGTTATTTACACCAGTTTAAATGGCCAGATATAAAAATTTTACTTATTTAATAATTTGTTATCCTGTCAACTCAAATAAAGCTTGAAAATACATGAACTTCAAAGGCATTTTAGTTTCTAAATATTAATTAAATAATAATTTTAAAGACATACTAAGGAGCCTCTTGAGAATTTAGCATCTACATTGTCTCCTTGTCTATATAATAATGCTGCTTATTGTATTAGTATTAGTTAAACAAATACTTATAGCTGCTATCATATAATGAATAAAATAATGTATTTTTTAAGTGCCCACTGTCTGAGCTTGGGCTTTTCTCCCCTGACACAGACATGAGAACTTTAATTTTTCATTTTAGTGGTATGGCTATAGTATTGGGTTCTATCCAGGGATCACTGCTGGTAGTGTTCAAAGGACCATATGTGGTACCTGGGATTTAACTGGGGTCAGCTGCATAATAGGCAAGTACCTTTCCTACTCTCCCAGGGAGAACTTAATCTAAAGTCAAAAGAAATCTTATGGCTGATGACAAATGTCCCATATTTCTCCATCTGCTAAGTTCCATTTAAATGTTGGCTACTAGTAGCACCTCTTAATCATAGTTACATTGTCACCAGACCTCTCAGGTGAGAACCACTGTTCTATAAAGGCTGTATTGTAGGGAAGAAATAGTATTTGTGTTAGATATTTTGGGGGTTATGGAGCATGTGCTTGTTAGTTAGCATTTAAACTGTACTTTGACTTGTGCACTTTTTAAAACTCTTGTCATAGGTTTCTCAGACTTGAAATCTTAAGATATAATAAAGGAGGAAAAAAATGATTTCTTATGAGGCTCTAAATGATTTCTAAAAATTCAAGAGAAAAATCCATTTCTCACTAATCCTAAAGTTTATAATTTCAGGCAAGACTTTATGTAGCAAATACTGAAAAGTAAAAACAATTAAAAATTTATCACTTAAAAAAAAGGAGAGAGAAAGAAAGAGAAAGAGAGAAAATTGTCTGCCACAGAGTCAGCCTGAGGGATGGGGAGATAAGAAGGAAATTTGGGATAGAGGTGGCAGGAACTCAACCATGAACAATTTTATAACTATGCATCTCACAGTGATTCAATTAAAAAAATAAAAAATAAATTAAAAAGATGAGCCAAAAGCTAGAGCATAAATGGCTTCAGAGTCGATGTAATCCGAGATGGGTTCTGCGAAGTGTGAAGCCTACAAACTAGGGATTTTTCTTTTTTCGATTTGGTTTTTGAGCCAAACCTGGAAATGCTGGAAATCTGCCTTTGTGCTCAGGGCCCTCTCCTGACAGGGCTCAGAAGTTGATATGGATGATATGAATGCTAGGGATCAAATCCGGTCAGCCATGTGCCAGGCAAGTGTCCTATCCCTAGAGATCGTCCCTTTACAAAACACAGAAGGAATTTCTACCTTGATGGTAAAGAACAGAGGCAGAACTCAGTGCTGTGAAACAGACATTGTGATCCAATCTATCATACGACCTGCTTTATCATGTTTGTAATGCTTGCTTTAAGAGTCAGCTAAGAAAAATGGCTATGCTTCTGCCATCAAACCACAGTTATTTCTAAAACATTTAAGGGTTTGGTTTTTTTTTTGTTTTTTTGGTTTTTTTTGTAAAGTTCTGCCAGTGGGTTTTGACTCTTTACGGCTGGGAAATATTCTGACAGTTTGGCAGTGGCCTCTGCCAGTAACTGACTCTATAGCCCTCACACTCCTGGTCTACTCTCTCACCTATTGGTACAGCTGAAAGAAAAAGGAGCCCAGTAAATCCATTCATTGTTGTTTGTAGTTCTGCAGGGAACCATATAGGATGCCAGGGATCAAATATGGATTGGCTGTGTGCAAGGCAAACTGTATTATATCTCTCTAGCCCTCCAAAGCTGGTGATTTTTCAGTCTTCACAGACAGATCCTCTGTCTGAATTTCTCTGGCCCATTTTCTTAGAATGAGATCAGTTCAGATGTCCAAAGTGGTCCTATTCTGCCATCTCAGTGCCCTTCACCCCTGTCAAAAAGAAAACTTTTGAGCATGGTCCTTTAGTAACTTTTCTCATTGATTTTTCCCTTGATTTTGTGCTTTATTTATTTATTTATTTATTTATTTATTTATTTATTTTGTCTGACAATATATTTTAACATTGGAGAATGATTTATGCCTTGCTACTATGTGAACTTTTTTATTCAATTTCCTTTGTCTTCACATCAAATGTCTGCTAATGTTTTAGAATGAATATTAGTATTCATAACTGCCATTTATTGTGAATTCAATCCAGAATCCAAATTCTTTTCCTAGATCATCTTGCATATTATTTCATTCTTTATTGTATAGGCTTTCTGTTGGTTTACAGTACTAGATAAATATGGGGATGCATCTTCAGACTCCTTTCATCGTGTCAAAGCATTCCTTCCCAAAATTTTTGAAACATTTCTACAATCAGATCATGCTGCTCTCTGCTACATTATTTTATTAGCGTCCATTCATGAAGCAGTAAAATAAGCCGCAGGTGGTTAGGTAACTGGTCCTAACTTGCCAAGACACTCAGGCCTTGCGATTTCAGGCTTTGTCTGGGCTGGGGCTATGTGATCCGTGGGCAAACCTGACTTTTCTCCAGAGTTACCATGTTGATCTGCTCTGTGTACCTCATTGCATTTCCAACAGTCTATTTTAATTCTGTCTTAACCATTGCACCTGAAATAACAACAATGACAGGGTCATCTTTCTGACTGCTTGTGCTGTGATGCTGCTACAGGATTTTAAAACTTGACGTTTTAGGACACTCTTTCTACTGATTCTTGGGAGCCCATTGGCCTCCATTTCTGCCAGAAATAGCAGAGGCAGTCGTTCTTTGAGCAGAAAACTAAATCACCGGGCCTCGCTAATGCCAAAGCCCCGGGGGAAGGAGTCTAAGATACCCGCCACAAAATGCTGCTGCGCTGTCCCAGCTGCGGCCCCAACTCCAGTAGCTTTTAGAGGACAGAAGCGCTGGTTCTCTGGGAGATCTGGGAGGCAGGTGACTGTCCTTATTTAGCTGTGCCGGCGATCATGTGACCGGGAAATGGAGGCGAGTGTGTGTTTTCGGGGAAGGGCTCCAGCAAGAAGATGCTGAAACGCGGTGGCTGCTGAGCATCCGCGCCCTCTCGCTAGCAAAGCCTCCTCCCATCTTCCCAAGGTAGGTGGGCCTGGGCGGTTTAGGAGGAGGTGTCTTGGGGAGCACAAAATGCAAAGGAGAATACTGTTGTCCAGCAGGGCTCTACTGCTGCTGGGAAGTTGTGGGGGAATAGACTATGGAGGAGTTATGGTGAAGGGATTCTGGATTTAGGTAGCGGCATCATTTGCTATTAACACGAGCTGCAAAGATTTGTGCTCTGTGCTACAGTATGTGCTGCCTTTTGCACCTCCCCTGGGATACTGGCTGCACAGCTGTAAACAGATTTTAGTCCTCCTGTCTAGGATGAAAGTAGAAATGGGGAAGCAAAGGAAGTAAAATTTGAAAGTGCTTTTAGCTCTGACCTAACAGACAGGTATCATTGTCTCTATTTGGGTTATTTGTTATGTAGAGTAGCCCTGGTACTGCAGCATTTTAGTTCTCTCTGTCTCTGTCTTTCTGTTTCTGTCTGTCTCTTTCTTCTCTCTTTTTCTTTCTCTCTCATATTATCTCTCTCTTCCATCCATCTCCTCATTCAATCTGGTCTAAGTTTTAAGCTGCGGAAATAGGTCAGCTTCCCAAAAGGGCTTATATTCTTTCCTGTTATCTTTTCAAAATTAAGAGCTAAGATAGCTTTTTATGTAATATCATTATTTCTTTAGGAAACTAACTTATATGAAAGCCTGAGGGGTGGGGGTAGCCACTTGATTAAGTTCAAACAAAAATTGTGTTGTTTATTGCATTCTTCTGTGGAAGCCAAAAATTTAAAACTAGATTCCAACATAGTACCAGTGATTTAAAGTCTGTGTCAGGTTAGAGTAAAGGTCATGGTGACTTAAGTGAGGGGATATAGTCCCCTTAAACTGTCCTTTTTTACAAGAACTCTTGACATAGTATGCATTTTATGTAAACTGCTATGCAAGCTTAGCTTCCAACTTATTTCCAACTGAACAACCTCTCCAATTCTTTCTCATGGGGAAAAATAATGGGAATTACCACAATGTTCATATGATGTAAGTTTTCTAAGAATCATCACTGATAATATCAATGGAATATAAAGTCAATGGAATCATTAGATTAAAATTCCTGGCAATAAGATTTTTAAAAAATCCCCCATGAAATTTCTCTTAATTGATGACTTTATCTGATAGGGTAAAGGATAGCAAGCACCAAAAAACAAAACTCAGTATTACAAAATTTTGTGATTACATTGTAAATTTTGTGATTACATTTGTGATTAATTTGCAAATTAAATCCCCTTAGAATAGTGAATGCTATACAAAGTAGCTTTGCAATCCAAGACAAGGATCAAGATGACACTGTTGTCACAGGCTGGCAGCAGAACCTAACCACCCCCCTCCTCCATAGATTTAGCTTTGTGATGGAGATTTCCCTTTATATCTTAATCTCATGAGTGCACAAGGAAAAAGAAGCAGAGTCTTTTTCCTGATAACAAGAAATCAAATTAACATTCTCACTGGTTAGTGGCTCTCTTGAGTGTATTCCTGTGAATTCACATTTATATTCCAGTTGATTTTTCATTCATGAATAGCTTTGTGCCTACAGGATTTATCTCTTATTAAAACACCACAATCTACTGATCTAGACTTTGTACTTTCTAGCTAAAAAGGCTTTGTAATTTGTAGCTAGCTAAAAAACAAATTGTGGGGTTTGTGCAAATGTCCGTGTATTCAATACATATTACAGCTATATTGGTTTCAACTCAATATGGGAAAGTTTGGGCTTACTTTGGGAGGAAATAAAAGGAATTGCTACCCTTTGACATGCAAAGATTTTGCTGGCAGAGACTATTCAGAAGTTGCTGCCAGAATACTACTTGAATTTGTAAAGGGTTCTCAATTGCAGTTATTTGGAAAGTTGGGGGTGAGAAAGGCAGAGGGAAAGTTGTAAAGGGAAGATTCTGTGCCTGGCATCCTTAGTATATCTGAGTAGACAAAGAATTTGTCACAGTCTCTTGGATTAAATGGCAGGAACTGTGGATGGTGATAGATTGATGAGTGAGAGCCTTGTAGAAAAGACCAAGAGGACCATTTCCTGTGATCTCCAAAATCATTTGAGTGTTCCTGCTAGTTCTTTGCTTCTTATTCTGATACCATTCTAATTCTCTATATTGTTATTGAATTCTTTAACTGCTAGTATATGATAAGCTAAAAATCTTGGAATCTATTTTGGTTCACTTCGTTGGTTTACAATCAAGAAAAGGAGCCACTGAGAGAATCATTGTTTGGCTCACAAACAGACCAGAGATATGGAAAATGGCTCAAAAGGTGGACCATGAGGCCCTAAATTCAATCCCCACAACCACATGGCCCACCCCAGCATCTCTGGATGTGACTACTGGTGCCTGAGAACTCAGTGATAACAGGACCAAATGAAGTCACATCACCCATTTGTGCTTCTAACCATCAGGCCTTGGCATTTCTGGAGACCTTGATGCCTCCAAAACATGAGTTCAAGGTAACTGGTGGGAACAAGACCAGGCCTTATGTTCTTCTTCTGGTGCTGTTTCCTTTTACCTAAGATTCTTGGAGAAGTACAGAGGATAAGAAATATGTTTAAATGTTTTGAATTTTTTTTTTTTTTTTTTTTTTTTTTTTTTTGGTTTTTTGGGTCACACCCGGCGGTGCTCAGGGGTTACTCCTGGCTGTCTGCTCAGAAATAGCTCCTGGCAGGCTCAGGGGACCATATGGGACACCGGGATTCGAACCAACCACCTTTGGTCCTGGATCGGCTGCTTGCAAGGCAAACACCGCTGTGCTATCTCTCCGGGCCCTGTTTTGAATTTTTAAAAGATGAAAAAACTAAAACTTTTGACTATCACTCTCCTATACTTTCCTAATTTCCAGCCTTTCCTAATTTATTTACAAATTTGAGGAAAATGAAAGTCAACTGGGAATTTAAGCTATTATTATGAATATGAGGGTATCTGTAAGGATTACATGTGCAACAAAGATTATTAAGGCACAGTTTTTTGTGTTACATTAGTGAGCAGTAAGAGGTAAAAGTCAGTGGTTTGCAAAGTGTGCATTAAAATCACCGTAGTGATATAATCCAGACCTCTAGTCCTCACATGGAAGAGATCAGCTTTCTCCCTAGTAGAATAGAAAAAAAATATCCTGGATGAATTAGTTTTGTCAGAGGAGGAGCATTTCAGGAGATGGGACTATAAATTGAAATACAGAGCAGAGATAATATACTTGGAAAGAAAATTTCATTTTGTCTGAAAGAGCACTTGGAGCCATAAAGCCAGATTGATCTAAATGCTAGAGAACTCAAGATGAAGCAAAGAGGTTTTGTTAAATATCTTGTAGAGGGAAGAGAAACTATTTCTCTTCTGGGTTCTTCTCAGATTGCTTGAACAGCTAAATATCTTAGACAATAAAAAGAACAAATTGAATTACATAAGGATGGAGAATCTATCTGGGTGAAAATCCTAAAGTAAATTGGGGTAAAATTAGGGTTTTTCTCTGGGGCTAAGGTATGGAGAGAGTGCTTGAAGCTTCTAGGAGGGAGAAAACTGATTCACATGAGGAGAGAATGATTCCTCACAAAGACCAAATGTTCTGTAATTAATGTTTTTCCTGCCACATAGTTTTCTGAAGCCAGAGATTATCACTGATAAAAATATATAATTTTGCATAATCCCCACTCTAGTGAATATATTGATATATGAAAGGAGTAATAAAGTTTCTCCTGAACCCTGTAAGACACAGATTGACCTCAGAGTCAGAATAATCCTCATGCCTCAGGGAGGTTTCTCTGATCATCTTGGAGAGACATAGCTAAGCACCCTGGAATGTTCTCAAGTATTGAAGGTGTTGGCCAGGGACAGCCAGTGTCTGTTGTTTTGAGCAGGATATTGTCATTTAACATTATATCGGTGTTCTGGGAGCAATCCTCTACCAGGGAAGACACTACCGCTGCTCTCACATCTCAAAAGAGACTTTCCTTAACACCCAGAAGACTTAACAACAACGACAAGGATGACGACCTGCTTTTAGGACAGGGCTCTCTGCATTGCTTCTAATTTCAAGGTGAAGCTAGAGGACACTCCACAACATCCTGATGATGATGTAGGATATGCACAGATTCCAGGACCTTTAACTACAGAAAAACTAACACCAACAACAGTAACTGTGTGAAAAATAAGTGTATTGGCACTACAGACAATGAGTTGGCTTGGACAACCTAGTATGCCTGGAGTCTAGAGTTGGTCTTACGCCAGAAAACTTCCGGGATAAGGTCTCCTTGTATTTAGGCCAAGGCTTTTCCTTTCCATTCCCCCCATATTTTGCTGGGCCTATGCAAACAACAATTGCCACTCTAGTACCATTTTAGCTGTGCTCCTTTGACTCTAATCCTTAAAAAACCACTTAAACTATTGAGGTTAACTTAAACTAATATGCATGTGCATGAAACTGTTAAAAAATACTATGCATTCAATGTTAAAGGAGTTACATAAATTTTGTGGCTTTAGAATGCTTTGTGTACTGCTAAGAAATGTTATAATGTACTACAATCTGGGGACTTCCGGGACAAAGTAATTGTGCATGAGTTTTGTTTTATTTTTCTTAATGCTCTTTGGCTAAAAGTTCAAAATTAAAGTGTCAGCAAGGGGATTTCTTCTGAGAATTCTGTTTATGGGTAATTGTCTTCCCACTGTAACTTTGCCTTGTCCTCTTTCTTTAAATTTTTTTATCTCATAATAAAAAATAAAATATTATATAAAAATCCCAATATATTGGTGTTGATAAAGGAGAGGACAAAGGTAAAAATGGGAGTTCATAGGCAGCCTAAAAAATAATGGAAGGGGCCGGCGAGGTGGCACTAGAGGTAAGGTGTCTGCCTTGCAAGGGCTAGCCAAGGAACGGACCACGGTTTGATCTCCCAGCGTCCCATATGGTCCCTCCAAGCTAGGTACGATTTCTGAGCGCTTAGCCAGGAGTAATCCCTGAGCATCGAATGGGTGTGGCCCAAAAAACAAAAACAAAAACAAAAAATAATGAAAGTTGGAAGAATGTTTAGATTGGACAGTAGAAGGGCAACATGCTAACTATAGGCACAGAAAGATGCTATAGTACTGAAAAATGGACAAAGAGTCTAATTGGGAGATGTTTGTTGAATTGGCATTGCCTGTGGTTGGTTATCTTTTAGTTCCTTTCGATTGTGATGTGATGTACCCATATAAGTGTCTAAAATAGGGCTCAATTATGAGCTGCCACATGATCCAGCAATACCACTCCTAGGGATATACCTGTGGACCACAAAATCACAGTACAATAATGCCCTCTGCACTCCTATGTTTATAGCAACTCTATAATAGTCAAAATCTGGAAATAACTCAGATGCCCAACAACAGATGAGTGGCTAAAGAAAGTGATACATCTACACAATGGAATACTACACAGCTGTTAGAAAAAAATGAAGTCATGAAATTTGCCTATAAATGGATGGACATGGAGACTATTATACTGAGTTAAATAAGTCAGAGGGATAAGAGAGGCACAGAATAGTTTCACTTATCTATGGTATATAAGAAAATATAAAAGAGAGTATGGTAATAATACCTAGTAAAATAGAAATGAGGGCAGGAAAGACCAAGTGATATGAAGCTTACCACAGAGTATGAGCGCAGTAAGAGAAATAACTACACCAACAACTACCATGACAGTGATTGTGAGAGAGAAAAATAGACTGCCTGTCTCAAAGACAGGCAGGGGTGGAGGAGGAAGGAAATAGAGAACAATTGGTGGCTGGAAAGTTTCACTGATTTAGAATGGTGTACATTCGATGACTGAAATTTAAGTATGAACTTTTTTGTAACCATGGTGCTTAAATAATGAAATTATTATTAAAAATAATAAAATAAAAAATAGGGGATGGAGACATAATACAGTAGGTAGAATATTTATCTTGCACACAGCCAACCTGAGTTCAATCTCTAGCATTCCGTATGGTCCAAGCTCACCAGGAGTGGTGATTCCTAAGTGCAGAACCAAGAGCAATCCCTGGGCATTGCCATGTATGACCCCCAAACAAAAGAAAATAATGTGGCTAAAACATAGGTAAGGTGAAGAAAATATGATACTCTATCTGAAAATGAGAAAGTTACCTTAGGCAATAGCACTGGCAGGAAGCTAAGTCCACATCCATTGAATCAGTAGTAGCTCCTAATTAAAAGGTTGGGATACCAGTTTTCTCCCAGCACAATTGCATCCTCACTTATTAAGAATTTAGTTACTAACATGAATTTGTTCCTGCAAAGAGAGAAGTTGATAGAGGTTTCTTCCTTCAGACTCCTTCTTCCCTTCTGGGCAAAGTAATTATGCAGAAAGAGGAATAAAACGATCCTAGTTTGCAGAAAGGCAGCAGACTAAATGCTATTTCTGACAAATTCCAAGAAGACTCTTAACTCATAGTATAGAATGGAAAGAGTATTTGGGCATGGGGGTTTGAGATGAAGTAGGGAGAAAGGAAACAGGTGAGTTCATATGTAGTATAAACTTCCTTCCCAGCCTAAACTCAAGATCCAACCTAAATACCATTTTTTGTTTAGTGAATTCCAGGTTTACACACAGTGTGTATGGAATTGGAGGAATTACTCATCTCTGAAATTCCATCATTTCCTTTCTTATGCATTTTGTTTATGTTTGTGTAATATATTCTCATCTTATTCTTTTGCTTTAAAATTCTGATGATAGGATATGTCTATTTCTTTTATAAAATACTCTCTATATCATAGTTAATATTTTATTATGTGTGATGCTAACATGTTTGCTAAAATATTTGTTGAACATCTACTCAAAAGAAAAATCTAGGAAACAGAAGGTACCAAAGAAACTACATCTGTCTAAATTTGAGAAATGGGTTTGGTATGGCTAGGTAAGCAATTGAAAATCTTAGATATAATTTTTCATACAAATATCTTTAAATATCTCTTTTAATCCAAAAATTTAGAATAGGACACATGCTTTCTGTGACATGCTTTTAGTGTTGTCTAAATCCAGTGTGAAAGCCTCATTCAAAAAACTTTCATTGCCCATAAAGCAAAATGACAAAGCAATGAAAATGCTACCATTGAACAAGTGCATTTTTCTATGTCTAACTTCTGGAAATACACAGTAGAGGTTGATGAAAACAGAACTTCTGGAAATAGCTTTTCCTAAAATAAAACCGAAGTGAAACTAACATGGTGTGATCTCAAGAGAACAACTGTAAAGTAGGTAGGGTTGTGGGGGCAAGTAAGATGAGAGAGGCAAACTGGAAATGATTGAGAAGGTCAGTATTGAAAGAAAGCTTATCTTTCTCAGTCCTCTGTTATTTACCATAGGGACTCAGTAACTAGAAAATGTAGGAGCTATACCAGACAGACTTTTGATATCCCATGTACTATTATAATGCTGTGAATAACACTTAATTCAAAGAATAAGTACATTTCTCCCTAAGTTGCAGTCTATACTTATATAGTGAAGACATGCCAATGTTAAAGAAAGAGTTAAATGAGACAATAACTCTACAAAGTTAGTGTGGCTCTATGATTGCTAAATATAACCCTCAGGAGAGTATGAATTTAATCAAGTCTCATAAATTGGCTTGTAGAATGTGATTATACTCTGCAGTGGGGCACATGTAAGTAAAGGTGATAACTTGTTTCTTAATATGCTGCTTAGGAATGAGATCACCCACAATTTTGTCTTTCTTTTTTTGACTAATTTTGCTCAACATCATTTTTCTTAGTTTTTTCCACATTGCAGCAAAAGGCAAATGTATTCAACTGTTATTGCTTTAAGTATTGGTGCTGCAACAGCTTTTTTTGTTCTTTTTTTAATAATTTCTTAATTTAAGCACCATCGTTATAAAAATATTCATAGTTGGGTTTCAGTAATCAAATGAACACCACCCTTCACCAGAGTCACTTTCCCACCACCAATGTTCTCCATTTCCCTCCTCCTCCATCCATTCAACCTTTTATGATCTGACAGCCAGTGAACCCATCTAGTTTCATATGTTTTATTTTGGCCCTGCTTTTTCTTTTCTTTTCTTTTCTTTTTTTAATATATTTTTTATTTAGGTAACATGATTATAGTTGGGTTACAGTCATAACCAGAACACCACCCTTCACCAGTCATAACCAGAACACCCCCTTCCCATCCCCTGCCTGTATTCGAGACAGGCATTCTACTACAGTTATTTGTTTTTAAGTTCAGTAAGTTGTATTTTTTTCCTTAAAGGATAAAAGTAAAAAATATATATAGTAAAGGTGTGATAATGGCAATCACTGTTGTTTGCATAGGTCCAGAAAACTGGGGGAAATGGGAAAAAAATTCTTGACCTGATTACAAAAAGGCCTCACCCCAGAAGTTTATTGGCATAAGACAGACTCTGGGTTCCAGGCATATCAGCCCATCCAACTCGAGTCATTCTCAAGGTCCCGGTGAAACTTTTTCACACTTTAGCTGTTGTTGGTATCAGATTCTTATATTTAAAGACTCTGGATTCTGTGCATTTCTTTCATCAATGTCAGGTTGATGTGGAGCATCCTCTAGTTTCAGCATACCATTAAATGCGGAGCGTTCTGCCCTGCATGCAGACTGTTGCTGAGTCGTCTGGGTGTTGGGAGCACTCTTTGGAGTAAGTCAATGCCAAAGCAATAGTAGGTCTTCCCTGGTAGAAGCTTGGATCCTGGTAATGCTAAAGACAGTTGTGGTTGTTTCCATAGATGGTATCCATTGTTCAGGTGTGTGTGGGCGAAGCCCGTTCTTCTGAGGCCTGAGCCAAATCATTATGCCAGTGTTCAGGGAAAAAGGCCTAATTACATTACCAAATTTGTGTTCCCATTTCTATTAGATAAGAACTTGTTTGCATATGTATTATTTTCCCATTTTAATGTGCCTATGCAAAAGAGAAGCAATGCCACAAGATATTGTTGGTGCATCTGGGGGCCAATGAATAAAGTCCAACATTCCCCGTAACTTGGTACAAACATGAAATCTATACAGAGATACTCTTCTACCCGTATTGCTTATAAAACAGATCTCAAAGGGGGGAAAATCAAACAATCCAGTGGGCAAAATTGTCACTATATGAGGATATTCGAAAAGAGTTATAGATGTAAGGGAATACATCTGAGATATACAAAGGAGATACACGTGACCCTTTTATGTTTTAGAAATAGTCAAGAGGGAGGAGGGTGTTTCCGAGACACCACTTTGGTCTATGATTGGACAAGTGCATGGAGCCATGTCCTCCCCTTGTTGCCTGCTGAAGCTTCCAACTCCCCGAGAGGCTTTTGCTTCCTAATTGCTGGAAGTTGAGAGTTCAGCAGTCTCCTCCCAGCCCTTTGCAGGAACAAGGAAGCCTGGGGTCTCTTTTAAATTGCACCTCACTGGAACCCACTTGCTGGGACCCTGAGCAGGTGTCCAGGAATAACCCTGGGACGGGGAGGAAGAAGAGAGAAGGCTGTGGGGCGCAGCCGAGGCTGCATCTTCACCTTATCTTGGCCAAAAAGCCTACAGCATGGAACCTTGCCATGATGCGTTGCCTGCTGAAGCTTCAGACTCCACCCAAAAATTACTGTGAAAGATATGTAATCTACCTTGGCCAAAACAAAAATTATTAGTACAGAAAATGGTTAAATGTGGGTAACAAGAGATGGGAGTGAGAGAGTAAAGGAATAAAAGGAGTGCCTGGATGGCGTTCAGATAATGACAAGCAGATGAAACACAATGATATCCATATATTTCTTATAATGTTCCACGTGGGGGCACCAGCCCTTGCGTGATTTCGCAATGGACAGGTTTAATAAGAAAACTTCCCTGATAAGTCCTAATGCCAGAACCTATTGTGACCCATGTCCCGCACCCCTTTCGAGGCCTGGTTAAAGCATGGCGGAGGGCTGCCAAACATCATGCTGGCAGGACCTCCCGGCTTGGCTCCCAGGAAGGAAAGAGATCCTTCCCGAGCCAGAAGGCCGGGAGTTCAGAGCCCCCACCCCTAGACCCTCCCTTTGGAGGTGGGAAGGAAATGGGGAAAGCCTAGTAAAACCAATAAACTCCTCCAAGGGACCCACCTCGCTGACTTGTCCAGCCATGTGGCCAGGCAAAGCCCTGGAGTACCGGAGGAAGGCGGTAGGGGGGTGCTGGGGTGACTCATGTTCCGCACCCCCTTCATAGGCCTGGTTAAAGCAGCCGTTGGCATGGCAGAGGGCTGCCAAATGCCATGCTGGCAGGACCTCCCGGCTTGGCTCCCAGGAAGGAAAGAGAGACTTCTTGAGCCAGAATTGGCCCTGCTTTTTCACTTGGGGAACAGAAACTAAAAATGCTGCCTTACAGGAAGGCAGAGAAATAATGTTTATATCAGAAGTATTAAGATTTTAGAAATCAGAGAGATACTATATTGCGTCTAGGAATTGGGTTTTTTTAATTAATAAAAGAAATAAATGAAATTGGGAAAATTAAAAAAGCAATACAATTTCAAAATAAACCAATAAAAAGTCCAATTTGAAATATGAAAAACATGTAGCAGTAGATCTAACAAAACTTTGGGGGAAAGAGAAATGATAAAAGGAATAAACAGTATAGAAAGAAGCTATGAAAAGACAAGTGTACAATGTCTGATTCAGCCTCCCTGGAAAGCAGTATGGAGACCTCTCAGGAAAATAAGAATGGAACTTTCTATAGCCCAGTGACATATTTATGGGCATCTACCCCAAGACAAAAACATTAAAGCAAAAGAATATGTGCATATCTATGTTCATTGCACTTAGTACAATAGCCAGCATATATAGAAGCCTAGATGTCTAACTATGGACAAATGGATCCAGAAATGGATTTTTTAATACATGGAATACTATGTAGAAGTAAGATAAAGTGAAATTATGACATTTTTCACTGATGGGACAAGAAAGTATTATGTTGAGTGAAATCAGTCACAGAGGCCAGTCATAGAGGGGAGGGGTACTCTGGTGGTAGATGGCATTGGAGAACTGTATGCTTGAAACTAATTAGCAGTATTATAAATCCTGGCACCTCAATAGAAGTGGGAGAGTAGGAAAAGTTGAGTGAGCAAGTGCAGACTGCCAAGCAAGAGTAGAACTAGAGGTATTTAAAACATCCAACTCAAAAAGATGAATACCAACTGTCGTAAGAAGCAAATCGTGTCTACTATATATATTTTTAATAGCTCTGCTGTTTGTACATATCAAACATTGAGAAAATACTTGTGAGGGCCTACAGGAGATAGTTCAAAGGGCTAAGCACCTGGAATCCCATCCAGGTACTACTGCATGGCCTTCTGAGCACATCTGTATAGAAGATGTTAACAGGACTGGGTTAGGCACAGGGAAAAAATTGAGAAAATAAAAATAAAGTACTTAGTACTTGTGAGGACAAATGGGAAGGGAATGTAGGTGGCCAAGGAAAACACTGTCAGGATGCATAGTGAAAGCTGGCCTCCTCCACATCTCAGTGATGCACTTTGTTTCTTCCTACTTTGCTGTGGAAAACGAGAGTCCTAATATTACCACAGTGAAATGCAAAGCATAATATTACTAGTGGTAAGTCTTCGGAAATTACCACTTGCTATGCACTTAACTTTTTCTAATGTTAACTTGACTCTGCCCCAGTGAATATTATTAGAGCATCTTATATAATCTTCTTATATTTAAATGACCTTTTATGCCTTTGAACAGTTGCCACTACTTGTGTTTTAAAAAGTGAGACCACATAGCAAAGTAAATGAATAAATGATCAAAAATCCTTTTCTCTCTATGTCTATTTCAGTTCAATAACCACTATTATATTGTAATTCTGTTCTAGATATCATTTATATTTAAAAGTATATATAAATAGACATAACTTTATATAATCAATTTAAACTTACCACCTTAGAATTTGATTTATTACATATAGCTTAGAAGCCTTATATGTGAGTACATTCAGAAATGTTGCATTAATATACCAGAATAAGAGGTTGAAGAGATAGTGCAGTCAGTAGGCACTTGCTTTTCATGCAGTTGACCTGAATTTGATCCTCAGCACCTTGTATTGTCTCCCAAGCCCACTAAGAATGATCTTTTCATGAAGAATTAGGTAGGAGTGGATGCTGAACTCAGTTGAGTGTGGTCCAAAAAATAAACAAAAACACATGAATATATATCAAAATGAATATATTCCTTTTTTTCTTGATGTTCTTTTTTCTCTTTTTCTTTATTTAAACATCTTGATTACAAACATGATTATGATTAGGCTTCAGTCATGTAAAGAACACCCCCCTTCACCAGTGCAACATTCCCACCACCAATGTCCCAAATCTCCCTCCATCCCACCCCACCTCCACCTGTACTCTAGACAGGCTTTCCAGTTCCCTCATTCATTCACATGATTATGGTAGTTCTCTGTGTAGTTATTTCTATAACTGCACTTACCACTCTTTGTGGTGAGCTTCATGAAGTGAGCTGGAAGTTCCAGCCCTCCTCTCATTGTCTCTAAGGATTGTTGCAAAAATGACTTTATTTTTCTTAAAACCCATAGATGAGTGAGACTATTTTGCATTTCTCTCTCTCCCTCTGACTTATTTCACTCAGCATGATAGACTCCATACACATCCATGTATAGGAAAATTTCATCTCTCCTGATGGCTGCATAATATTCCATTGTATATATGTACCACAGTTTCTTTAGCCATTCATCTATTGAAGGGCATCTTGGTTGTTTCCAGAGCCTGGCTATTGTGAATAGTGCTGCAATAAATATAGGTGTGAAAAAGGGGTTTTTGTGTTGTATTCTGTGTTCCTAGGGTATATCCCTAGGAGTGGAATAGCTGGGTCGAATGGGAGCTCAATTTCCAGATTTTGGAGGAATCTCCATATCGCTTTGCATAGAGGTTGGACTAGACTGCATTCCCACCAGCAGTGGATAAGAGTTCCTTTCTCTCCACATCCCCGCCAGCACTGATTGTTCTCATTCTTTGTGATGTGTGCCAATTCTTGTAGTGTGAGATGGTATCTCATCGTTGTTTTGATTTGCATCTCCCTGATGATCAGTGATGAGGAGCAATTTTTCATGTGCTTTTTGGCCATTTGTATTTCTTTTTTATCAAAGTGTCTGTTCATTTCTTCTCCCCATTTTTTCATGGGATTAGATTGTTTTTCTTGTAAAGTTCTGTCAGTGCCCTGTATATTTTGGATATTAGCCCCTTATCTGATGGATATTGGGTAAATAGTTTCTCCCACATGGTGGGTGGCTCTTGTATCCTGGGCACTATTTCTTTTGAGGTGCAGAAGCTTCTCAGCTTAATGTATTCTCATCTGTTGATTTCTGTTTTCACTTGTCTGGAAAGTGCAGTTTCCTCCTTGAAGATGCCTTTAGTCTCAATGTCATGGAGTGTTTTACCGACGTGTTGTTCTATATACCTTATGGTATTCTCTCTGATATCAAGGTCTTTAATCCATTTGGATTTTACCTTCGTACATGATGTTATCTGGGGGGTCTATGTTTGCTTTTTTGCAAGTGGCTAACCAGTTCTGCCAGCACCACTTGTTGAAGAGGTTTTCCCTGCTCCACTTAGGATTTCTTGCTTCTTTGTCAAAGATTAGAATATATCCTATATCAAATCATTCCCTCTCTGATGGACATTTGGACATATCTATTTTTTAATTAAAAATCATTAAGTGGGAGCCAGAGTGATAGTACAGGGGTTAAGATGTTTGCCTTACACACAACAAATCCAGGTTTGATCCCTGACCCTACTTATGACAGTTTGAACCCTGGCAGAATGATCCCTGAGCATAGAATCAGGATTAAGCCCTCATTACTGCTAGGTGTGGCTCCCAAAAAACAATAACAACAACAACAATAACAAAAGAACTAAAATAATTTGGTAAATTCTTTTTAGTCAAAGAGAGCAAAGCTGAGTGTGAAATGATCCAAAGTCATCTTTATCCCAGAGATGGCAGGAAGCTTTCTACTGGGTAGAATGATATCCCCAACTACTCTTAAAAAATGACTTAAGTTGTTCAATATGATACAATGGGAGGAGAGTGGAATATTGTGGTTATTGCCTGGGGAGATTGGGGGCAAGTCCCTTTCTACTCTTATGACCAGAGCCTTGGGGAGTCCCATAGAGACCACCCACAGGGTAACCAAGCTGCTTAGGGATCTACACTATCTGGTGTGAGTCACTAACAGGCACGTTAAGCAAAGGGTGGTCATGAGATGGCTGGAAGTGTCACTGAATAGGGCAGGGTAGGATGGGAGTTGTGGTTGTGCAGTGACCTTTGGGGCAGACATGGACTTGAACTATTTCATTGTATACCAGTGGGTATTGACTGAATAGTATCTTCCAAATTTATATATTGATGTCATAACACCTAGTTGGAGCCAGAGTCTTTAGAGGTTATTAAGCAGACTACTTACTATGAATAGAATCATAGTCAGAAATTATATTCTTTTGATATCAAAAAAAGGTGTTGAGGAAGGTCTAAAGTGGGAGAACCCTGGTGTTTTGTTTAGCAGTTTCACTTTAGAAAGTATTGAGAATTGAATTTAGTATAAAAATAGTTTATTTGGGAAAAATTCATAGGAAAAGAAAACTAGCATGTTCAAAGGTGGGGGTCTCAAACTCATGGCCTGCGGGCCGTTTGAGGCCCTCCGTACATTTTGTGGCCCGCGGCTGGTCTTCAAATATCGTAGTATTCGAGATTCTTCGCTTACCGAATAATCGCAATACAAATCGCATTAGTAAGAAAAAAAATCGCATTAAACATTCACATACCCTGAGCAGTTCCGTTCGGCATATACAAATGTTTAATGCGAATTTTTGCGATTTTTTTTCTTACTAATGTGATTTTTTATTGCGAATATTCGGTAAGTGAAATCCCTTATGCAGCCCTGCCTTACCCCGACTTTGCCTCCTGCGGCCCCCAGGTAAATTGAGTTTGAGACCCCTGTTCTAAGGGGAGATAATGAGCAATTTGTTAAAAAAAAGAATTTTTTTTTACTTTTTAAATTTAACAAATTTTAAATTTAAATACAGAAAGAGAAAAGTCAAAAAGATAGTATAGGAATTTAGGCACTTTCTTTGCTTGTGACTTGCCCTGGTTCAACCCCCAGCATCATGCATGGTCTTTTGAGCAACCCCAGGCTGTGACCCCAGGGCACAGCCAGGAGTAAGCCCTGAACAAGTTGGGTGTGGCCCTACAACTAAAAAAAAAAAAAAGTGAGAGCAAGATGGAGTGGGGGAGAAGAAGAGAAAATGAGGGGGATAGCAAACTTGTTCTAAGAAATGTCCAGTTAGAACTAGAAGAGGTCTGAATAGGAATGGAGCTTATGCCTAGGTACAGAGCGCTTGGCATGGCGTCTCATGGAGCATTGCATCTGTTAAAAAGATGATCTGGTTCTTGGTCTTGGATTTTAAGCTTTTTGTCAGTGAAATTTAAAAAAATACACCCAGCAGTTTTCTTATTTGTTGCCAGCAAATGTCATGCTCTGGAACCACACATGCTCTGCTGGACTGCACATGGAACCATTGCATAGTGTGTTCCTCACTTAAGATAATGGGGCCAGAGAGGTGGTGCTAGAAGTAAGGTGTCTGCCTTGCAAGCGCTAGCCAAGGAAGGACTGCAGTTCGATCCCCGGCATCCCATATGGTCCCCCAAGCCAGGGGCAATTTCTGAGCACTTAACCAGGAGTAACTCCTGAGCATCAAATGGGTGTGGCCCCAAACAAACAAACAAAAAAGATAATGGAGAACTTAAGTCATTGGCATGTACTACTGGTGGTGCACACTTAAATGTGGTTTAATTAACACAGTGCTGGCACCAGTATTTCAACAGCTTGCTTAGCACCCTCCTCGCCTATGAGGAAATATTATATCATGAGCATACACAAGGTAAAGATCTTGTGAGAGCCAGGAGAAGAGAACAGAGGTCCACTCACAAGCTAAGGTAGAGAGAAACCTTAGGGGGGGGGGGGGCTAATGCAGCAGACATTATAGTCTCCAGAATTTCTTGAAAATTGATTTCTGTATTTAAGATATGCAGTCTGAAAAATGTTGCCATGACAGATTTAGCAAAAATTAACAAAGCACTCGAGGTGAAAAGACAGAGTGAAGCTGTAGAGTTGAAACATATCTCCTGGGTAAGACAAGTAGACTTGGACACTCCAACTTACACCAAGACAGAGGAAGTAAATAGAGAAAAGCAAATCCCCTCCCAAAGTCTGGGCTGAGAAGAGTCATGAAAAAACCATCCTGTCTCTCTCCAGTGTCACCCCACCCTGTGTCTCTAGTCCTTTGGTGCTAAAAGTCTGGAATGAGGAGATATGGAAGGGCCCTTCCTGGCCCACTTTCTATGAAGATTTTCACAAAAGTGGCTCAAATAACCAAAAGTTCAAAATAAAATATAATGGGGAGGAGAGAGTCAACAATACAGAGCTGAGAGAGCAGTGATTGGAGAAAATTGTCACTGTTTCATGTGTTTATTAGCATCAATTTTTTTCTCAATAAAAATAAGTTAGTGGATTTTTTTGTTGCTTGCTTTTGTTTTATGACCACACTCAACAATGCTCACACCTGCTCCTGGTCCTGAACTCAAGAATCATTCATGACAGGGTTTAGGGACCTATTTAAGGACCCAGAGATTGAACCCAAGTCAGCATATGCAAGGCAAACAACTTCCCAACTGAAGCATAAATTGGGGGGTATGGGATTGGAAGCAATCACCGACACAGGAAATAACCCACACATGATTAAGTAGATAAAACAGGTTTAGGAGCTTCCATACACAAGCCTTCTGTTCCGAGTACTAGTATCAGCAAGCAGAAAATTTAGTGTTGAAAAACCTAAATGGTAAAACGTTTCTCCCTGAGACCCACAGGCTTTATTGGAAACCAAAGACCACAGCCAGGAGAGGAGAACAGATGGTCTTAAGCACAAATCTAAAAGGTGCTTCAATCCAAAGGTGCTTTCATCCAATGAGTGACAAGTACCAATAAAAGGAATTATCCTGAATAGAGTGAAGACTGGTTATTCCAAAACCAACTATACTCTCTGGTTCTAGAGGTTTATACTTCTAAGAAAAAAATCTTTTCTTACATATATCCATCACCTATCTCTAAGCATCTGCACTTTATATTCATAGAGGTGAAATGTTAGTCAAAGTTAATTTGCTTTTAAATTTTGATAAGTGCAGCCTAAAACTAAAGCTTAGTTTTGCTCACACCATCATGTTTAAGTAAAATATTAAAGCCCTAGAAATGGGAAAAGATTAGACATAGATAGACATAGAGGTTGAGATAGATGTTAGAAAAAAGTATATGTTTGTGTATAAATAGGTGTATAGGTAGATATATATGTACCTCCAGCTATAATCATTAAAATTTGAACCAAGGCTCTTTGGACTAGAACATAACTAGCAAACTAAGTCTCTTAGGTCAGATCTAGTTGACCTGTTTTTGTAGCTGAGGTTTCATTGGAATACAGCCATCATGCATATTCACTCATAAGCTGGATGGGCACAGCTTCATGACTCATGCTCCGAAGCCAGGCCCTTTTCCTTAGGGGAGTGAGAAAAACTGAAAGGCTTTAAATAGTTGGACAGGATCACAAAGATTGAAAAGGATATTTGAGGATATTGGAGGGTGGAATTTGAAGCAAAAAGGTCAATGCTGTGCAAATTCAAAATGAGTTTGAATTACTGCATTAGCAGTGAGAAGGAAGAGAGGTTGGAGTCAATCACAGGATTGTCTAGAGGGAGTGAAAGGCAATGGCAGAAAGAAAAGAACAGGAAGAAATACCACTTGTGGATGTGGGTGGAAGCACTCATTGATGTAAAGGAGGTATTAACTGGCAAATGCATCACAGCACAGCCAGAACAACCCTGGTCTCTCAGTCTCTGCATGCCAGGATCTTTTTTTTTTTAAATATTACTTTATTCTTCAAAATTACAAACATGTTTGTAGTTGGGCCTCGGTCATAAAAATAATAGCCCTATTCACCTATGCAACATTTCCACCACCAATGACCCCCATTTCTCTCTTTCCATCTCCTTTTTTCCTCACACCCTGCCTGTATTTGAGAAAGGTATTGTACTTCTCTCACTCATTGCCATTGTTATGATAGTTTTTAGTGTAGTTATTTCTCTAACTGCATTCACCACCTCTTATAGTAAGCTTCATATCATGAGCCTGTCCTTACAGCCTTCATCTCTATTTTCTCTGAGGATTATTATAATGATGCCTTTTTATATTTCTTAAAACCCCTAAATGAGTGAGACTATTCTGTGTATATCTCACTCCCTCTGACTTATTTCACTCAGTTTAATAGTTTCCATGCCCATCCATGTATTCTAAAATTTCATGACTTAATCTCTTCTGAGAGCTGCATAGTATTCCTTTGTATATATGTACCACAGTTTCTTTAGCCACTAATCTATCGTCAGGCATCTAGATTATTTCCAGATTCTGGCTATTGTAAATAGCATGAATATAGGTATGAAGAAGGCATTTTTGTATTTTATTTTTGTGTTCCTAGGGTATATTTCTAGGAGTGGTATAGCTGGGTCATATGGGAGCCCAATCTCCATATTTGAGGAATCTTCATATTGTTTTCCATAAAGGCTGGACTAGACAGCATTCTCACCAGCAGTGAATGAGAGTTTCATTTTCTTTTTTTTTTTTTTTTTTTTTTTTGGTTTTTGGGTCACACCTGGCAGTGCTCAGGGGTTATTCCTGGCTCCAGGCTCAGAAATTGCTCCTGGCAGGCACAGGGGACCATATGGGGCGCCGGGATTCGAACCGATGACCTCCTGCATGAAAGGCAAACGCCTTACCTCCATGCTATCTCTCCGGCCCCGAGAGTTTCATTTTCTTCACATCCCACCAACACTGATTGTTCTTATTCTTTGTGATCTCTGTGGAGTGAGATGGTACCTCATTGCTGTTTTCATTTGCATCTCTCTGATGACTAGTGATGTGGAGCATTTTGTCATGTGTCTTTTGGCCATTTGTAGTTCTTCTTTGAGGAAGTGTCTGTTCATTTCTTCTCCCCAATTTTTTATGGGGTTAGATTTTTTTTCTTGTTAAGTTCTGTCAGTACCTCACATATATTAGATATTAGCCTCTTATCTGATGAATATTGGGTGAATCATTTCTCCCATTCTGTGGGTGGCCGTTGTATCTTAGTCACTATTTCCTTTGAGGTGCAGAAGCTTCTCAGCTTAATATAGTCCCATCTGTTTATCTCTGTTTCCACTTGTTTGGAGAGTGCTGTTTCCTCCTTGAAGATGCCTTTAGTCTCAATGCCATGGAGTATTTTACCTACTTGTTGTTCTATATATCTTATGGATTCGGGTTTGATATCAAGATATTTTAATCCATTTGGATTTGACCTTTGTGCATGGTGTTAGATGAGGGCTGATTTTGCTTTTTGTATGTGGCTAACCAGTTGTCCCAGCACCACTTGAAGAGGCTTTCCTTGCTCCATTTCGCATTTCTTGCCCCTTTATTAAAGATTAATTGATTGTAGGTCTTGGGAACATTCTTTGAATACTCAAGTCTATGCCATTGATCTGAGGATCTATCTTTATTCTAATACCATGCTTTTTTAATGACTTTGTAATACAATTTAAAGTTGGGGAAGGTGATGCCTCCCATGTTCTTTTTTCTAAAGGTTGCTCTAGCTATTCCTGGATGTTTAGTGTTCCAAATGAATTTCATGAGTGTTTGATCCATTTCTTTGAAGAATGTCTTGGGTATTCTTAGAGGAATTGCTTTAAATCTGTACAATGCTTTGAGGATTATTGCCACTTTAATGATGTTAATCCTCCCAATCCATGAACAGTTTATGTGTCTCCATTTTCTGTGCCCTTTTTTATTTCTTGAAGCAGTGTTTTATAGTTTTCTTTGTACAGCTCCTTCGCCTCTTTAGTTCTGTTGACTCCAAGGTATTTAAGTTTGTGTGCTACTAATGTGAATGGGATTGTTTTTTAAATGTCCATTTCTTCTCTATCATTATCTTGGTTCCTTTTGGTGGCCAAGAACCACCCTAACCATAACAGCTTGTACACGACTGCAGCGGTAGCTGTCCCCACCCATGAAGGTTGGAGTCTGATTGATTCCTGCCTTTGCTCAGCTCCACGCCAGGAACTTGAGAGTGGATCAGTCAGGGAAGTTACTATCACATCAGCCAGGACTTGCTTTGTGAAAGAGCTGCAGATCAGAGAATCTGCTTTGAGGTGATTTACACATGAAGCTGTTTTCTGAGGGCTTGGCCCCTTTCTGAGTGTTGACAGAATATTACCTCAGGGCTCTCTGGAGAGCTGCGGGAATGTCCTTGCACTATGGCAGCACATTCCTTCCAGAAATAGTGACACAGGAAGGACAGCCACTGAACCATTTGGGCTTCTGAGAAGCTACACTAGTGGAAGTGCTACCTATGGTTAGTCCACATTTAAGAGGGAAAGAATGAAGACTAACCCTTTGACAGGAAAAAGAGCCTACCTTTGTCCAAGTCCTATTGGCATTTGAACAAATCTATATAGAACTGGTATATATATTTGATGTAGAGGTATCTCTGTTCATTGTGTACAGGCTGTTGAGTTGCAGATTAGTATTTCAAGTAATGAATTTTTTTAACCATTTTTTTATTGTGACTGAAGTTCATTACACAGAATTATTTATGGTACAAAGTGACAATGAATGAAGGGCATTCCCACCACCAATGTTGTCCTCCCTCCACTCCTGTTCCCAGCATGTCTCCCACATATCCCTCCTTTACCCCCCAGAATCCTAGTGCAACTGGTCTCCACCTTACAGCTTGTTATAGGTTGGGTATCTATTCTGTTTGGTGTTCCAGTCTGGTCATTTTTTATTTACACTACATGTTCATATGACTGGTCCTGGTATCATTCTTTCCCTCCTCAATTTATGAGGGTGAATGATTCAAGTTATGCTATTTTGTTGGAGATAAAAAGGTTAAGGAAAAGAGAAGAAAAAATTTGGTATCAACTACTAAAAAGGAAAAAAAGTCACTGAATAATATCCACAAAAGTGAAAAAGAAAGAAAAAAGTGGAAGAAAAAAGAGAAGGAAAATAATATCAAACAACAACAACAACAACAACAAAAATAAAACAAAACTAAATCAGAAAAAGTGCTGGAGTGGCAGGGTTTGGTGTTACCCCACCTTTTTTTTTTCCTAATTGACATTTGAAGTAAGTATTGCTTTCTCCAATTTGACATGATGCCATTTAATTTAATCTTTTAAACTCCAAATTCATAGATAAGATACTGTGTTTTTAAAGCTATATGAAAAGAAAATAGTATATATGCCACAAGCAAAGGGTAGTACCTCCTATTTACTACCAGTTTTTAAAGTATATTCTAAAAAGCAAATGGTTTAAATGACACTTTGACTTTCTTTCTATTCCTGCTCAGTGTTTATCAAAACTTCATGTCATAAGATTACCTGTGAATAGTTATATTCACAGAGTCATGTATACTAACGTTCAGGGAACAAAGTCAATAAATGATTTCAAGGTGCTTTTGACTACCCAGGACTTTTGTTAGCAATCTATTTCTCAAACGTGACACTGAATATTGCATTGATCTGTGTTTTTCTTCCTGAGAACCTGAGAGCAGATGACTGAGTTCTGGGGAAGGTGATATCTGGATAAGTGTCAATGCTTATCTGTCTTTGTTTGCTGCCTTCTCCTTACCCCATTACTCACTTCAATTCTCTCTTACTCTAATTCTTTCTCTAACTCCAATTCTCTCTGTCTGTCTGTCTGTCTGTCTGTCTCTGTCTCTGTCTCTCTCTGTCTCTCTCTGTCTCTCTGTCTCTGTCTCTCTCTGTCTCTCTCTGTCTCTCTGTCTCTGTCTCTGTCTCTCTCTCTCTCTCTCTCTCTCTCTCTCTCTCTCTCTCTCTCTCTCTCTCTCTCTCTCTCTCTCTCTCTCTCTCTCTCACCTCAAGGAACCACCAGACACCAGAGTTTTTCTTCCAGGGTCAGTCAGGTTCAGTAACTGTTACCAAGAACCTCATTAAACAGCTCAAACCCAATTCTATTGTGGTCCCAAGCCCAAGCCCATAGCTTTTCATTGGCACCAAGTGTGAAATCCTGGTAATCTTTCCTTCTGTGTGAGTATTTTGATAGGTGACCAAAGGCTCCCAAGTCCCAGGAAATCTTAAAGTTGTAGCCCACAAGGACCTTTATGTGACCCTCATACAAACCATTAATTTATGCATTTTACAAAGTAATCATAGTACCTCATGCAAGATCTTATTGTTTCTTTCTATTTTTTCCAGTTTCTCACTTAAAAAATATTTATTTTTAATAAATAAATAATAAATATATTATTTATCAGTGTCTCATTTAACTAGAAGGAAGCCAGGAAGATCTTTAGAAACTCAGACATAATGAAAATTACTCTTTGGGCATTACTTTTCTTAAAATATGTCAGCATAGCCAGTCTTTATTTTTCTAAATTGCAGTAAAGATCTTGAATTCAATACTATGTTTGTAGGAAACAATCTTAGAAGAATGTTAACTAATATTAGAAGGATCTTAACTATTGACTACTATTGGGTATACAAGCTTTTCAAGAAATATCACCATCCAGAAATTGCATGGTGTGTGTGTGTGTGTGTGTGTGTGTGTGTGTGTGCATGTGAAATCTTGGTTCACTATTAATAGCCTATTAAAATTCGTCTAACATCAGGCAAGACTAATCTTTCAGTAATTACACATGATCAAAAGGCTGAGAAATAATTCTTTCAGCAATTAAATGCCTCCCGATTCAGAAATGCTGGAGAGATTTTTTTTTGTACCTGGTCTAAAAGTAAGATAATGTGTTTGCTGTGCCCCAGAATTTTGCTTTGTGGTCCTCTCTGTGCTATAAGAACTACCAAGCTACTGTATACTAGCTTCTTTACTAAAGATTATTAGAAATATAGTTCTTTAAATTATCCAGCTCTATTTTTCAAGTTAAAAGATTTTGTTTATACCACTATTCCATATTTGCTGGTCTTCAAGTCCTTGGAAGGGTCATAGGTTTAGTAAAAATAATTTTTTTTGGGTTATTTATTTTGTTTAGGGCCACACTCATAGGTGCCCAGGGGTGTGAACTTCATGCTCTGCACTCAGGAATCACTCCTAGTTGGTTGTTAGGCCCAAATTGAGACATTTGGTGGCAAACTATTAGTGTCTCAAATTCTTTTTTTTTTTTTTTTTTTTTTTGGTTTTTGGGCCACACCCGTTTGACGCTCAGGGGTTACTCCTGGCTATGCGCTCAGAAATCGCCCCTGGCTTGGGGGGACCATATGGGACGCCGGGGGATCGAACCGCGGTCCTTCCTTGGCTAGCGCTTGCAAGGCAGACACCTTACCTCCAGCGCCACCTACCCGGCCCCTCAAATTCTTAACAAATAAAAACTTCCAACCCAAATTCCAAGCAAACTGTACTTTCGAAGGGCAAATAATAGGCTTGTTTTATCCTCTTTTTATTAAATGATAATTCTTTCAGATCATTACTTTTCTTCAATGCCCAAGTCTATGTCTCTCTTCCACAATAAACTTGTTTGTTACATGGGTCTATGGTCCAAGTTCACCAGAAAACATGTCTGTGGTCTTAGCAGTTTCTAGAATAACTTCATTCTGGCATCTTAAGGTTTCACTTGAGTTATTTTGACTTTATAAAATGTTCCAATTATTTGTTGGGTTTGCTATCTTGTACAGAAAATTTTTGTATTTATAATAATTCATGGAATTAGACTTACCAGACACTTTCTCTCACGATCTTTTTCTCATTCTCCTCCTCCTCCTCCTCCTCCCAACCCATGTTTACATCAAAAAGATACAGTCCCAGAGTGATACTACCATATAAAGCAAAGAAATAAAGTTCCTGACAGATACTACCAAACTAACTTTTAGTAGTAATTCCAGTAACATTGCTTTGTTTTTATTATATTTAATTCACAATGATTCTTTAGGTCAGTGATTTTAAGTTGCTACAAACACTAGGTTTATAGGTTTCCTTCACTAGAATAAATTATCTTAAATAGAAATATTGAGAATACTGGCAAGCATTAGATGACAATGGAAAAGCTGGCAGAGAGATTTCATTACTCTTCACATGGACATCCAAGAGACTTTCTTCTGGAACTTTCAGCCCTGGTTTAAACACTTCTTACTGCTTCATGAATTCCTGTGTGAGCACCTGTCCAGGCTTCACCCAGTCTTCTCTGCAGGGCTCTGATTTTAGTTCATGTGCTGCTGAACTTGGGCTGAAAATTTGTATAGTATGAGTCAGACATTCTTCTTGAAATGAACAATAAATGATAATGGTGACAAAGAACCCTAATATCTCTGGGAAAAATGAAATTTCTTTTTGGATGTTATCGACACAAGTGTGGGTCTGGGCCACTTCCTCTGGCACCCAGGCACCACCCCTCACAGCACCTGATTCTGGAAACTAGGGCACCCTATTATTTGTTCCTGAGTCTTCTGTCCTACAGGGACACTTACCATTTCCACTGCCATCCCATTTGCCAGAGAAATTCACATGACCCCCACCACCACCAACAACAACTTTTGGGAGAGGAGGAAAATGCAACTTGACTCTGTGCCCCAAAAGACTAAGAGCAAGGAGAAACCTTGCTGCAGACAATTCTGCATCTATCCTGTAGATGGAGACATGGTTCAGGGCATCTATTGGGGCTCAGCGGTGGGGGAGGTGGGCTTAACTTTACAGTTCCCTCTGCCTCCAGAGTTGAAGCCCTGGATTTGACCTCAAAGTGAGATGCACTGGGGGGTGAGGATGGGGAGGTCATAAAAGGAGCTGTGGAGAGAGGGGCAAGTCCTCACTGATCTTACTCTTCAAAGAATATATTCCGACTAACTAATATGGATCCATGACAGACCCTTAATCTTGGATCACAATACTGCGTACAGGTGATGATGACAATGACTAAACTAGAGGTTACACAGGAACCGTGGTTAAATGTCCCAGGCTCTTTGGTGGTGGTGGTGGTTGGGGCAGAGGTGCAGTTACTTTGTATACTGCTTTGCCACTAATGTAGCCATCTTAACCAAACTGCAATGAGATTTTTAAAAGTAAAATCCAGTAGTAGAGCCATATAGTACAGTGGTTAGTGCACTTACTTTGCACATGACCAACCTGTGTTCAAAACCCATCATTACATATGGTCTCCAAAGCACTACTAGGAGTGGTCCATGCACAACCAGAAAAAGTAATACAAGTATTGCTGGTTGTGGCTCAAATCAAACAAACAAACAAACAAACAAACAAAAATCCATACAAAAATTTTTAAGAAGAAAAAAACTTCTTTAGCTTCTTTGGTAATCCCTTGCATGCAGAAACCCACAAATGAAATGGCAACCACAGATGGATGGAGAGGAAATAGTATATTCACAGTGTTCAATTGTGGCCTGGCCTCTGCTTCTGAAATGTTCATGATCCTCATTGGCCAACTCTGATAGAATTGTTTGTTCTGACACATTTAGGTGGCAGAGGAAAGCCTCTGGACTGTTCTGCTTTCTTTTTCCCACCCCAAGGTCCTTTGCAATGTCCCTGGGCTTCTGTAATGCCCATGGGTATATGATTTTTTCCCCTAATCATAGCCTTTCACTCTTTCTTCCTCTTAGCTCCACCTCTGGCTTCCAGCACCTTCTAGACATGATTCTGCTCTGTGCTGAGGAGTAGAGACAAAGGCTCAATTTACTAATAACAATGCATTACAGTCACTCATAGGCTCAATGGCTATGTATAATCTGCTCAGTACAGAAGTTTTTCCTTACAAGGCTAGTACCCTATAATTGTATTAGGAAGGATATCCAGTTACTAGGTAAATAAAATAAGCCAGTTACTGTGATTATGTTTTTCCCAACCTTAGTTGGCACTTAAATTCTAGTCCTGTATTATGTTTATAAGAAAAGGAATATAATACCATAGTTTTAGTCACTACTTTATAACTTACAAGGAACTTTTCTCCATATTTTGTATTCTATTCATTCTTTACAGTCACTGACAACTCCACTTAAAACCACAGAGGTGATCAGATAGTTGTCTCGGAATTGTTCATCTTGTTAATACCAACTGTGAACCATAACCCAGAATGATTTGTATCTAGGATGTTAGTTTATGTTGTTGCTCATAGCTTTGAAAAATTAGCAAAACATATAGACATTTACAACTGATACTAGATAGTTTGGGGACCACTTCCAGTGGTAGTTAGATCTTAATCCTGTCTCTGTATTTATGGCTCATTCCTGGCAGTGCTTGGGGAACAATTTAGACTGCGAGGATCAAACCCTGGCCAACCATTTGCAAGGAAAGAACCTTAGACCCCTGACTAATTCTTTGGCTTTAATCTACTATTTATCTACTATTTTTATTTATGTACTATTACTATCTACTATTATTATTTATCTTTTACAATCCTTATATTTATCTTGGAGCTCTAGCCAATATCTGTGTGCTCTCTCAGGCAGGTATTTCTGTGATATCTTTTGTGTTTGGTTTTAGTCTGAACCATAAATAGGAGATAGAAAAATTGTGTGTGTGTGTGTGTGTGTGTGTGTGTGTGTGTGTGTGTGTGTGTGTGTGTGTGTGTGTGTGTGTAGGGAAATTATTTTGAGTCCAGTAGTTTCATCCCACATGGACTGCTTGTATATTGATTTCTATTCAGTGTTTTAGACATAAAAGTAAATGAAGCAGTGCTGGGAAATAGAGCAGTGGTAAGGGCCTATGCTCATCACACACTCAGTTCAGGTTTAAATCCTGACACACATGGGTGCAGCCCTAGAGATCCCTGCCAAGGTGTCCCAGATTATCCATGGCACCACAGGATTCAAGCAATATTATTCTATTCCCTGCATTTACCTTATAAGATATTATTATGAGATAATTATGCCTTGCCAGAAGTCTATTTGCCTATATCCATTCACAAAAGCTCTTTCAATATTTAAATAAAAAATAATATTAATTGGTATCTTCTCCAGAATAATAGGCATGTTTTAAATTCATTGTTGAATCATTTTAACATCATCGCCTGTTGGTCTGTTTCTGTTCTAAATGAAAGAAGTGAGATCAGCTTTGTTCTCTTGATGCAAATCTGTATAAGCCATATCTGTATAAGGCCTTTATGTAGAGGCCTCTCTCAAAACTCAGATCTGTCTTTACTCCAACCATAAACTGCCTCTTTTGCAAATGTAATTGAATGTTCCCTTAACTATGTTTTATTCATTTCTTGCCTTGTCCTGTTTCTGAACTTTTCAATACATCTTTACTTCCATGAGCTGGTAGCAAAAATGACTTGCTGTTCAAAGTGAGGTGAGGCTGCAGCCTGATTCTCAAATCAGTGACAGTATCAGAACATATTGTCAGTCATTACACTCAGGTGTACTGACACATGAGTTAGTACATAGACTCGGGTTGTGCTACATGAGTGAGAAATGTTATCTGGACTCTGACTTTCCTTTGTGGAGAATATGGCATGCCCCAGTGTTTCACTCTAGCTTTTTTCTCTTTTAGATTATTGTCAGAGGATGAAGGTATGGATAACCCCTTTGAGGAGGGGATGCTGAGTCCAAATGCTGTGGACCTGCGACCTGGTGAGTGCCATATTTATTCCTTTCCTGGGGACTAGCTGGCATCTAAAGATAGTCATTATTCAGTGAGAGAACCACTTTCTCTGCAATGTGAGATTTCAGAGAGAAAAGTGAAGAGAGAGAGAGAGAAAAGTGTGAGGAAAATGTTAGGCTCAATTTGGTTAAAATGAGCAGTGAATTGAATATTGATTTCACTCCTGAGGCCCCAACTCTATCTGCAAATGTCTTCTATTCCATTCTGCATTATGAGACCACATTCAGGCTGTAGACTAAAAGTTGACATTATTTCTAGTACTCCATCTAGAATGTTCTCTGTGTTATTATTGAAAATAATGCTACAACCCAAGTTACCTACGGAGAGGAATTTTGTTTTATTTTATTTTATTTTTTGTTTGGGGACTATATCCAGTGGTGGCCAGGCTTTCTCCTGGATCTACAATCATGGATCACTCTTGGTTGTACTCAGGGGACCACAACACAGGTCTGTCTAGTGCAAGGCAAACACCTTACCCATACCCATTGTACTATCTTTCTGGTCCTCAACAAGGAATAGTAAATGCTAAATTTTAGCCTGTAGGCCTTCCCCTTTGCCTTTAGTGACTTTTTTCTTTTGTTTTCTTTTCCTTTTGTAAAATTATGGGCCACACTAAGCAGTGCTCAGGACTTATTCTTTGGTCTCTGCTCAAGAATCACACTTGATGGGGTTGGGAAATCATTTGAAGTGTTTGGGATCTAACCTGGGTCAGCTGCTGCATGCAAGGCAAATGCCTTATCTGCTGTACTATCTCACCAGTCCTTATATACATTGGGTGACTTTTTTGACTCTGCTTTTTTTTCTTTTTCCCTTAGCACTTTTGTCTCTCCAAAAACTCACATTATCAGTCAAATCTAGAGTAGACTTGGAAGGCAATACATTTACCTTTTTTCTCTTCTAGCATTTCAAAATACTATTGTCAGAATACTAGTCAGGGGCTAGAGAGATAGTAAAGTGGGTAAAGCACTTGCCTTGCATGTGATTTACCCCTGCTGGATCTTCTATACCTCCTGAGAACTACCAGGAATGATTGCTGAGAGCAGAGCCAAGAGTGACCCTGAGCATGATCCCCATCAGAAATCAAGCGTGCGCGCGCACACACACACACATGCACACACACATGCACACACAAATAAAGCACACACACAAAAATATACTAGTCCAGTGACACCATTCTTTTTAAATGTGGTAGCCACAGTACCTATATATCACTTGTCAAGATTCACAAAAAAACCTTTGAATAATAAAGACACTAAGACTATGGTTATATATTATAGGATAGTCACAATGATTACTTAATTAAAATTTAAAATAAATATGAAAAGTTCTATTCTTTAATGATACCACTTCAAGTGCTCAAAACTCATACATACATAGAATATTTCTACCAATACACAAAAAAATTCTTCTATGTAGTTTTTCTCTAAGAAATAATAGAACAGGGGTCTTCAAACTACGGCCCACGGGCCACATGCGGCCCGCAGAGGAGTCTGATCCGGCCCGCCAGCAGTGAGCACTGTTTGGTTGCCAAGATACCTGCCAGCATATACACTCAGTGTATATCCAAATATCAGGAACCACTGGTTACCACTCAAAATGGTAACCATCTTTGTTAGCACTTATGCCTGTGAACAGACTTTTTCAAGAATGAAACATCTGAAATCTCCAACCAGATCAAGATTAACTGATGCCCACTTGCATCACTTGTTATGGCTGGCAGTGACAAATATGAAACCGGACATTGACCATCTCTTTAGCCAAAAGCAGGCCCACAGTTCCCATTAAAATACTGGTGTGTGATCTGTTTATTTATAAATGGTTTTTATTTTATTTATATAAGATATGTGCAGTGTGAGTAGGAATTAGTAGCTCATATAGTTCGGCCCTCCAGCTCTCTAAGGGACCGTAATCCGGCCCCCACTTTAAAAAGTTTGAAGACCCCTGTAATAGAACATTACTTGGAGCAGAGTTTGAGTGACATTATATATAAGAGAATAAGATCTTAGGACTGGAGAATACAGTGGGCAAAGCACTTGCCTTGCAGATGACTGACCTAGGTTCACTCCCCAACACCCCCAAGCTCCACAGGAATTATCTGTGAGTACAAAGCCAGGAGTAAACTTTGAGCACCTCTGAGTGTGACCCCCTGTCAAAAAAAAAAGACAAAAATGCACCGAAGTAGCAAATGCTGTTGAATGAAATGCTACTATCATAAGCCTTAATATAAGAAGATGATCACTTATGTATGGGTACTAAAGTCAAGCTGTAGTAGGTGCTGCTTGTGTAGATTTCAAAGAATGAACCTGGGAGGATAACCCAATTTCACTTCAGAAAATAAAATGTCAAAAAAAAAAGGAAGAAAAGAAAATGTCATTAATTATGGAATAGCCCACTTTAAACACACAGACTAGGATCTGTGGGCACGACAGATAAGATTTTGACTTTTCACTCTATAGTAGGAATAGAGTATTATAAGCTAATCTGCTTGTCCTTTGCAATTTGAAACCATATACATTTAATTCAATATTATGTCAATTCCAAGTTCTCAAATACAAACAGGGTCATTCTGAAAATGAGTTGGAGGCTGGGAAAGGGGTGCAGTGATAATGTGCATGCCTTATATGCATGAGACTTGGAATCATTTCCTGCCACCTCATTTTCTGCTCAATAGCTTTCACTTCATCTTTCCACATGCCACATGTGCGGTTGAAATGGTAGTTTAAGTGGTAAAAGGATTTTTAGCAGGCCTACTCTGGCTAAGAAGAGAGTAGAAGTGGTTTTCATTAGGCCCTAAACTCACTCTTATTTTTTCATAATTACTTTTTTTAAAGCACCATGGTTACAAACTTGCTCATGCTTTAGTTTCAGTCATAGAATGTACACCACTCTTCACCAGTGCACATTTCCCACCACCAGTGTCTTCTGTTTCCCTTCTAGCCCCCCTTCTGTTTCTGCCTCTGAGCCAAACCCACTCTTGGCAGTCATATTTCTGGTCTGATATTAGACAATATTCTTTCTTCTTTTTAGAACCTCCTAACTCTCTGGATCTGGATGGTGTTCATTCTCGAAGAATCAAACTCACAGCTCCAAATATCAATCTGTCTCTGGACCAGAGTGAAGGGTCTATCCTCTCTGATGATAATCTAGATAGCCCGGATGAAATTGATATTAACGTGGACGAACTCGACACTCCTGATGAAGTAGATTCTTTTGAGTACACTGGCCATGGTAAGTAGTAACCAGGCTGGTCAGGCCAGAAATGAATGAAAAGTGAAAGGTTATCTGAGCAGCCTTAATGACAGACTTCCCATTTTGTTGCCAACAGCTCTTTTCTGTGATGTCTACAAGATTCTGTGTCTTTTGGGCAGGTTAGCCCTTGCCAGAGAGCATGTTTCTCACAGATAGCAACACCCATTGTCAGCCCCTGACTCTCTGCCAGCACTCTTTGTTCCATGCTTTGTGAGAAAATGTAGGCTGGGTTTGCAGAGAAAGAAAATTTTCTTTGTAGCCTAAAACTCAAAAGATAGGCCAGGAGGTCAGGAGATAGCAAAGCAGTTAGGGCAAATGACTAGCAAGCACCCAACCCAAGTTTGGCTTCTGGCATCACTCACTTCCCAAGTACCACCCTGTTCAGCCTTTGAGACCCCAGTACCACATAGGTGACCTGGGGGTTCTTGGAACTCCACTGAGCAAAGCCACATCCATGGGCATGAACTTCCCACCCTGTTGCTTGAGACTCCTCAGACCCCCTGATCACTTCTTAGGTACCTCTGAAAAATATAAACAACAATAACAACAAAAAACTTGAAAAGGCAAAATTTGAGCTTATCTTTTGTTTTTGTTTTTGTTTTTGGGCCACACCCGGCGTTGTTCAGGGGCTACTACTGGCTGTCTGCTCAGAAATAGCTCCTGGCAGGCACGGGGGACCATATGGGACACCGGGATTCGAACCAACCACCTTTGGTCCTGGATAGGCTGCTTGCAAGGCAAACACCGCTGTGCTATCTCTCCGAGCCCAGCTTTCTTTATATAGGTCCTGACTTCTTAGTTAAGTTGACTCCAAGGTATTTGAATTTTTGTGGTGTTATAGTGAATGAGGTTTTTTTTTTTTTAAATGTCTGTTTCTGTTCTCTCGTTATTTGTATATAAGAAAGATATTAATTTTTGCATGTTAATTTTATTTTATAGTCTGTCACTTTGCTATACAAATCTATTGTTTCTAGAGGTTTTTTGGTAGTCTTTAGGTTTTCTAAATATAGTAACATCATCTGCAAACAGTGAGAGCTTGACTTCTATCTTTCCTATCTGGATGCTCTTGATATCCTTTTCTTGCTTAATTGCTATGACAAATACTTTTATTACTACTGTGTTAAATAGGAGTGGTGAAAGTGGGCAGCCTTGCTGCTTTGTGCCAGATCTTAGGGTAAAGCAGTGTTTTGTAGCTTTCTTTCTTTCTTGTTTTTTTTTTTGTTTTGTTTTGTTTTGTTTTTGGGCCACGCCCAGTGGTGCTCAGGGGTTACTCCTGGCTGTCTGCTCAGAAATAGCTCCTGGCAGGCACGGGGGACCATATGGGACACAGGGATTCGAACCAACCACCTTTGGTCCTGGATCGGCTGCTTGCAAGGCAAACGCCGCTGTGCTATCTCTCCAGGAAGAAATATTTTTTAATATTTATTCCTGAACTGTTGGAAAATATCCTTTAGATACTGATATAATCAAGAATGGCTCTCATTATATGCTTATTAAGTACCAAGTACATAATATATATGCAAGTTTTTTTTGTTTGTTTTTGTTTTTGTTTTTGTTTTTTTGGTTTTTGGGCCACACCCGGCGGTGCTCAGGGGTTACTCCTGGCTGTCTGCTCAGAAATAGCTCCTGGCAGGCACGGGGGACCATATGGGACACCGGGATTCGAACCAACTACCTTTGGTCCTGGATTGGTTGCTTGCAAGGCAAACGCCGCTGTGCTGTCTCTCTGGGCCCGCAAGTTTTGAAGAAGTAAGTGTACGCTTTCTTTTTGTGAGAGCTCTAAAGTAGTGTTCAGGAGACATGGGCCCTACCCACTGGCAAATGTTGGCCCATTAGCCAAGAAGACTTGTGGATAGAGAGCTGTTTGGGTCTTGCAGTATTGGGGAGTGCTTAGGGTTATGCTTGGGGTACAAAGTTGCACAGGCATTTTTCGGCGAGGCATGAGCCCAGGCCGAGCATGCTCCTGAACTGTTGTACTATCTTATCCCCTTAAACTTTCATTTAAAAGGAAATCGGAGTTGCTTTTTTTTTAATGGCTTATTATACTAATCCTTGAAACTGAATATCCAATGGTCAGAAAAAAATGATGACCCATTTTTTTTTTTTTTTTCAATTCAAACAGTTTTTTTTTTTTTAGCATAGTTGAGATACAACCTACAGGAAATGGGGAAAATAGAGTTTTAGTATATTTTATGGTAAGAATAGTATCATAAGCATCCATGCACTTCATGTCTAGTAGCCTCATTTAAACTATATTTTCTAACCCTAACCCCTGATGATAGTTTCTATGTGAACATGGGAGCCCAACATTATTTTCAGATAATCAGGGTATCCTATCTTCATTTCCCTACTTTCTCTTTCATTATTCTCATAGCTGTAGGCAGCCAACTTTTGAAATCAATTCTGTGTTTTAATCCTGCATATAAATTAATCAAGTGTTAAATCTTAACTATTTTTTCTAAGAACAACCTAACACCATAATGGTATTATGAGAAGGGATTCTTTTCTTTTCTTTTTTTAACTTGGGTAGGTTGACTTTTTATACTTAAATTAATTGCCTGCATATTTGGCAAATTTTGCCAAACAAAATTTACAGATTCTTAGCTGCATGGAGGATAGCTTCCCTTTAATTAGAAAAAGGTTCAACATGATGTCTCCTAAGATATTAGCAATGCAAAATGGAGATCAAAAGAATTTCATCTTTCATCAGTGCACATCACTATAGGAAATCCATTGTTGATGTTGTCTTTAGCTAGTCCAGAGTGAACACCAACCATCTCCCTATTGTGGTCTGTCCTGCAGAACCATTTAAGACTGCATCCAAGCACACAAAAGACAAAAGAAAATATTCACAATAACATCTCCTTTGCTGAGAGGCTCAAGACCTGTCACTGAGAACAGGAAACAAAAAACCAAAACCAAGCATTTCTTAGTGACGTATACATGAGAATAAAAATTCAACTTAAAGGATCTAGAGATAAAGAGTTCAATGAGGCATGAAAATTTGAAAATAGTGAGAAAATGGTGACCATGGGGAGGAATTTAATTTACAGTTACAGTTAAAAATTATTAAGATTAGAACCAGAGAGATAGCACAGTGGTAGGGCATTTGTCTTGCATGTGGCTGACCCAGGAGGGATTCGATTTGACTCCTTGAATCCCTTATAGTCCCCTAGCCTGCCAGGGGTGATTTCTGAGTGCACAGTCAGGAGTGACCCTTGAGCTCTGCTGGGTTTGGCCCAGAAATGAATGAATGAATGAATTAATAAATAAAAGTATAAAATTATTAATATTAGGAAGAGTAAGTGAAGGGAGTAAATAATGTGGCTTATTTCTTTCATATATGTTGACTTATAGAATGAACACCTTAAAAATTATTTTTCTGCCGCTAGTTCTTAAATAACATCTTTTGTTCATTAGATCAATCTGAAGAAATGGTAATGGAGAAAAAGCTTCAGCATCCTGGCAGCCTTCACACCAAAACGTAGGAATCACAGTTGCTAATGTCAGAGGAATGGGGATGATTTGCAAGGGAAAATAGATCAAAACATTTGTGCCTCTGATTACACACATATTTTAAGCTAGAAGTTTAGTTTCTGGCTATGACAATAACCAAAACCCATAAAATTAACAGGTTTATCTAGATGTCTGTTGAGTTAAATAAATAACGATGGGGCTGGATGGCAATGGATGGAGGCCTTTGTGCTTAGGCCCCAGCCACGTGGCTTCATCCCCCATGTAGCCGGCGAGTCGCCCAGGTGAAATCACTCACTCACACGCAGGCTTCAGGAAGAATCATCTTTATTCAGGCCCTAGCCACCACATGTGTGTGGCCTATGTCATAACCTTTCAAGCATTCAGCCATTCTAGGCTTGCCCTGCATCTTATCCTCTTTTCAGCCATCTTCCCTTTGGGCTCCATGCGGCCCAAAGAGCCAAAGGGCCAAGATCCAAAAGCCAGGGAGCCCAGCCAGGCAAAGAGAGGAACGGCCAAAGGGCCGAATCCTCTGGCTCAGAGGTTTATCTATTCTTTCCAAGACCCCTCCCAGGAACCTCCTAGGAATGGGCGGGGTCTTGCAGGTAAGGTCACACCTATTATCCGGTTCCCAAGACCCCTCCCAGAAATGGGTGGGTCTCAGATAGGTACCCTACAATGTCAATTACAATATATAAAATATAAGCAAGTTGGGGCCAGAGGGATAGCATTGAGGTAAAGAGTTTGCCTTGCATGCAGAAGGACGGTGGTTCGAATCCCGGGATCCCATATGGTCCCCCGAGCCTGCCAGGAGTGATTTCTGAGCATAGAGCCAGGAGTAACCCCTGAGCACTGCTGGGTGTGACCTAAAAAAAAACCAAAATAAATCAATAAATAATTAAATAAAATATAAGCAAGTTTAAAATGGGAAAATAGTTACAATACATGATTTCCTGCATAATGAGTTTAGACAAATAAATAAAAATCACAATTAACACAGCTCTTTGACAGCCCCCCCCATCAGTAAAAGAAATATAAATATACAATAAACACTTGGAAACTGTCACCTTCAGTGTTAACCACTGTGATGCTCTCTAATGTCTTAATCTGTAAGTGTTTTTGTGAGGAGACAGGTACATCATGTACTTTGTTTGATATGTTCAAAGACCACAAAGTCCACATGAACTTTTAAGGCTTAGCACCTCTGACCCAGTCCACTGCTAGAAATCTGATCTAAAGGGTCACTGCATAAATCAGGTAATAGATCTGTATACCTAAACAAATAGTAACAGTGAAAATAGCAATGAAATGGAATAAAATAAAAATAAAAATAAATAAAATAAAAACAAATTAGTAAACAAATTATAAACAAATTATAAACAAATTAAGGGCAATCATAAAATGGAACATTTCAGAGCTTTTTGGAAAATGAGCATTCATTTGTAGTCACTAAGATGAAATCTTTATGCTCTTTAATTGAATGAGAAAACTTTGTCAAACAGCTTGTATAGATCATGCAGATCATATAGCATAATAATTTGGGGGAGGAGTAAGTAGGTATGACTATGTACATAATATATATCACATACAATAAAGGGTGAGAGTCACATTGGTGACTTTTGCTGTTTTATGTTTTGCTGGTACTTTGTTATTGTGTTTTACTTTTACAATCAGAAAAAATAATAGTTTTATTTGAATGAAGTAACTTCAATAAGCATGCAGATAACAACCCTTTGCAGATCACTGTGGACTAATAGGAACAGATCAGTAAGATCCAAATAGAATGGTGGTGGTTGGTTCTTTGAAGGGGAGAGAGTATGTGCATAGAACTGTCGACAAACTGAATCAGAGAATTGTTTTGAGGAAACATATGGGAACAACAGTGTTTCAAGGAGGAAATGAGCATCCTGGCTCCACTCAAAGATGGGTAGGAAAAGGAAGGAATTCCAGTCAGGCAGACCAATGCATGGGGCTCTGACAACACTTTGTCTGATTTGAAGTCAGAAATTATTGCTTCCTCTCTTCAGTAAGATGCTGGGAGTTGGTGAGAATGAGGAACAAGTGAAGGATGGCAGTACCTGTAGTGGTGATAAATGCTGGTTTTAGCAAAAGGGGTAGGCTTGTTTTTAACTGGACTGGACTTGATTTTACTCTTCTAAGTCAAATTAATTAGACATGTTTGTGTCCTGAAAAATCTTCCAGAACATTTTTTTTTTAATTTTGTTTTTTTTTTTTTGTTTGTTTTTTTTTTGTTTTTTTTTTTTTTGGGGGTCACACCCGGCAGTGCTCAGGGGTTATTCCTGGCTCCACGCTCAGAAATTGCTCCTGGCTGGCACGGGGGACCATATGGGACGCTGGGATTCGAACCGATGACCTCCTGCATGAAAGGCAAACGCCTTACCTCCATGCTATCTCTCCAGCCCCTTTTTTTTAATTTTGATACCATTACAGATTACCTGTATTTCCAGGAACTTGGCCAAGATCTTTTATTTACATACTCATTTCCTGGCTTGTATTCAGTGTTCCATGCAGGTTTCCAAGTTAAGAGAGAGTAAGTTAGTAAAAGTGATTGTTGAAAGTGGTTCAAGAATAATTTCTTTTTTTTGGGGGGGGGCCACACCCGTTTGACGCTCAGGGGTTACTTCTGGCTATGTGCTCAGAAATCGCCTCTGGCTTGGGGGGACCATATGGGACGCCGGGGGATCGAATCGCGGTCCGTTCCTTGGTAGCGCTTACAAGGCAGACACCTTATCTCCAGCGCCACCTTCCCGGCCCCCAAGAATAATTTCTTAGTTCAGGAAAGTGACAGCCTCCTAGTGAAACAAAACATAATGATATATTCCTTCATTTAAATTACAGTGTAATAGCTTAGAAGACTGAACAGTTGGAATGACAATTTGCTTTCTATTCTGTGACTTCCCAATTACTTCAGCAGTTCAGTTTTTGCATTAGTATTTCATCCATTATAATAGAAGTTACTGGGCCCAATATGTGGAAGTCTGTGGTATTATAATTACTAAATGGCATAAAATATAATATAAATGGAAGGTTCCTTTCTCTGAAAGAAAAACAAGAAAGAAATTGTGATTTTTTTTTAAATTGCCTGGCCATACAAAGAATAACTATTGTTATACTATACTAGTACAAGAAATAATGTGGAAACAATTATTTATTCTTTAAAAAATTAATATGACCACATACTTTGTTTACATAGGAGTATTCTCCCTAGGAAATACTCAATGATTATTATATAATTGTTTTATTTTCTTACACACTCACAGATATAGTTTGTGAACTTATGGCCTTAGAGAGCATTTCTTGTCTTCAGAGTTGTTTCTTTTTGACCAGGATATGGCTCAGTGATAGAACAAATGTGAGGCCACAAGTTTGAACCCCAGCACTACAAAAAAATAAACAAAATTGTTTTTTGTCTACTCTAAAGTATTTCTATGTTATGTTTTAAAAATCTGTAGAAAGTCACATCCAACTTGTGTCCAGGTAAGTCCTGTAAGAGACAGAGGGCTCAGTTTCATTTTACAAAATATAGAGCTGGGAACTTTGGTAGGATAGCTGAAAATATCATTAACATGAATGAGTCCAAGGTGGAATCCTGCAGAAAACAAGGTTAATTGGATGAATAGTATTCCTCATCAGAAAGACTTGCAGTCTTCATTCTGTTTGATCAAGGTTGAAATGGTTTCAGCAATAAGACAGCCCTGGCCATATGTTGTCTCCACCCACAGCTTAGTTTAAGCAAAAAAAAAAAATTTGGTTGTTTAATTAGTTCCTAAATGTACTTCAATGAGTGGCCTTTCCATGTTCAGTATAGTGTTGAGCACTATAAAAAGCCACCATGCTGCCAGAAGAAGCTGACTGAAATGCTCACTTAAAGGTCTTTCTTTTTCAACCCTATTCTATGCTTCCTTTTCAGAGGATCCCACAGCAAACAAAGATGCTGGACAAGAGACAGAGTCTATTCCAGAGTACACAGCAGAAGAGGAACGGGAAGATAACCGGCTGTGGAGGACAGTGGTGATTGGCGAACAAGAGCAGCGGATTGACATGAAGGTCATCGAGCCCTATAAAAGAGTCATTTCTCATGGAGGTAGCCAAACTCTATGTGAATCTAGGGAGTGCAATGGGACAGCCATAAATTTTTCACATACAGAAAACTGAAGCTCAAATTCTATATAGCATAACATCTCAAAGACTCTATTGGCAGACACTCACTGGCCAGGAGATTTTAGAACAAAGTGTATTATATCAAGTCAGAAAATATTTGAATCCTACAATGAAAAATAACAGTCTCACCTGAAAGTTGCTTTTCACATCACAGTGGATGTCTATAATCTCCTCTTTAAATTACTAAAAGTGTAGTTGTCCAATTAAATAATGTCCAGTTGGGATTTGTCATCAATAGTTGAAAGCTTGGACTGAATAGTTTTGCAGTCCATGGCTATTATGTTCACTATGAAAGTCATTATCCCCAAAGTGCTCTGATTACCAGTTCTTTGAAATCCGCTTCAGAAACGTTAGGAAATTTTTCTAAACTCGCCAACTTGGGTATAAATGTATATATGAAATTTGCTTTTCTCTAAATTCCATTACATTTGTGCCTGATGAAAGTCAATTCCAGCCAAAGTCTCTAACTACTATTTAAGGGTCTAGAAAAAGAGAAACACTGGGTCTTGTATTTCTAGTCCTTCCTTGAAACTTCTGGGCCTTAATTGATATAGAATTCACAGAAAAGTCAGAGTACAAGCAACACATTTAATTTGAAGTTGTCAACTTCGAAAAGCAGCAGTGTTTTTATTTTCCTGCAGTGCATGTTCCTACCCTCAGCTATCTTTTTAAAGCACACACTGATAAGACAGCCATTGTTCTCTAAATTCTCTTTTCCATAGTGAGGACAAGTAAAGAAGCATTTTGGCTCTGTTGCACTAAACATGCAGCTTTTGTTTTCTAACAAGCTGAATGGCATTTTGCTATTTTATGTTATTTTATTTTCCTTTATTTTATTTTATTTTGATTTTTGGGTCACACCCAGCAGCACTCAGGGGTTACTCCTCACTCTACGCTCAGAAATCGCTCCTGGCAGGCTCGGGGGACCATATGGGATGCCGGAATTCAAACCACTGTCCTTCTGCATGCAAGGCAAATGCCTTATCTCCATGCTATCTCCTTGGCCCCAGCATTTTCTATTTTAATCAAATGTCATGCTTCAGTCATTTCCACCTATATCCCATGTTTGGCTTTCTACATATAGATGTTGGTGTCAGGATTATCCACGTATCAGTAGGTGCCCCTGAATAAGAACTTCATTTCCTAATTTTACTCTTTGACCTGAAGTTGTAATATGACCTTTTTGAACTAGGCTGAAAAAGCACGTGGCTACAGAAAACCTTGTCTCATGACCCATGGGAAAGCCAACTTACTGTGGCTGGAAGTGGCAGATATGAATGCCCTCAAGTCAACCTTTTGATTCCGAGTTAAAAAAAAAATCACAACTTGAACATCACCCAAATTTTTCTATATGATCCCATATTTTTATGTTTTTTAACCAAAAGTTTGCTATTTTATTACTTTTTTTAAAAAATACATTGTTGGAAAATCAAAATAAAGCAAAGATTGACAATAAAAATAATCTGTGCCCACTTTACAAAGTACAAATAATATAGAAAGGTAAGTCAAAGTTCTCCACTGCAAATACCTGTTTAATGTTTTTTCCCTGGGTCTAAATTACAAGTCTCTTTTGCAGAAGCAACTGGATTGGATCACTGCTATCATGGATAGTGTTGATTTTCTCCAGTTGAGTCACTGATTTGTTCTTTCAACTGTACTGAAATTAGGTGGGTGGGGCCCATTGGTATATTGTTCAAATCCAGGAATCAAGATACCCAGCACACAAGGGTCCAGAAATGCTCATTCTGTTTGTGTCCTTCCTTGTGAAAACACAGCTGACCCAGCAGGAGCCTGTCATCTCCCCTCCAGCTCTGTTGCTGCTTCTCCTGTTAACTTCTGCTGCTCATTCTTCTGTGTGCTGAATTTGATTTATGTCTGCATGATTGTTTGGTTTCCTTTAATAAGAAAGTCTACCTTGTTCATTTTCTCTCCTGCTCTCTACCTTACCTACTTTTTCTCTCATCCTTCATCATGCCACTTTACCCCCTGATCTCAACCTTGCCTTCCTCTGGCCACTGTCCTGCATGAGTGTCAACCCAGCTAAGCACACTGGAACTATAGTGAGCCACTACTATAAAACAGGTTTTGTGCTTGTTGACCCGGGTAGATCAGGTAATTCAATTTGCTGAAATTGTTTCCACTGCATTTGGAAATCAAATTACATTTGTAGACTTTAGTAGTGGCAAAACTATACCTTGTAGTGACCTATTGGTCACCTATTGGTCTGGAGTTGGCTATGTTTTCTGGCAAGTGTTCAAAAGCAGCACTCCCTAGCAGACAGGGAACTTTTTTTGTTCTGCACTGGCCAATAGGAAGTTTCCCATTCAAGCCAACAGGAAAGTGCCAGCTGTCTAGTGTTCTGTGCAACATAGTTTTAATATTGGGTTATTGAAAAAGCAGGGTAAGCTGGCAGCAAATACAGTACCTGCCAAGTGGCTAGCAAACCACGCTGAGAGCTATACTTTAATAAATAATTTTATCTGTGTTTTGGTAATCTTAACTAGCTCTACATCATGTAGAATAGATTATAGATCCATCTTTATCACAATTTCTTCTATAATCTTAGAGCCTCCATTGAGCTTGTTTGGCCTCAGTTACTTCAGTAGTCAAAAGAAGGTGGCATCAAAGTCAGTGTCAATGCCTATGCACTGGCGAAAATATTTATGCCATCTGATTGCATAGAAAAGACAGAGAGAGGTTTCAGTTGGTTTGTATCATTCAACTATGTGGGTCAATTGGAGGCACAATTGACCTTTCTGCCCTTGAACATAGAACACAATTAAACAATTTTGGACCATCATGCCAAAGCATTGTAACAAGGAGTTTCTTTTCTTGTCTCTTTACTTCTCTTATTTCACTATAGGAGATTCAGGTAACCTTCTCTGCAGTGTTATTGGACAAATGAACCTGGAAAGAATGAGAAGAGTAGCAGGATGATGTGTGTGTGCGTATGTTTTGGTTGTGACTGTGCCATCTTCCCTTCTCTCTCCATTCCATTTGTTGGCCAGCAAATTTTTGTTCCATCTTTTTCATGCCTCTGTTCTGCCTCAGGTAAGGTTTACATCATTGTTCCACTGGCCCTCAAAAGCTACCATGGTTACATTGCTCCTGGGCCTCAAATATTTACCCTGAAAATAATTCAAACTTATGGAAAAGAGAGCTTAGAAAAATAAGTTTGAAAAAACTGAACTTTAAAAGAATTATGCAACTACTTATAGGCAACTTTACTTTAATAAGATCGATATTTAAAAGAGAAATTGAGGGGCCGGAGAGATAGCATGGAGGAAAGGCATTTGCCTTGCATGCAGAAGGTTGGTGGTTCGAATCCTGGCATCACATATGGTCCCCTGAGCCTGCCAGGAGCGATTTCTGAGCATAGAGCCAGGAGTAATCCCTGAGTGCTGTCGGGAGTGACCCAAAAACCAAAAACAAACAAACAAACAAACAAATAAATATAAATTGAGGGACTTGAGAGATAGTACAAGTAGGTAGAGTATTTGCCTTATACATGTTCAACCTAAATCTCATCTCCTATATTTCATATGAAACCTAGAGTCTACCAGGCGTGATTCCTGCGTGCAGAACCAGGAGTAACTCCTGAGCATTGCTGGGTGTAGCACAAAAGACAAACAAACAGGGCCGGGCGGTGGCGCTGGAGGTAAGGTGCCTGCCTTGCCTGCGCTAGCCTAGGATGGACCGTGGTTCGATCCCCCGGCATCCCATATGGTCCCCCAAGAAGCCAGGAGCAACTTCTGAGCACATAGCCAGGAGTAACCCCTGAGCGTCACAGGGTGTGACCCCAAAACCAAAAAAAAAAAAAAAAAAAAAAAAAAAAGACAAACAAACAAATGATAAATAATATAAATTGATTTACCATAAATGATGCAGTGAAAGATTTGTAATGCACTTTGGTCACAATAAAAATTAAAATAAATAAATTAAAAAAAAAAAAGAAAAAAATGGGGCCGGGTGGTGGCGCTAAAGGTAAGGTGCCTGCCTTGCCTGCGCTAGCCTTGGACGGACCGCGGTTCGATCCCCCGGTGTCCCATATGGTCCCCCAAGCCAGGAGCAACTTCTGAGCACATAGCCAGGAGTAACCCCTGAGCGTTACCGGGTGTGGCCCAAAAACCAAAAACCAAAAAAAAAAAAAAAAAAGAAAAAATATAAATTGATTTAGCTAATCCCCTTGAAAGCATATGCAAGAGAGAAAACAAAATAAAATGAGCTTACTTATTCTACTCATTATATTTGGTCAGCAATTTCTGCCTAAAATATGTCTAATACTGGTCAAACTCTTGAGAAGTAAAATATATATATGAATAAGTAATCTTTTCTATTTTCTTTTGTTCATTTTACTTCTATAATTCTCTTTCTTTCTCCTTCACCACTTATTTCTTTCCTGTACTCTTCAAGAAAGTAATACAGAAAACTATCCTAATTTGGAAATCTCAGTCATTTTTATGTAAGGAAGCATTTTTCCCTCCACATGATAAAGGAATTAAAAGCAACCCTTTAAGCATTTCTTTGGTTCCTAGAATTCTTGGACCCCAAAATCAAAGTCTTTATAAACCTACTTTCTTTCTTTAAGCAAAAAATTCTTAAACATAGAAAAAGAACAGGGGCCAGAATGATGGCACAGTGATAGGGCGTTTGCCTTGCACGCAGCTGACCTGGGATGGATCTGGGTTTGATCCCCAGCATCCCATATGGTCCACCAAGTCTGCCAGAGCGATTTATGAGCACAAAGCCAGCAGTAAACCCTGAGCACTGCTGAGTGTGGCCCATAAAATTTAAAAAAGAAAAAGTAGAAAAAGGCAAGACCAAAACAATAATACACCTGGTATGACTCTTACCTTTCAGGCAGCTGACCCAAATTCAGTCAGTCCCAGGCACTCCATATGCACCCCTTACAAGAGTCCCCTAGGGGGTGATCCCTGAGCTCAAAGCCAGGAGTCAACACTAAGTACTGCCAGACATGGCCCCATATTTTTTAAATAAAGAAAATAACACCAAAGCCATTGAGCTCAAGTCATGGTCTTGAGATTATCCTGACATCAATGAGTCAGACAGTTCCATTTAGAAAGATGTTTGAAAGAATGTTTCCGTATTATCCGTATTAGTTTTTATGTTGGAGTAATTATGTTGATTATCTCGTTCAACATACCTTCCTGCTCTGAGAGTGAATTGCGGACCTTCATGTGCTGTTTAGTGTAGAACAGCACTCTATCCTTGGTGCATTTCCATCCAGTTGTAAAATGTATTAAAGAAAATTGTTTCATGGGACAATCATTTCTAGCTTTAAAATATTTGTCCTTCTATCATTCTCCTTTATATTGCATTGCAAAAAGAACTTGGTAAATGTCTTTATAATGGAAAAATGAAACAAATGAAAAAAATCTAGATGGGAAGTAACTCAAAAGGACTGGAATATATGTAACTATATTACATATACGTTATATATTTTAAATAATTAAATATTTAAATGTTATTTTAAATAACATTAATATTTATTTAAAATACATTAATTATTTAAAATAATTTAAAACAATATATTTTTATTCGCATATGTAAAGTCTTAGGTCCTAAGTTTGATCCCTAGCACAATATGACTCCCTAAGCCCTAATCAGGGTGATCCTGATGGTTACTGTTACCACTCGGCCAAGAATGACTGGGAATAGCCTTTATGTCCCAAATCACTGCTGGGGAGGGTGAAGCACAAAAAAAATTCAAAGAGGGGCTACAGTAAACCTATGGAATAAGCATGTGTTGCATTGAATATATAGACATATAGGCAGTGCTGTCTAAGGTATGTAGCATCAACTGTATACAGTGGCTTCAGAGGAGTCATTCATACTAGTCCATACTTTGCTATATTTTTAGTTGGTGTCTTTCCCTTATCCCCAGCTCTTTTGTGGGAAACTCAAACCAGCTCTTTATGTTGGTAGAGAACAGCTTATTAAACTTTTTTAAGACTTAAACCCACCCAAATCTGTATTCAGCCAGAATGTTTCTACTGCGTAATCACCAGAGGTATATTTAGAGATCTGAAAGTTTAAAATGCCCTGTGCCCTAAGAGAGCTAAATCAAGTCTGCGTGAGGGTGTAGTCTATTCAACTGCTTTGAGGAAATTTGTATCTAGTGATTCCAAAATTCAGAGCTGCATTGTGTGCCAAAAAGGCAACCGTTTAAAAGGGTTTTTAAACATTAAAATGCAACATTGTACTGGTGAAGCAGGGTGTTCTGTTTATGACTGGAACCCAACTACAATCATTCTTGTTATCATGGTACTTAAAGATATTTTTTAAAAAAAAACAACAACATTAAAATACAGAACATTGTTTCCATGTTTAAGTCTGAAAGAGACTTGATTTCACACATAAGCTAATAAGGAAAGGATTGATACCCGTCTATAATTTTCTAAAGAAGCTTACGCAAAAAAAGATGATGTAATGCCATAGTTATGCTGGAGAGTTCAAAAGTGGCTATCTATAATTTCTCTGATCTATATCTAGCTATAGATATCTATAATTTCTCTGATCTTTGGAACTTCACTGTTTACATTTGATTACAAATTCTATCGATGTTCTCACCCCATCTGCAGATAATACCTACCCTTACGATATCAGGAAGAAATTCTCATGCTCTTCCTAAAATATCTATATTTTTATAGAATTCAGAGAGGTAAACTTTAGCCAGGTCTTTCTGGAATTTGTGCTTTTCTTTAAGAGAGTAAGCTCTGTGTTTGTACTGTTACTCTAAGCCTGCCTAGAACTTTCCATGTGTCTCTATCATGTTTGTCAAGTGCCTTAGGGATACTAACGTTGAGTTTAGGAGACCTAGAAATGAAAATAAAGATATTGACTTATCTATTCTCTAGTAACATGTGACAGTAGTATGTGTCTGATATTATATTGTATGTCAGACACTCAATTTAATTGTGTAAATTAGTTTAATTTAATTTTGTAAATTAAAAATCCTTAAGTCAAAAAAGTGTTCCTCATCCTTAGATAAGTTGAATATTTTGCAGCCCATCCCATAACATATGACCTTATACACATAAATATTCATAATTTCATAGAGCAAATGTCTTGATCTCTGAAATAAGCATATGCATATATTCCTGTAGAGCTTCAGAAAGTCTAAATATATTTGTCCTAAAACCAAATAATTATATGGACATATATTTGGTAGATTTTCAGAAGTTTTCAAATTTATTCGAGCTCTTACCCCCTTTTTAGAAAAAAAAAATTGCTCAGTGCCCCTTGAAGATCTGCCTTCTTTGAGAAAACAAATAAAATGCCCTGTACCCATGCTCTCAAGGCTACTATTTCCCTCTGCCCATCCATGGTTCCAGCATGCCCTATATGGTGTGACTTGTCCATTTGGGGAAAGACAGACCCCCCAAAATTTAAATATATCTATTTCATTATCACATTTGCTAAGGTTCCCAGATTCGTTCTTTTAGCTAAATATCTTCCTGTGAAGAGCTTTCAGTTGTTACAAATGTTTTTTTGTTTGTCCCCCAGGATACTACGGGGATGGTCTAAATGCCATCATTGTGTTTGCTGCCTGTTTTCTGCCAGACAGCAGTCGGGTGGATTACCACTATGTCATGGAAAATCTTTTCCTGTGAGTGAGACTTATGACAAAGTACTTTGAGTTTATGTCTGTGGGCAGGTAATAGCAGATAGAGTATCTTTAATAAAAATGAAATAGATGATATAAAATAGGCTGTCTTGATAAAAGTCCAAAAATTTTCTGCCAAACATCATTGCTCAAGAGACTAAAACCTCCAAAAGAGCTTTATTTTTTATCAGTAGGATGAGTTGTAAACAAAATGAACAGTTCATCCTAGGTTTTTAAATTCTGTAACATTTTCTTTAACTGAAATATTCTTTTTATCTTTTAATATGTTAGTCAGCTGATGACAACCTGACTTTATTTATATCTGGCTTTATTTAATCTGAGATGTGCTTAATATTAAAACCATTTTTTAAAATAAAATTAGGTTTCAAACTCACCAGTTTTTTTAGTCTGCCTATAGTCTGCAAAAGATACGAAGAAATAACAATATAAATATACACCCAATACTCATGCAATATAAATATATAAACAATACTCATATGAACAATACTCATAAATGATTTTTGGTAACTGCATTCTTCTCGAGGTAAAGATACAATATGCATAGCCATTCTTAAAATAGCATACATCCTGTGATTTAAATGTTAACTAAGATATAAATAATATGAATTATTTCATGTGGGAACTGAAAACACTCTTCTTCCTTTCTACGATCAGATATGTAATAAGTACTTTAGAGCTGATGGTAGCTGAGGACTATATGATTGTGTATTTGAATGGTGCAACCCCAAGACGGAAGATGCCAGGGCTGGGCTGGATGAAGAAATGCTACCAGATGATTGACAGACGGTATGTGCTTTTCATTATTTAATTCCTATTTTGATTTGCTTAGTTACAAACCTATTTAATTCCCTTTTACACTATATTTTGTTTGAGGGACTTAGAAATAGTGCAGGAATGAAATGAACAATTATGAAAATATTAATAAAAGTATCATTTTAATGCTAAATTTGAAAAAAAGAATCCCCGCTCAGAAATTTTCAATGTTGTAACCTCACCTGGTATCCAAATTTTTCATATACATTCTACATATGCCTTTGCACAGGAAGATGTATTTTGAGCTGATCAACAAATGGATCCATGAATCTTTATCATTTAATTTATTTCCCCCTTTATTATTGTTGTTGTTATAATGAGCAAATCTGGTAATGTTACATGGTGGCATCACACAGATGATTGAGATAGGCCTGAGACAAAATACTCTTTTGTGGAACTGATATTGCAAATGCCAGAGCCTTCATGATCATATTTGTCATGCACAAATGATACTCAGGATTGAATTGGTGGCTTCAGCGCAGGCTTCAACCACTGAGCAAACTCCCCATGACTCTTAGTAGCACATGACCTTGCTGCTGCTTATACCTACTGGGACTGTTGTGATTTTGATAACTACTGTATTCTTTTTTTTTTTATTGTGACTGAAGTTCATTACACAGAATTATTTACAGTACATAGTGACAATGAAGGGCTTTCCCACCACCAATGTTGTCCTCCCTCCACTACTGTTCCCAGCTTGTCTCCCACATATCCCTCCTTTACACCCCCCTCCCCCAGAATCCTAGTGTAACTGGTCTCCACCTTACAGCTTGTTATAGGTTGGGTATCTATTCTGTTTGGTGTTCCAGTCTGTCATTTTTTATTTACATTACGTATTCAAATGACTGGTCCTGGTATCATTCTTTTCCCTCCTCAATATATGAGGCTGAATGATTCAAGTTATGCTATTCTGTTGGAGATAAAAAGGTTAAGGAAAAGAGAAGAAAAAACTTGGTATCAACTACTAAAATAGAAAGAAAAAAAATCACCGAATAATATCCACAAAAGTGAAAAAGAAAAAAGTGGAAGAAAAAAGAGAAGTGAGATAATATCAAAAAGCAAACAAAAAATAAAGCAAAACAAAACTACTGTGTGTGTTCTTATTTCAGTGTTCACTCAAAATTCAAGTTAAACATCATCCTTTTCTTTTTTCTTTTCTTTTTTTTTCTTTTTTTTCTTTTTTTTTTTGTGGTTTTTCGGGCCACACCCGTTAGATGCTCAGTGGTTACTCCTGGCTACGTGCTCAGAAATTGCCCCTGGCTTGGGTGGACCATATGGGACACCGGGGGATCGAACCATGGTCCTTTCCTTGGCTAGCGCTTGCAAGGCAGACACCTTACCTCTAGCGCCACTTCGCCGGCCCCTTTCCTTTTCTTTTCTCGCCATCAGTAGAAAAGCATGGTATTATGAATACTCACATAATGTCTGTAATAGCTGTTTTAGCACCTTAAGGATGATTCCTTGCAGAACAATATGCAAGTATCTTGTTATTTTATTTTAAATATTTTTAATTATCTAAAGCATGTATGAAGTTGCCCTGCTAATGATGGACAAAATGCACAAATATCTGGAGCATTAAAATGCTCATGGAAGGCCAGCCATATGATATTCTCCCACATTGTAGTGGCATAGAAAAATTAAGATTTAATATCAAATAAATGATCCATATTCCTATTAACAGTATATTTCTGGAGATTTGGTTATGACTTAACAGTATGTGCTTCCCTTATGCAAAGTCCTGAATTTGATCCCATCAATTTATGTCATGTGCCCTCCTTCTCCCTTCTCCGCACAGAGCACTACATGGGTAGGTTGGAAGCTGCAATACCCCCTGTCCCAAAAAGCTCTAGGAGTACCCTTGGCCCAGCATTATTGGATGAGATCCTTTTTTTGGGGGGGGGCACACCCATTTGATGCTCAGGGGTTACTCCTGGCTAAGTGCTCAGAAATTGCCCCTGGCTTGGGGGACCATATGGGACACCGAGAGATGGAACCACAGTCCTTCCTTGGCTAGCGCTTGCAAGGCAGACACCTTACCTCTAGCGCCACCTCTCCAGCCCTGAGATCCTTATTTTTTTCATTGTATTTTCAAAAATACATCTTTGTCAATGATGCTGACAGAGATACAAAGCATCATTTAAAAAATATACCATGGTGACTATAGATTTAAGCATTCTAGCAATATAATAACTCTGTATTATCTTTATTCTTATGGGGAAATGAGGTTTGAATTATGCTAGCTTCAAGTTAAGTCTCTAAAAGCGTTCTTTTAATTAATTACAATCATTCTGTACATTCCCAGCAGCTAATAGTCATTTACCTTGAATAGTCAAATATTATATAGATGTATTTTATTGTATTTGAAAATATATTTTATATTTTAATTCACACTTAAAAATCTTTTCTTCCTAAAATAAAGGTTGCGGAAAAATTTAAAATCATTCATCATTGTTCATCCATCTTGGTTCATCAGAACAATCCTTGCAGTAACACGTCCTTTTATAAGGTATGGTTATTTTGCAGTAAAAAATAAAGCATTACTAACTTTTTTAAAATACTGCTAGTATTTAATTCAGCAAGTATTCATTGTCCTATTTTTAAAAATTCATAAAATAGTATTTAATAAAAATATTTGCTTTTATCTTTTCCGGAAAAAATATTTTGGATTATCTAGTAGGGACTTTACTTAAAAGTATTTTATATAGCAAATACCCCCTTGCTATAAAACATAACTCATTCTTTGATGCAAAGAAGAGAAGGTGATAGGGTTCCCATACCAGATAACAAAAGAAAACAAACAATGCTTTTCAAAGTGATCATAGAAAAGATAGAGCAACCTGGCAGGGTAAAAGAACAAAGAACAGAAACAATAAACAAAAGTCATTTCTTATCTGAATGGTCTCATTTCTTCTGACCACATCCTTTATAAGTCTCCAAATTATATTGTCAGAGCCACCAGTTTGAGTGGTGTTTTTGTTTTGGTCACCATGAGAATTCCTGACAGTGATTAGTATAAGGTGACATAGATAAATGATAGACTCTGGTTTTGAACTTAGGCATTTGCCTAATTCTAAAGAGCCATATTTAAGCATTTAAATGTTGTGTTGAATGGCTTAATCAGAACCCCCCCCCCCCCCGCTTTTTTTTTTGGCTTTTGGGTCACGCCCAGCAGCTCTCATGGGCTACTCTTGGCTGTACGCTCAGAAATCATCCCAGGCAGGCTCGAGGGACCATATGGGACGTTGAGATTCAAACCACCGTCCTGCATGCAAGGCCTTACTGCTGTGCTATCTCTTCGGCCCCAATCAGACCCTCTTTTAAGATTTATCTTGTTCACCTATATACATCAATATTTCTAAATTTTGGATCTGAAAAGGGCTCATTAAAATATGGGGTAAACTTTTTTGCTCTAAAGGATAGCAGCTGTTTGAAAAGCATAAAAATGGTAAGCTCATTTATTTTTGTGTGAAATTTTTGTCTGTGTCAAGAACTAGGGTAAGTGCTGGAGTCTGTGAAACTGAATAGCTTGGTTGCTTTCCTCATGGGGTTGTGTGCAGATATAGATAGGCAAGTAAACAATCACAACACAGGATACAAATGAAGCAGTGGGGTTGGGGCATGGGTAAAGCAGTTGAGAAAAAGTTCAGAGTGATAGATGGAGCATGAAGACTGAGAGTCCACTTTAGTAAGACCTTCTGGAAAATTGAGCCTCTAAGGTAAATTTTGAAGCATGGGATTTCTAGCTAAAAACTAAAAGAATGTGGATCATTAAGATGTGGTACATTTAGACAATGGGATACTACATAGCTGTATTGAATGATATCATCATTCAATTTGCAGCAAGATGGATAGAACTAGAAGATACTATGTTAAATGAAGTTAGCCAGAAGAAGGATAAATACAGAATGATGTCACTTATATGTGGTATTTAGAATAACTGCATGAAGAAATGCAGTGGTCTAAATGGGAAGTGTCTTGAACATACTTGGCCCCAGAGTATAGTGAGGATATGGAAAGAAACTGACTAAAAGAGGAGAAACTCAAATATGAGAAGATGGGGCCAGGGGCCAAGTGATTTCAGGTGCATTGGTGGAGAAAAAAAAAGGCAGAACCAAATATCTGAGCCAAAATCAACAGCAGTGGAATGGAGACACCCTACTCTAACAATCTAAATTTAATATGGGCCTGTTATACTGGCAGGCTGGAGAGGGGCTATAGATAATGGTTGGGATACACTCTGGCAACATGGTGGAAGGGATGTAGACACAGGTGGTGAGATTGGCCTTAATTAATTTTATGTCTGAAACCGAACTATGAAGGACTTTGTAAATCACAAAGGTTTCAATAAAATTAAATTTAAAAAAAAACTAACAAAAGAATAGAAAGAACAGCAGAGTTAAAAACCTATAAGTTCTAAAAGTTTAATGCAAGGACTGAAGCTCTCACCTGGAAAGGCATCTTTCTTCTTTTACTGCACCCACTCTTTTATTAAAGCCTGAATTTAGTTCATACAAACTAAAGTAAAAGGCCTGATATGACATATTACTGGTTGTGTGTTCACTCCAGAATTACCAGGATGGGACTGCAAAGATAGCTAAATGGTTGAAAAAGTCTTTTGCATTCTGGAGGTCACCTCAAGTTTGATATCCAGTGCTGCATTTTCCCCAGCACTACTTGAATTGCCCTTTGAGGACCACCGGATGTGGCATCCACCAAAAATTTGTTCATTGGGGCCAGAGTGAAGGCACTTATTTTGTATATCACTTACCTAGGTTCAATCACTGGTACCCTCTGAGGTTTACCAAACACCAGAAAGAGTGATCCATGAACATAGAGCCAAGAGTAAGCACTGAGCACAGCTGGGTTTGTTTCTAAAACAAAAAAGTTGATAAAGGAATAGCAGGAGGGATAAAAGAGCCTATATGAAGAATATTGTTCAAAAACCACATCCAGTGACAGTACAGTGTGAATGACAGATGTATAGAGAGAGAGAGTTGGCCTTGAAAAGACTTCCTACTAGAATGTACACTGGTTAAAATAGAAATCAATATAGTTGGCAAAGAAGCAGCTTAGTACTAAAACAATAAATTTATTTAATTGGTTAATCAATTTATCTTTCAAGTGTAGTGATTCATTTAAAATATTTTGTTGGGGGCCAGAGAGATTGTACAGGGATTTGGCCTACCTCAATTTATCCCAGTACCACATATGGTTCCCAAGCATCCCAGGTGTGATCCTTGAGTACATCAGCAATAAGTGCTGAGCACATCTGGGGTGTCCCAAGCCCCCCAATAAATATTTAGTTTTGCAGTTATGCCAGTAATATAAATATACATTTTTATAAAATCCACACTCATTCATAGAAATGATTGTCTTTTCAATAACTATCAATCTCTGTTCCTAACTTTCATTCTCTAGATGAAAATTCTTTTATCAATTACTTGATGGCATTCTTTAAAGTTGTTTCTTGAGCAATTACACTCATCTAAAACAATTACATTTGCATTAAAGTCATTTGTAATTTATATCCAACCAAGTATTAGAATAAACATTTGAAGCACTTTTCTATGTAGAATTAATGCTCCAACTGAAACAAACATGCGAAAACAAAAATTATTTAAAATAAAACTAAAGTAATTGGAATATAAGTTTGCGTATATTTTAAACATGTATTGATCTTGAGAGATTGTGAAGATTCTAATTAGATTTTATTTATTAAAATAAAATTAGTAAAGGTAGACATTTCAGAAGACAATTACTATTTAGAATAGAAAGGATCATGGCAACCTCTGTGATGTAAAGTGTGAGTCCTGCAACTGATGACAAACTGATGCCAGCATAAAAGAAAAAAAAGACTTTTACTTTTTGGTATTGGAAGGATGACACAATTGCCATAGTAACCAAAAACCAAAACTATGAAGTACATTCACCAAAAAAAAAAAAAAAATCAGTAAATTGACAGTTTTTCAGGGTGAGCCATAAAAAGCAGAAACAAGTAAGAGAGAAATACAAAAAATATAAAAAGCAAAGGAAAAGATAGAGTAGCAGTGAGTAAGCTCATATATCAATAATCATTGTTAATGTAAATGATCTGAACTCACTAACCTAAAGACATTGTTTGAATAGAAAAATAAACAAAAGGCAAAAACAAAATAAAATAAAATGAAAATCCAAACAGGATCCATTTATACTAGTGGCTCCAAAACTTATTTATTTTACTTCCCCTTTTGGACTGAATGGCATTCCCACCAGCAGTGGAAACAAGTTCCCTTCTCCCTGCATTCATGCCAGCACAGGTTATTCTTGGTCTTTGTGATGTGTGCCAGACTCTGTGGCGTGAGATGATACCTCATTGTTGTTTTGATATGCATTTCTCTGATTATTAGTGAGGTGTGGAGCACTTTTTTTACATGCCTTTTGGTCATCTGTACTACTTCTTTGAGGAAATGTCTGTCCATTTCTACTCCCTACTTTTTGATGGGGTTAGATGTAATTTTCTTGTTCAGTTCTGACTGTATCTTATTTATCTTAGATATTAGCCCTTTATCATATGGGTATTGGGCAAATAGTTTTTTCCATTCCGTGGATGGCCTTTGTATCCTAATTACTATTTCTTTTGAAGTGCAGAAGCTTTTCAGTTTAATATAGTCCTGTTTGTTTATCTCTGCTTCCACTTGCTTGGACAGTGGTGTTGGCTCCTTGAAGAATCCTGTAGTCTCAATGTCATGGAATGTTTTGCCTATGTTTTCCTCTATGTATCTTAGGGTTTCAGGTCTAATATCAAGGTCTTTAACCCATTTTGACTTGATCTTTGTGGCACTGAAATTTTCATGGCTGAAGTGGGGACAGTTTCACAGCACTTCTGAATTTACATGATACTATGAATCAAAAAGTCATAAAAATATAATTAAAAATAAATAAGACTCTACTCTCTGTTGCAAGCCCCTCTGGAAAGTGCTATATTTTTTTCAAGAAACCTTGAAAATCAAAATTGCATAATAATTTAAATAAACTTGTACAGTAGAGTAATACTATATTCTATGCACCATGAAGTTTAAAAAAATGTGTAGATTCTGAAGTCATGCTACCTATATTTAAATCAGAGTCTACCATTTATCAATAGTGAGACATTGAACAAATACTAACTCCCTATGTCTCAGTGAGAGGGAGAAAGGAAAAAAGGAAGGAAGGAAGGAAGGAAGGAAGGAAGGAAGGAAGGAAGGAAGGAAGGAAGGAAGGAAGGAAGGAAGGAAGGAAGGAAGGAAGGAAGGAAGGAAGGAAGGAAGGAAGGGAGAGAATGAGGAAGGGAGAAGGGAGTGAAGAAGGGAGGAGGGAGGGAAGAAGGAGGGAAGAAGAAGAGAGGAGGAAGAAAGGCGAGTACAGGGGTTTAAGGCACTTCCCTTGCATTTGGCCAAACTGATTTTGATCCCTGGCAGCATATATGGTCACCTGAGCAACACAGAGCCAAAAGTAAATCCTAGACCTAGTTGACTGTGCCATCCAACCCCAAAAGAAAAAGAAGAATTTTAATAGTGCCTCACATACTGCTTAAACAGTCTGGCACATACTAATTTCTTTAATTGTGTGTCTTTCTTCTTGGTAGCATTCTGAGTAAGGTGTTAATTGTATGAAGTTTTTTTTTTTTTTCAGAATAAAGCAGCTAACTACTTTAAAGGGATAATATAGTTTTTCTTTTTTTATTTTTTCAGTTCAAAATTCAGCAGTAAGATTAAATATGTCAGTAGCTTATCGGAACTCAGTGGGCTGATTCCAATGGATTGCATCCATATTCCTGAGAGCATCATCAAGTAAGTTCTGATGCTTCTGAAGACTTGGTAAGAAATTGCAGTCTACAGAACTGCAATCACACAACACCAAAATAAAACTAAAAGCGCTGCATATCTGGAAGAGATTGGAAAATGACTCAATTTTAGAATAGAAAAATAGGGGAAATGCAGTAGTTTATATACAAAACAAAAACTAAATATTCTCCAGTCGTATATAGTTTTATCCTACCTATATTTACTTTTCCTCCATATCTTTTTTCAAATAATTTCTTGAAATTGCTGATTATTATTCATTTCAACATGAATTCTTACCACCCTTTGGAAGCAAACAAAGTTAGCCTTTATCAGCTCATGTATCTCCCACCCATACTCATATATTAGGATTTCTTTGTCATATCTGGAGTAATTTAGATATAAGAACCTAGGAAAAAGAGGGCGAATTGCCTTTTCTGTTTTCTTATAAATTCTTCTTTGCAACTGAAGAGTTTCTTATAAATCTTTTATTGGAGTGAAAGAGAGGCATAGGGCCTTTGCTCAGCATGGGGGTATGGTGAAGAACAACTTCACTCTGTACATGGAGTTCATGGAGCAACAGCCTGCTGGAAAAAGGCATGGGATTGGAGTCTCCAGAAATGTTGTGGAAAGTTAGTGACATTAACTATGGAACTTAGAGCTATGTCTTTCAAAGGATCCTATAGAAGGAACCTTCTCATTTGGTTTTATATTTAAATTGGAGATTAGAACCATTATCTCAAGAAAACAAACACAAAGATACCTGTTCTTCCTCCCTAAAATGGTGTATAGTAAAATTAACCTCAATTTGGGCTTCTAAGAAAATTTAATTTTCCTGACCCCCCCAAAAAATGAATAAGAAGAAGAAGAAAAAGGAAAAGCAAAGCAAAGGCATAAAACCTGGAAGGCAAGTCTTGTCATTTAGTTTGTTTCTACTTTGCCAGGCTTCAAATTACTGTTTATATCATGCACTTACCCACATTAAGTCCCTCATTTTACAGATAAGGGATGATAACTTATTTAAGAGAAGTTACTTGTACAAAATATAAATAAGAACTAAAAAGAGACAGGTCAGCCAGTACAAACTTCCCATCCTTTTTGCCAGTAAATTTCTTTTCCTCCCTAAAGCATTCATTGAAAGACCTTGCATTTGGTTTTCCTATCACGGTATCAAACCTGAATCCAGAATACTAACTGGCCTTACTATGACTGTTAACTGTGAGAAAGAATGCAGAGTTTACCAGACCAGTCTTACCAGAACAGTCATTATTATTTTGAGCTTCAGAGTTCCCATAGCCAGCACACCTCATAACTCAAGCCTAGTGCGTGAATCTAAGACCAACTTCTCTTTTAATTAAAAAAACTTACCAGGGCATTTATATCCTATCATGTTGTCTCCCTTTGCAAAATATTATCATCTCTCTTTGGCTTTCTTTAATCTCCCTTCAAATCTCTTCAACAAAATGAACATTAGGCACTTTCTAGGTGAATATGCTAAGGCATCTGTGGAAATTGAAGGCAATATAAAATGAAGAGAAGAGAATAAACTTTGGAACCAGAACAGATTTGATCCTTTGCACTGGATCCTTAATGTCTAAGACTTCAATAAATTTCGGAGCGTCAGCTTCAACATAGGTCAGATGGAAAATAAAGACAAAACCTCCAGGAACCTTCCTGTCATGGAGCTCATAATATACCTATTACAATCATATGCCTTGGGAGATGTCCATCTGGGCTAGTGAGTTGAATATGAAATTAACCAGGTCCAAGGCCCCTTCATTCATTCATTTATATGCATTAGTATTCAAAGGTTCCCTCGAGGACAAATTACTTCAGAAAGACAGATTCTGCTGGGAAAACTTGTCCACTTGTGGGAGAAGAGGTAGCACCATACATTCCCTTTTCATGTGTTTGTGTTTTTTTTCTGTCTTTTCTAATCCCTTGTCCTGGGTGTCCTCACTGCCATTATTGTTGCTAGCCCTCATTTCCTCATCTTCATGTTATATGTTTTCAAACTGTTATAAGCCACAATTTATTCCCATTAGTGACATAACATCATTCTGATAGCCTCATATCAATCAATTCCCAAACTCCTATTCTTTTGTCACGGAGACTGTCAGGGATGCAAAACATCCATTCTGCACTCCCATAGAAGGTTCCAAAAGTCATGAGGTCCAGCCTTATTTTATGACCAGGACAGCTTTGTATGCTTCTTGTCAGCTGTTGTGTCCTGTCTGTTTGCTGTATTTGACCCAGGAATGATGTTATAAATATCCAATTGGCTTTGGGCAGAAAAAACTTCCAAACCCCTAACTTAAATGAAAAAAAATTGGCCTAATTTGGAATTAGTGTAAAATCATGGATTATGGTTGGTTCTTCTTACTTGTAGAATACATATTAAAATCTGAATAATAAATACTAAATAATTGTTCCTAAGGAAAAGTTAGGGGTGACGACATTTTTCTCAACTGATAAATCTATAAACCAATTTTGTTTTTATTTAAAAACATCTATTTAATATATATTTGATTTGTTAGCATTAAAATTATGGCTCAAAGCATTTTAATTGGTTTCTAAAGAAAGCTTATCTACCCACATATTTTCTCTGTAAGGCTCTCTCTTCCCTCCTCTCTAGTTCCTGGGAATATGAGATGTGATTTTAGCACTGTGGAGTCATTTAAACAGTGAAATTATCAACCAAAGCACAAAATAAAAAGAGTAAGGCACTCAATAAACTTCAAAGAAAACTTGTTTGTAGTGTAAGAGCTGAAATGAAGAGGCAGAGCCTCATCTAGGAATGTGTTCAGAGACTCAGATTTGATACCACTGTGAAGAGCCTCAGTGGCCATGAAAGTGCTATAGGTATTGATTTGGGGGTTACAAAATAAAGTTAAATGAATAGATAACTTTTTTAGCACACAATGTACAAATAATAATGGCTATATATCATAGATTCATATAATCATTGTTTATATGTCATAAAAAAGTAAGATTGCTAGGCTGGGTTTCAGAAGTATAGCACTTGCTTTGCATGTATGAGACCCTGGGTTCAAAAGAAAGAAAGAAAAAAAAAAGGGGAAGAATGGGGAGGATAAAAAAAAGGAGAGATGGGGAGGGACAAATTAAGCAGGGAAATGAGGTGAGGAAAAGCAAAGAAAGGAGAGAACAAAGAGAAGTGATGAGAGGGGAGAAGAGCTGAGGAGAGAACAGGAGAATTTCATTGCATAATGATTGAGTCGTATTTTTATTCACTTTATAACCAATCCTTAAAAGATTTACCTGTCACTTTTCCCATTTGTTTTTTATTTTCTTCCTTTCATTCGTTTCTTATCTCATAAGGTATGATGAAGAGAGATCTTTTAAGAGAAGCGTGAGGTAATATCTGAGATGCACTTCAGACATCTGCGTGTATGTGTATGTTTGTGCGCGTATACTCCACCATTTCCTTCATGGGTCACCTCAACACGCTACTGATTCCTTGTTGCATACCATTCCAGGTCTTTGTCTTGTGCATAAAGCTGTTGAGGTCAGCCTGATTTGCAACTGGACCCTTAGCAACTAGACTTAACCCTGACTTGGCCTCAGCTGCAAGCTAACTTTGACTGCACCCAAAAGAAGTGAGGAGAATGTTTCAGCTTTACCCAGCCAGCACACTTCCACTCTTCATGCAACTTTTATATCTACCTTCAGAAAAGAATCTGCCGAGTTAGCATACATAAGAACTAAAGGGGAGCACTTGGTGCCATGTTTATTTAAGAGTGAGCCTCTTTTCGAGAGGAAAGTTTCTAGAAGCATAGACCCGCTTACCTTTGGCTCTGCTTTGCTGGATGATTCTCTCATGCCCTGCTTGCTTCTTTTTTTGTTTCTTTTCTACACCAATAATTTTTGCTCATGCAGACTGGATGAAGAACTGAGGGAAGCATCAGAAGCAGCTAATAAGTAAGACTTGTTTTTTTTTTTTTTTTTCAGCAGCTGGTATGTGATATTGGCTTGTATTTCAGGAATGAATTGGAAAACCTGCATGCCTGGTATTTTGATAATAAAGCTAGTTTGTTTCTCTTCTGTTAATAGTACCATAATCTCTTTCTACAGTGATCTTGGCTATCTTAAGGAATTGCTCTTTAATTATTTTCTGTACTATACATACAGTTTTAGCAGAACACATTGCATTTAACAACATTTAACCACATTTAACAACTAACAAATCACTAGACACATGAGGGGAAAAAACCTCTTAATGCTTATCGAAAGGGAGAAATAAAGGTAAGTTAAATTTGGAGAGTTTGGGGGAAATTATTTCCAAGATTTAAAAACAACAACTGAAACCCAACTTGAAGCATGTTTGTAATCATGGTGCTTAAATAAATATATTATAAAAGAATAATAAAAAATAAAAACAATGCCTTGTTTAGTGACTTAAATGATTATAAAATAACTCCTGAATTATTGGGACAAATAAAAAGTATTGCTCATTATTGATCAAGTAAAATCTTTCAAAGCAAAATTACAAAATCAGTGCATATCAATGATTCTATTCAAATGATAATTTTGTGAAGGAACCAGTAAGTTGTTTTAAAAAGTTGAGAAGCATTTGGGAAACTAGTTAATTACAGACAATTTTAAAAAAGAAATTTTAAAATAAGATTATTAATTTTTCTGGAATACGGTTAATATTAAGATAATAAAAGATACCCTTTACCATTACTTTTTTCTACTGGACAAAAATTATTTTACCTCTGCTTGACAAAAATGTACATATATGCTTCTACCAAGCTGTAAAATAGCCCCAAGGGAAAGTTAATTCTATGCTATTTTCAAAGATTATCTAATAATTTCTTTTTCTTTTTTTTTTTTTCTGCTTATTTGTTTCTTTTTGGGACCGTCTCTAGATATGTTCAGAGCTTACTCCTGGATGAATGCTCAGGGATCAAATCTGGGTTGGCCACATGCTAAACAAATACCCTATTTGTCACCTGGCCCTTAATTTATTTTTTATATTTTCAAGTTACAAATAGTTTTACTGAATGTAGACAACTTCTATTTGCAATGTTTTCTGTAATGAACTTCTCCATTAAAATCTTGCTTATACAGTTAATTTTTATAGCAAGTTCCATCACTGAAATGGGAACTTGCTATAAAAAGAAGGAAATATGAATAATGTCCAAACTGCAACAAATTCTATATCAATGACATATAAAGTAATGGATGTTATCTACATAATTGAACCGTTAGTTAGTTCTTCATGAAAGTAACTCATTTTGACATTTATCTTATATTGCTTTTGTTTTGATTTGTTTTGGGGCCACACACAGCAGTGCTCAGAACTTATTCCTGGCTTTGTGCCCAAGGGTCACTCCTGATGGTACTCAGGGGACCCTGAACACTGCCAGGCACTGAACCAGAATCAGCCATGTGCAAGGCAAGTGCCTTCTTCCCTGTACAGCCTAACTAGTGCTAGACACTTTTTTTAAGACACTTCTTTTTTTTTTTTTGGGGGGGGGCCACACTCTGTGACGCTCAGGGATTACTCCTGGCTATGAGCTCAGAAATCGCTCCTGGCTTGAGGAACCATATGGGATGCTGGGGATCAAACTGAGGTCTGTCTTGGGTCAAATGTGTGCAAGGCAAATGCCCTACCACTGTGCTATCACTCCGGCCTCTAAGACACATTTTTATTGCAGATAATACATAAAATTATTTGTGTGGGTCTTTCAGATTAAAAATTTTAAGGAATGTTTTTTTTGGGGGAAGGTTCAGTGGTTAGCGTCATAACAATATCCTCATCATCTAGTTTTCTTTTAAGATAATAGTAACTGTTAACAAGAATCAAAATTAGATACATTTTTGCCTGACAGAATCTTCTTAGTATATTCAAACAAGAAACAGTAAGATAAGAAAGATATTTATGGATTCAAATATGAGCATAATGGTCTATAGCACTGATCTATACTCAAATCACTGTGTACCTTGAGATTCCCTAGCCAAAAAAATATCAATGAGTTTCTCATTAAGATTAATATTTCTCGGGGCCGAAGAGATAGCATGAAGGTAAGGCGTTTGCCTTTTATGCAGAAGGACAGCCCGGCATCCCATATGGTCCCCTGTGCCTGCCAGGGGCGATTCCTGAGCATAGAGCCAGGAGTAACCCCTGAACACTGCCAGGTGTGACCCAAAAACCAAAAAAAAAAAAAAAAAAAGAAAGGTTACTATTTCTGCATAATAAAATAGCCATGCAATTGCAGTGCTATTATCCAAGTAAAATATGGAATAGGAAATATCAATAATTCTGTGGTCAAATATGCACTATGGTCAAATTGTTCATTGTGACCTTATAAACTCTTGCCTTTTTCAAGTTCCCCCTGTTTTTGCTTTCTCTGTTTAATAATTATAAAAAAGTCATCATTTTGGGTATAACTATATAGCTATCTCCCTTTATTCTCTAAAATACAATATTTTCTTTTTTCTTCTCTACCAATGCAGACACTATCTTCAATTAGCTTAGTTTTTCTGCTACATAGATTAATAAGTGTGCCTAAGAGTAAGATCATTGTGTGTGAGAACATAGAGATAGTATGTACAATAGAAAAAATACTTGCCTTATAGATGTCTGAACAGGATTGGATCCCCAGCACCACTATGGTCCCCTAGCACTGCTAGGAATGAGCACTGAACTCAAAACAACAACAAAATAATAGCTGCAGAATAAAGGTTCTTAATCATTATTGTGCACCTAAATCACCTGACACTCACTGGAACACTTAAGTTTTGAGTTTCACCTCCATAGTAAGCATGCTTGGACTAAGAACCTACATGTCTCACAAATGCTCAGTAAAACCAATGTTGCTCATCTCAGGAGTGTGATTACATATCACCAGCTTAAAGTAAAAGGTTAAATGAAAACATTTATTTTAGAGGCCTATGCTCTTGTTTTTGATTCAGTGGTTAAATAGTTTACTTTAATCTTTTCTAATTGATTTCTACCTCATATATATATGTATATATATATGTGTGTGTGTGTATGTATGTATGTATGTTTATATATATTTTTTATAGTGGGCATGTGGAGTTTAAGAGCAGTTGGGCCACATCCAGCTTATGCTCAGGGCTTACTCCTGACTCTGCTCAGGGATACCCCTAGTGGTGTGGTGATTGAATCAAAGCTGAGGGCATGCAAGGCAAGTGACTTACCACTGTGATGTTTCTCCAGTACTTTTCCCAGTCTTTCCAACCTCTTTTAATCGTAAAATTATATGCATGTAGAAGTTAAACTTGAAAATGTGAAGGTAGAAGAACTTTACTCTAATGAACCTCTCAGATGACTGAAATGCCTGTGAATCCTGCCATTTGACACACCACCTCTATCTTATCAACTATCTTGCAGAAGCTTCAGAATGAACTAACTGTAACAGACTTTAAATTATACTTTTTTAGTTTAGATAACATAATCTCTGCAGAGGCAAGTGAATCCAGATGCTCTGGTTCTTTTTATTACGTGCTGTATTCTAAGTCTATTTACCTTTGTTAGAATTTTTGGCATGATCCTAACTGAAGGCAAATTATATGCCTTTTAGGGAACAAACCTATCTGGATTTTTTTTGCTTTATTTATACTTTTTTAAAGTGTATTTACTTTCTCCTTACATACATATCTGTGCTTCCCACCACACCCATCATTAGTTGACTTTCAGAATGTGCTTTTGGTATGCTTTAGGTCTATGTTGGAAATAAAATACTTTCAAGGGACAAACTATAAAAAAGCCATTCTGATTTTGAGGTGACTAAGAATTCTTCTTTTGCTTTTGGGCTGACTATGTTAAATAGATAGCAAATTGCTGTTTTCTTTGGAAGAAGAATTATATAAAGTAAAAAACAAAAAAGTGATTTTTGGAAGATTATCCTTTCTTAATTCCATGCCAGCTCCCTAGCTTTTTCTGCACCCTGTCAACACTTGCCTGACTGTCTGTCCTTGTTTGCTGGGATTACTAGATGAAAGAAAAGGACAGAGACAGAGAGAGAGGTCACCATGGAGAAGGGAAAGAGGAAGGTAAAAAGTCCAAACATTCTTACATTTTGAACAAATAGCCTGAGGTTAAGAACGAAACATCTTACCCGCAAACAAATAACTATATTAGCTTGTGAAGTTATTCACATTACAAAGTGAACTCCCATATTAAAAACAAAACAAAAACAAATAAATCATAGTGGACTGGAGAGATAATACTTGAGATAATTGCTTGCCTTACACACAACTGACCTGCGTTCTATCTCCAGCAACCCATATTGCCCCCTAAATCCTGCCAGGAATGACCCCTAGGCTCAGAGCCAGGATTAAAGTCTGTGCACAACCACGTGTGATCCAAAAACAAATAAACAAAGAAATTTTTAAGTTCTTAAAAAAGTTCATAGAATTCCTTTAAATGATGTTTATTTACTAACAACCATATATCTAAGGGTGACAGGAAATAAAAAAGTTTACTAAATCTTAATCAGAAAAAAGCATACTTGAAGTTTGCTAACAGAGGAATTCAACAAATATATAGCATACAAAGCACTATTACATAAAACCTAAACATTGGTAGACCATAACAAAACTTTTATTTTATTATTTTCTCTGATTATAATTTTTATTTGGGATATATTTGTTAAGGTAAGGATTTTTTATAGCACTATCATTGAACTTTATGCTAGTAAATGTCCTATTATTTTCTGTAACAAGAAGAAATCTTGACATTGATATATTTCCTTTCAGTGGCTAGGAAAATTCTCATTCTTGTATAAACTGAAAGTTAACTGTGCTCACATGTAACTAAAATTAGACTGGTGAGTGGCATTGTCCTTTTTCTTTAATATATCATATTACTCAGGTTACACAAAAAATACCCACAATATTATAGTCTCAGAATAAACTAGAATGAAAAATAAAGGGAAAATGTAAAAAGCAAAAAATAAAAAAAATTGGAAATATTTGACATTTTAATTCCTTATGTTTCTAAATCTTGAGCAGTAGCTATCTTTTAAAACTGATGCTAAAATTTAATCTCCTTATCCGTTCAGGAATTTTCTTTAAGTAATAAAACCACCTTCAATATTGTTCAGTGTCCAAATCGAAATCTGTTGTGCTTACAAAGTTGTACTTGAAGTGAAAAATATATTTACTGCTTCCTCTTTCTTTTTTATCTTTGCGCTCAGAACCAGCTGCCTTTACAATGATCCGGAAATGTCTTCAATGGAAAAGGAGTAAGAATGCATGATCAATTAAGTTATGTGATTTCGGAATGAAAAAAAAATGCACTGAGGATTGGGTAAACCCTATGCAGATGTTTAGCTTTCAGTACAACATTTGAAACTTGAGGAGGGATGTTCCAATGTAACATTGTCTTTTGGAGTTAGTATTCAATTTCTAAAGGACAGTCACAGTCTTTATTTATCAATCTATATTTTCTTTCTAAAACAGGTGAGAAAATAAGTATTAGAGCCAGAAGGAAGAGCATTTAGGCAGAAAGAACACAGCTTTGCTTTTTGCATTATATCTTTATTTTAATTAATAGAAACTAAGACTTTCACTTGAACTTGATGTTTTTGTAGCTGGGGTGTAGATAATCCTCTTTCTAAAAATTCTAGGAGAATTTGGGTCATCAGGAATAATTGACTCCATCTTGTCTCATCTCATGAGCAATTGAAATGAATAACTCGAAACACAATTTGCACTCATACCATGTGCCAGTTCTATGTAAAAAGCTTCATATACACTAAGTTTTCAGATCATAATAAGCCTATGAAGTGCTTTTTAGAGATTAAGAGAGAGTACCATAGAGTGATCATCTAACTAAATCAATGTACAATAGGTGCAAAAAATAGCCTAGAGCTTTGCAGAGTCATTGGTTTTGCAACCACAGAGATAAGAGATAAGTCAATGTTGAAATGAGTCTGAAACCTCAGACCTTTTCAATAGTCAGAAATGACAAAATTAGTTGCCTAGTTAACTTTAAGCTGAATACATTTGGGGGAATAAACGTAACCAATGTACTTTTAGAGATAATAACATCTAAATAAGGGCTCTAAATTAATCTGAGCTGTGGAGGATCCAGCACTGTTCTTTTTTTTACCAGGAATCCCAAAGGAAGGGTTGAGATCTGATTGAAATGCATCTATTGTGTCATTTGTCCTCTTTGGATTTCCTTTCCCTGGATCTCCAATGGAAAGATGAAGAATTACAGTACAGTATCTGCAGTAGCCACAACAATCTTACTGGTTAAATTCCATCAAAATTTATGCTCAGAAAAACTCCAAAGAGAAGGTTCACACTAAAAGGCCTGCAGCAGCCAAAGTGGCAGTAAGGGGACATTTGAAATCAGCTATTTCTAAAGGTGACACTTAAACCAACAGTTGCTGGAAATACCACATGAAATTTACTTAAAGCATAACCAGTTCAACACCTTCCCCTTTATTATTTTTTTTACAAAATTCTTTTTACAAAGCTTCCTACCTTTCTTAGCAAATGACCGCAGTAGAGAGTCCTCCTACCCACAGTTAGCAAGCTCTGTTGTATGTCACCTACTGGCTGCTATATCTGTGGGCTTATGCACTTCTTACCAGACTTTTGTTTGTCCTCATTTATATATTGTGCTGCTTTGATGGGGTGTAAATAGGGAAGAGGATAAAGCAGGGCTAATTTGGGTTTATTCCAGGGGTGGGCATAGGAGAGGGAGGAATATTGCAAGCTGCTGATATGACTTCCCTCTTCTTAGAACACTCTTTTCAACACTTCCTTTTCTTCATCCTCTTTACTAAACTCTTACTAATCAGGCCCATGATCTTAGTGTGGAGAGAGAATCTAAGACGATCAAAAGGTGTCTATGTTTTCTGCTACTTTTCAACTTTTCTGGCTTCCTTTAGTACTAGAATCAAAAGATGCTTTTACCTTGTTTTTTCTTATTATTGTTACTTTGGTTTTTCTTGTCTTTTGTGTCATACCCAGATGTGCTTGGGACTTATTTTTCCTGGCCCTATCCTCAGGGATCACTCCTAGCAGGACCAAGAGAATATATGGAACTTGGTTAGCACATATACAAGGCAATGGCCCTACCTTCTATATAATCTCTCCTGTCTTTGTCTTCCCTGTAAGAACATGTTTAAGAAAAGGATGTCTAACTTTCTCCATTACTATTTAACATAGTATTGGAAGTCCTAATCAGAGCAACTGGTAAGTGAAATTAATTGGAGATACTCAAATTGGAAAATAAATTAAACAATCACTGTTTGCAGTGACTTGATAATGTACATAGAAGACCCTAAAGATCCCACCCAAAGAAAGTTTAGATATAATCAACTGATGTAGCAGAGTAGCAGGTTCCAAAAATGAACACACAAAAATTAGTGGCAGACAAAGTAGAAGAGAAATAAATCAAGGAAAGAGCCCCATTTAAGAGCCCCATTTAAAATAGTTCAAAAAAAATCAAGTAACTAGGAATCAACTAAACAAAAGATATGAAGGCATCTGGAGATAGAGATAAATGGGCACACACTTTACAAGCTGGCGTTCCTGGTTAATTCCTGCTCAGCATAGTCCTCAAGGCAATGTACCAGAGGAGTTTTATGTAGAGTGTGATATAACCCCAACACACACACACACACACACACACACACACACACACACACACACACAAATTCCCACAAAGATGAGAAAGACTTAGTATAGTCCTCAGGGCAACGTACCAGAGGAGTTTTATGTAGAGTGTGGTATAACCCCAACACACACACACACACACACACACACACACACACACAAATTCCCACAAAGATGAGAAAGACTTAGACATCAAAAACTGCACAACAAAAAGTGTTCAGCATCATTTATTATCAAGAAAATATGTCATATAAGTCAAAACAAGTCACACCTATAACGATGGCCTATTTCAAAAAGATCAGAAAGTGAGTATTGGGGGTGGATGTGGTGAAAAAAGGGAATTCTGTTTACTGTCAAGGATATTATCTGATGTCACTTGGGAAACTGTATGGAAACCTCCTGAAAAATTAAAAATAGGGCCAGATTGATAGCATAGCAGTAGAATGGATCTTGGTTTGATCCCTGGTATCCCATATGGTCCTGAGCAGAGAACCAGGAGTAACCTATGAGATCCACCAGGTGTGGCCCAACACCGCCCGCCCAAAAAGAAAAATAGAACTACCATATGATCCAGCAATTCTACTCTTTGACATCTATCCCCAGAACACAAAAACATTAACCTGGGGCTAGAACAGTAACACAAGTGGTAGGGCATTTGCCTTGCATGTGATGACCTAGGACAGATTGTGGTTCGATCCCCCGGTATCTCATATGGTCCCCCAAGCCAGGAGAAATTTCTCAGCACATAACTAGGAGTAACCCCTGAGCATCAATGTGTTGCCCCCCCCCCCAAAAAAAACAAAAAAATATATATTTTTTAAAAGGACTTCATTGTAAAAAGTTTAAAATAGTCAAGATCTGAAGGCTAGAGTGATAGTACAGAGCAGAGGATGTTTACCTAGCATGCAGTGAACCAGGGTTTGATCCCTTGTACCACCTATGGTTCTCCTGAGCCCTATCAGGAATGATCCATGATTAAAGAGCCAGGAATAAACCCTAACTCCAAAAGTCAATATTTGGAAAGTGTTAAGTGTACAATGACAGAGGAGCGGGGCACAAAGAAATTGCAACCGAAAAGCCAAACCAACCCCAAAGAAAAGAAAGTACGTGAACATCCTCGATAGAATACTTTTTTTTGTCTGTGACAAAAGATGAAATCCCGTTTTTCATTACACCTTGGATGAAACTATAGACACTGTATGTTAAGTGAATTAAGTCAGAGGGAAGAAGACACATACAAGATGATCTCATTCATATATGGCACATACAGGAACAAAGCAAAAGGAGTGGAGAAAGATTACAGTGGGCAGGCATTTGCTTTTCATGTGACTGATCTGGTTAGATCACTGGCACTTCATATAGTTCCCGTCCCACTTATTCCTGGCTCTCTTCTCAGGAGTGATCCCTGAGTACAGACAAAATTAAGCACTGTTGGGTGTGGCCCTAAAACAAAGAGGAAAAGAAACAAAGCAGGAATTTGGATTTTGAATTCAGAACTGAAGTTACTGAGTAGGAGGACGAGGGTCAGGAAGAGAGGAAGACTGGAATTGATACAAGAATAGTGGTGGTTGGGCAATAACTTTCTACAATATAAACTTAAACTTAAACATAAATATAATAGTAACTCAAATACCTCAACTACAATTAAAAAAGAGAGAAAAGAAATTGGTTGGCATTTTAAAGTGGGCTAGGTAAAGAAGATTGACTACTTTAAACTCAAGATGATTTAAACCTTCTGACCCACATTCTTTTATATGCAGTATGTAGCAAATTATGCTTAATAAATAGTCTTTGGGAAAGAAACTAATACCATGTGAGAAAGACTAAAATTTCAGTCATCAAATGAGAACATTTAAATGAGAAGTAAATAAGCCAAAACAAAATCAAGAAACATCTGCTCTGAAGCAGCACTTTAGAAAGAGATCAAGGAATTACAATGGAAAAAAAAAAAAAAAAAAAAAAAAAAAAAACCTCCTTGCTAAAGCTCTGAGTAATATGGGATGTAATTGAGGAACATTGTGGAGGGAGGTCGGCACTGCTGGTGAGATTTTTCCTGATTCATTGTATGTCTGAAACCCAGCTATGAAGGACTTTGTAAATCACAATGGTTTCAATAAAATAAAATAAAATAAAAACATGTTCCCCTTTATGTTTGTGACAAGTGTCCTAGCACAATGTTCACCAAGTACATCCCATACTACCTCTTCTACCCCCAATCTGCCAGTATAATAGATCCATTTTAAGTTTGGATAGTTAATTTTGGATCTCTTGATTCCATTGTTGCTTTTGGCTTGGTTATATAGTTCTGTCCATTTTTTTAAATTTTTATTGTGAACAAAGTGAATTATGAATCTTTCACAGTAATATTTAAGGTACAATATTTAAGTGACAATAAATCGTCCCTCCCCCCCCCTATTCCCAGCATGCATCCTTTAT